>NC_080019.1:38599997-38910190 GCF_030020395.1 Manis pentadactyla
TATTTTGATTACTATGGCTTTATAGTAGAGCTTGAACTTGGGGAGTGAGATCCCCCCTACTTTATTCTTCTTTCTCAGGATTTCTTTGGCTATTCGGGGTTTTTGGTGTTTCCATATGAATTTTTGAATTATTTATTCTAGTTCATTGAAGAATGTTGCTGGTAGTTTCATAGGGATTGCATCAAATCTGTATATTGCTTTGGGCAGGATGGCCATTCTGACGATATTAATTCTTCCTAGCCACGAGCATGGGATGAGTTTCCATCTGTTAGTGTCCCCTTTAATTTCTCTTAAGAGTGACTTGTAGTTTTCAGAGTATAAGTCTTTCACTTCTTTGGTTAGGTTTATTCCTAGGTATTTTATTTTATTTTTATGTAATTGTTAATGGAGTTGTTTTCCTGATTTCTCTTTCTATTGGTTCATTGCTAGTGTATAGGAAAGCCACAGATTTCTGTGTGTTGATTTTGTATCCTGCAACTTTGCTGTATTCCGATATCAGTTCTAGTAGTGTTGGGGTGGAGTCTTTAGGGTTTTTTATGTACAGTATCATGTCATCTGCAAGTAGTGACAGTTTAACTTCTTCTTTACCAATCTGGATTCCTTGTATTTTTTTGTTTTGTCTGATTGCCATGGCTAGGACCTTCAGTACTATGTTAAATAACAGTGGGGAGAGTGGGCATCCCTGTCTAGTTCCCAATCTCAGAGGAAATGCTTTCAGCTTCTCGCTGTTCAATATAATGTTGGCTGTGGGTTTATCATAGATGGCCTTTATTATGTTGAGGTACTTGCCCTCTATTCCCATTTTGCTGAGAGCTTTTATCATGAATGGATGTTGAACTTTGTCAAATGCTTTTTCAGCATCTATGGAGATGATCATGTGGTTTTTGTCTTTCTTTTTGTTGATGTGGTGGATGATGTTGATGGACTTTCGAATGTTGTACCATCCTTGCATCCCTGGGATGAATCCCACTTGGTCTTGGTGTATGATCCTTTTGATGTATTTTTGAATTCGGTTTGCTAATATTTTGTTGAGTGTTTTTGCATCTATGTTCATCAGGGATATTGGTCTGTAGTTTTCTTTTTTGTTGGGGTCTTTGCCTGGTTTTGGTATTAGGGTGATGTTAGCTTCATAGAATGAGTTTGGGAGTATCCCCTCCTCCTCTTATTTTTTGGAAAACTTTAAGGAGAATGGGTATTATGTATTCCCTGTATGCCTGATAAAATTCCAAGGTAAAATCCATCTGGCCCGGGGGTTTTGTTCTTTGGTAGTTTTTTGATTACTGCTTAAATTTCGTTGTTAGTAATTGGTCTGTTTAGATTTTCTGTTTCTTTCTGGGTCAGTCTTGGAAGGTTGTATTTTTCTAGGAAGTTGTCCATTTCTCCTAGGTTTCCCAGCTTGTTAGCATATAGGTTTTCATAGTATTCTCTAATAATTCTTTGTATTTCTGTGGGGTCCGTCGTGATTTTTCCTTTCTCATTTCTGATACTGTTGATTTGTGTTGACTGTCTTTTCCTCTTAATAAGTCTGGCTAGAGGCTTATCTATTTTGTTTATTTTCTCGAAGAACCAGCTCTTGGTTTCATTGATTTTTGCTATTGTTTTATTCTTCTCAATTTTATTTATTTCTTCTCTGATCTTTATTATATCCCTCCTTCTGCTGACCTTAGGCCTCATTTGTTCTTCTTTTTCCAATTTCAATAATTGTGACATTTGACCATTCATTTGGGCTTGTTCTTCCTTTTTTAAGTATGCTTGGATTGCTATATACTTTCCTCTTAAGACTGCTTTTGCTGTGTCCCACAGAAGTTGGGGCTCAGTGTTGCTGTTGTCGTTTCTTTCCATATACTGCTGGATCTCCATGTTGATTTGGTCATTGATCCATTGATTATTCAGGAGTGTGTTGTTTAGACTCCATGTGTTTGTGTGCATTTTTGCTTTCTTTGTACAGTTTATTTCTAGTTTTATGCCTTTGTGGTCTGAAAAGTTGTTTGGTTGGATTTCAATCTTTTGGAATTTACTGAGGCTGTTTTTGTGGCCTAGTATGTGGTCTATTCTGGAGAATGTTGCATGTGCACTTGAGAAGAATGTATATTCTGTTGCTTTTGGATGTAGAGTTCTGTAGATATCTATTAGGTCTATCTGCTCTACTGTGTTGTTCAGTGCTTCCGTGTCCTTACTTATTTTCTGCCCAGTGGATCTATCCTTTGGGGTGAGTGGTGTGTTGAAGTCTCCTAGAATGAATGCATTGCAGTCTATTTCCCCCTTTATTTCTGTTAGTATTTGTTTCACATATGCTGGTGCTCCTGTGTTGGGTGCATATATATTTAGAATGGTTATATCCTCTTGTTGGACTGAGCCCTTTATCATTATGTAGTGTCCTTCTTTATCTCTTGTTACTTTCTTTGTTTTGAAGTCTATTTTGTCTGATATTAGTACTGCAATCCCTGCTTTCTTCTTGCCATTGTTTGCCTGAAATATGCTTTTCCATCCCTTGACTTTCAGTCTGTGCATGTCTTTGGGTTTGAGGTGAGTCTCTTATAAGCAGCATATATATGGGTCTTGTTTTTCTTATCCATTCTATTACTTTGTGTCTTTTGATTGGTGCATTCAGTCCATTTACATTTAGAGTGATTATTGAAAGAAATGTACTTATTGCCATTGCAGGCTTTAGATTCATGGTTACCAGAGTTTCAAGGTTAACTTCTTTACTACCTTACTGTCTAACTTAACTCACTTATTGAGCTGTTATAAACACTGTCTGATTATTATTTCTCTCCCTTCTTATTCCTCCTCCTCCATTCTTCATATGTTGAGTGTTTTGTTCTGTACTCCTTTTAGGAATGCTCCCATCTAGAGCAGTCCCTCTAAAATACCCTGTAGAGGTGGTTTGTGGGAGGCAAATTCCCTCAACTTTTGCTTGTCTGGGAATTTTTTAATCCCTCCTTCATATTTAAATGATAATCTTGCTGGATACAGTATCCTTGGTTCAAGGCCCTTCTGTTTCATTGCATTAAATATATCATGCCATTGTCTTCTGGACTGTAAGGTTTCTGTTGAGAAGTCTGATGGGTTTCCCTTTGTAGGTGATCTTCTTTCTCTCTCTGCCTGCCTTTAATACTCTGTCCTTGTCCTTGATCTTTCCCATTTTAATTATTATGTGTCATGGTGTTGTCCTCCTTGGGTCCCTTCTGTTGGGATTTCTGTGTGCTTCCGTAATCTGAGCAACTATTTCCTCCCCCAGTTTGGGGAAGTTTTCAGCAATTATTTCTTCAAGGACACTTTCTATCCCTTTTTCTCTCTCTTCTTCCTCTGGTACCCCTATAATGCAGATATTGTTCCTTTTGGATTGGTCACACAGTTCTCTTTATATTGTTTCATTCCTGGAGATCCTTTTATCTCTCTCTGCATCAGCTTCTATGCGTTCCTGTTCTCTGGTTTCTATTCCATCAATGGCCTCTTGCATCTTATCCATTCTGCTTATAAATCCTTCCAGAGGTTGTTTCACTTCTGTAATCTCCCTCCAGATGTCATCCCTTAGCTCTTGTTTATTTCTCTGCAGCTCTGTCAGCATGTTTATGATTTTTATTTTGAATTCTTTTTCAGGAAGACTGGTTAGGTCTATCTCCTTCTCAGTGGTTGTGATTTTGGTCTGTATCAAATTCTTTTGCCTTTTCATGGAGATAGAGATACTTTGCAGAACTGGCACAAGTGATGGCTGGGAGAATGTCACTTCTTGTTGGTTTGTGACCTTCCTCTTCTGGGAGAATAGCGACCTTTAGTGGCTTGTGCTGGGCAGCTGTGTGCAGATGGGGCTTTTGATTCTTGCCCAGCTGCTATGGAGTTTACCTCCGCATTTGCTGTGGGCCTGGCCTGCCTCAGGATGGTGCTCCGATAGGGTGGAGCCATGTTGGAGGGGAAATGGCCAGGAGGCTATTTATCTCCATGAGGGGCCTCCAAGCTGCCCTGATGTCCAGGGAGTTAGAGTGCCCAGAGTTCCCCGGGATTCCCAGCTGCTGGGCTAAGTGTCCTGGGGCACATCCGTCCATCTGTGGGGTCGCTTTCCCTTTAAGACTTTCAAAAAGCACTCACTTTTCTTTGTCCCAGGGGCACTGGCTGTGGGGACCCGCTCACAGGTCTTACTGTCCTGTTTCCCTAGTTTTCAGCACCCCATGCATGCACTGTGTCTGCGCTCCCAGTGAGGATGGCTAGGGCTGGGTGTTTAGCAGTCCTGGGTTCTCTCTCCCTTCCACTCCGACTCCTCTCCTCCCACCGGGAGCTTGGGTGTGGGGCGCTCAGGTCCCACCGGGCCACGGCTTGTATCTTACCCCCTTTGCAAGGCACTGGGTTCTCGCAGGTGTGGATTTAGTCTGGCTGTTGTTCTGTGTCTTCTGGTCTCTCTTTTAGGAAGAGTTGTATTTGTTGTATTTTCAAAAATATATGTGGTTTTGGGAGGAGATTTCCGCTGCTCTACTCATGCCACCATCTTGGTTCCCCCTTTATTCACAGTTTTTAAAGTCAAGAAGTCCAAGAGCTAGATGCTGGCAGATTCGGTGTCCAGTGAGGTTCTGCTCTCTTGTTCCTAGATGGCTTTCTCCTCACTGGAGAAAGGTGAGGGAGCTCTCTGGGATCTCTCTCATAAGGCATTCATCCAATTTATAAGGGCCACACTCTCATGGCCTAATCACCTCTCAAAGGCCACACCTTCAAAGACCATCACGTTAGGGATAAGGATATCAACATTCAGTCCACAGCAATGAGCCTACGAGGTGAACAGATAATTCAGGAACATACACACCAAGACTAACGTGCTGTTGTCTCAGAGTTGGAAGCATTACAGTTCAAAGCCTTGTTTTATAGATAATAATTACACCATGACAGAAACACATGTATAACCATCTATACTCCTACAAACACAACACAAAGAGGTGCTGCTGGTTCTAGACCATGTAAACGAGGTGACTGTTGCACAAAGCATGTGCATCTTGGTCAGAATATTTAAAGGAAACAGAAATACTTTGTTTTGGTGGAAAAAAAGGGCAAACAAATCCAGCAAGCAAGGAAAATGGCATGACTGTTGGGTCAGTGACCACTGTCTGACCTTTAAAGTGAGACTGTTTGGATATCTGTAAATAGCACAGTTTTTAGACTTTTTCCCAAGGCCTCTGAAAACAAACATCAGGAGGAAATGCAGTATCTCATAGAATTTTTTTTCAGCCTATAATTTTCTAAAAGAGTGATCTTTAGCATTCAAACTACTAAAAATTTGTTGGTGCCAAGAAAAGTTCATTTAATTACTATGAATGAGCCCTTTGTATTGACTCTGGCAGATTTTTCTTTGGATTAAGGCAATCATTTTATCCAAGCCCTCCAGCCCTTGGTGCATATGAACAGCATTCACTCAAGGAAGGAGATTCAACAAAAGGACCCTGTTTCACACAGTCCCCAAGCAATCATTCTGGCACTCGACGGTTTAGTCCAATATCCGTAAGATAAGTGGGTGGGGCATAGAAGGAGCGGTGAGATGGCAAGGCACCACTTTTCACAGAGAGAAAAATAAAGCAACAGAAAGGAACAGATGCCCATCTCCCCGGTGCCAGCAATGACAGCGGCAAGAAAATTCATCAATCCCAAGCAGGCTGTCTCCTTTTTTGAAGCTTTAAGACCATTTCCTAAGCGTACTCCTTGTCCTCTGGGTGGGATTGGCTCAAGTCATGGAACGCTTGATATAGCTAAGATGTGAATACACGTTTTCTGTCCACAGCTGTGAAGTTTGGATCTCTGTATCAACTTGCTCCTTTACAGGCAGCTTTTGTCTGCTCCTCTATTCACTTACATTCATTCCATGAATATTTACAGAAATATTTACTGCATATCAGTCATGTTTTAGAATTCTACAAATGCAAAGATAAGCAATAGGGGGACCTGCAGTCATGGAGCTTTATTTCATAGGGAGAGATAAAGAAAGAAAAATACACTGGGCAAGAACTGGGATGAAAAATGAAGCGGGGATCAAGGAGCATTCAGAACCTAGTTAAGGCGGGAGGTCAGGGAAGGCCTTCCTGGGGGTGTCATATTTGAACGGTGCCCTGGGACTAACTATAGGGACCTGTGGCAGAGGATTACCGGGCCAGGCAGCGGAGAGAGGTGCCGGGACTTGGCAGGCATGAGCTTGGTGCGGGCAAGAACGCATACAAAGTCAGCGTGGAGCAGAGAAAGCATGATAGGCGCTACCAGACGAGATGTGAGGCAGGTGGCGCAGGGCTTTGCAGAGAAGGACTGAGAGTAGGATTCCATTCCAAGGGAAGACATCTGTGAATTAAGAAGAGTAACATGATCTGATCCACATTTATAAAGATCATTCTAGGTACTGAAGGGCAACAGGAGTGGAGGATGGTAGGGTAGGATTAATGACCCATTTCCCTCCCTGTATCGAGAAGATAATGTCTGATTTTAATTGGTTTCCAAGGATCACCTAATAACTGCAAATCAAGGTACCTATGGTTCACCTGTTAGTAAATGCGAATTAAGTAAGATTGGATAAGCTTAGGTGTATGTGAAAAGAGGAGTAAGATTTATTTTTTATTATGTAAAAATGAATATGACTTAACTACGGTCTGCTACTAAATAATAATCATCATTTGTACTACCCCATGAGGAGGTACAGGGGGACAAATGATTCATTTATACAGTAAACTGGGAGGGAAGAAGGTGTCGAAAGATCAGACTATAGGCACACAGCGCAGGAAGAAATGCGAGTCGTACAACCATTTCTCAGAAGTTCCCTTAAGAAGACTCAAGTGGGGAGGGTGCAGATAATACTGTCATCTAAATGATTCATCTTTTCCCTTAGACAGTAAACTTTTGACTGATTTTAAAAGCCAGAAAATGCACATGGAGCCACCACTGCATGATGGTGGAGAGCTCCTGGATTAGGGCTCTCAGCCCTGAGTGCTTGGCAAGGAGGAGCTTGATTTCCATGTTCAATAGCTATAGGTGTCAGAAAAAACATATTATCCCACTACAGCTTCTCACCCAACTTTCCATTTCTACTGAAAACTCAAGGTTATTACTTTGAGTTTTTTATGCTTAGAATAACTGCATTCGGTATGATGAGCTAGAAATAACTCACTGCATATGATCCAAATGTATAGAAAACCTTAATGGATGCCTCATTTTAGAAGCAAATACCTTGAAATCTGTGAATATTCTGGGAATGGGATGAAACTGAAGAGCCTGGGAAACCGCCTGGCACAGGTGTGTGATATTCTGCAGACACACAGCGACACCTCTCTACAGAGCTTGGCTGCGTCCTCACTTCTTTCTCAAACCTACTGCACTTAGTCACCACTAGATGGCGCCATCTATTTTTAATTTCCAAATATTAAGGAGTGTAGAATGCATAAGCACAGTATATTCTGTCTTTACGAATCATGAGAAGTTAATACTCTACTGTTGAATTCACACGATTCCCTGGATCTTTATTTCCAATGATCTTCATCTCCCTCTTCCTCCTTGTGCAGCATTTTAACTAGTGTTGGTACAACCTCTGCATCCCATACAGACAAAAAACTTCCAAAATCCTCCTGCCTTTCCTTCAAAGTAGCTCTCAGTTTCACCCCTTCTTCTCTATTCCTATTGCTATAACCCAATACAGAGCTAAAAATCTCACTCTGAGTTTTCCCAGTTATCGTTTTTTATCTTCACAGAGAGATGCAATTACTGTTCTCACAACACTGCTTCATCATGGCACTGTACTGCAAAACATCTTACATGCCCCTTCTGATAGCATTTGAATCAAGTTTAAGCCCTCACCTTGGCAATAAATTCTTTCTATTGTCCTTTGCCTAACCAGTATTGTTTTCCCCCACTACCTAACATACCTAACATAGAAACTCCTTTCCAGTTAGTCCACATAATGCTTTTCAAAATGGAATTCTAACTCTGAGGGTGGATTTTGGTTTGTTAGTTTGCTTGTTTGAACCAGTGTAATACGTTAAGAGTGAGGACTGTCTCCCGCACCACCACAGTTGATGCTCTTGCTCAGCCATATGCTAGTGTCATAGTTTAAGTTACTTTGTGTCTCAGTGCTTCAGTGCCTCATTTAGGAACTGGGACAATGACAGTATCTACCTTAAAGGGTTATTAATAAGATGCAAGGAGTTAAAGGCTTGGAAGCTCTTGAAACAGTATCTGACCCCTTTTAAATGATCATTACATGCTCCCATGTCCTCTTTCCTGCTTCTTTCCCCCCCCGACCACCTTACTTCACACAAACAGTTCAGCATGATGCCAAGCTCAAAAACTGGGTTGCATAAATAGTCCCTTCTCTTTGGATTGACTAAGTTCAAATTTTCCCCTGAAGTTTTCTTTACTTCCTAAACTAGCATCACTATTTTCTCTTATATTCCTTATGCATACAATCATGTGTATGATTAATTATTTTTAATGTGTACTATCAATCTTTTAACTGTATCTTTCCAACTCTAGGTTTTAACCTTCTCAGGGCAGAAATTGTACTGAATGCCACTGAGAGGGCAAAAGACATAAGAGCCTCAAGAATTTTATACCCTAACAAAGGGAAATGGGACAAAAGAGAGGTGGTGCAGTTAATATTTACTGACCTGTGTTACTTGTGGAAAGTAAAGATAGAAAACATAAATTGAGTGCTAAGGAAATCCATCTAAGAATTAAAACCTTTTGGGTCAGAATAATCAGAAAAGACTTGGAGAAGGGGGAGCAATTCCAGTTGAGAAGTGAAGGATAAATAGAATTAGGATAGAAGGGTGATCTTCTTAAGGTGTTAAAGAATTATGTCTATATCTATTGCCCAATTTTTGTTTGTCTTCTGAATCCTTTTAACAAGGAGCAAGTTTGACTCAGTATTGAATTTTGGGGCTGCTTTCACACATCATGACAGAAGACATGCACAGAGGCTGTTCAAAGCAAGGACTGGTAACCTAGGATTAAGAGCCTCAGTTTTTAACATATCTCACTTCCTATATTAAAATAATTAATCCAAAGTAGTTTTGAGGACAAGAATAGCAGCATAAGACCATCTACACAAAATAAGTTTCTATGAAAAAAAATATGGAATAGAATTGAGAGACCAGAAATAGACACACAAATACTCAACTAATCTTTAGCAAGGGACCATAGGTAATATAGTAAAGAAAGGATAATCTTTTCAATAACTGGTACTTGAACAACTGGATATCCATATGTTAAGAAAGAGGAGGAGAGATAGGAGGAGGAGAAGGACCTAGACCACAGACTTTCGCCTTTTGTAAAAATTAATTCAAAATGAATTTTAGACCTAAATATAAAATGCAAAACTGTAAAACTTCTAGAAAAGAACTTAGAAGAAAATCCTCATGACCTTGGATTTGACAATGAGTTTTTGGATACAACACCAAAGGCATGATCGATAAAAGAAAAAAAAATAGTAAGCCGAGCTTTATTAGAATTAAAAACTTTTCTAAATAACCTGATTAAAAAATGGGCAGAGGTTCTGAATAGACACTTCTCCAAAGAAGAAATTAAGGTGGCCAACAGGCACATGAAAAGATGCTCCACATCACTAATTATCAGGGAAAGGCAAATTAAAACCACAATGAGATATCACTTCACACCAGTTAGGATGGCCAACATCCAAAAGACAAGAAACAACAAATGCTAGAGAAGATGCAGAGAAAGGGGAACCCTCCTACACTGCTGGTGGGAATGTAAATTAGTTCAACCATTGT
Source organism: Manis pentadactyla (assembly GCF_030020395.1). Taxonomy (NCBI): domain Eukaryota; kingdom Metazoa; phylum Chordata; class Mammalia; order Pholidota; family Manidae; genus Manis; species Manis pentadactyla. The sequence continues at coordinate 38,609,741 of NC_080019.1, forward strand.
GGAAACCAGTATGGAGGTTCCTCAAAAACTAAAAATAGAAATACTATTTGATCCAGGATTTCCATTCCTAGGAATTTACCCAGAGAAAATAAGATCCAAGATTCAAAAAGACATATGCAGCCCTATGTTTATCACAGCACTATTTACAATAGCCAAGATATGGAAGTAATCTGAGTGTCCATCAGTAGATGAATGGATAAAGAAGATGTGGTACATATACACAATGGAATACTATTTGGCCATAAAAAAGAAACAAATCCTACCATTTGCAACAACATGGATGGAGCTAGAGGGTATTATACTCAGGGAAATAAGCCAGGCAGAGAAAGACAAGTACCAAATGATTTCTCTCATTTGTGGAGCATAACAATGAAGCAAAACTGAAGGAATGAAATAGTAGCCAACTCACAGACTCCAAGAAGGGACTAACGGTTACCAAAGGGGAGGGGTGGGGGAGGGTGGGTGAAGAGATAGGGTGAAGGAGATAAAGGGGCATTATAATTAGCATACACAATATAGGTAGGTCACGGGGAAGGCAGTACAACAGAGAAGACAAGTAATAACTCTATAGCATCTTACCATGCTGATGGACAGTGACTGCAGTGGGATGGGGGGTTAGCTAGATAATGTGGGTGAATGTTGAAACCATGATGTTGCTCATGTGAAACTTTGTAAGATTGTAATCAATTATACCTTAATTTTAAAAAACCTATTCTGCAGAAGACTGTTAAGGGGATGAAGAGACAAGACACAGAATGAGTGAAACTGGAAAACATTTATCTGATACAGGACTTGGACCCATTTATTTGATACAAAGAACTCTTAAAATTCAACAGTAAGAAAACAAACAACCCAATTAAAAAATGTGTAAAAGATATGAACAAAGAAGATATATAGATGTGAAATAAGTATATGAAAAGATGCTCAACATTACGTACCATTAAGGAATTGCAAATTTGAATTAAAAGCAATTGCATACTACTACACACCTACTAAAAGGACTAAAATCTAAAAAACTGACAATACCAAGTTAATGCAAGGGTATGGAACAATAAGAATGCTCATCACTGCTGGTGGAAATACAAAATACTACAGCCACACTGGAAGACAGTTTCCTATAAAGCTAAACATAGTCTTAACCACATAATCCATCAAACATGATTAAAGCATGTCCACAGACTTTGATTAAAGATGGCAGAATGAGAGGTGAGAAAGAGGCCTCCTCCCAAAACCACATATATATGAAAATATAGTTTAAAAAACGTATCCTAAAAGAGCAAAAGGAAAGAAGCCTGTGCCAGACTGCATACACCTGAAGAAAAGAGCAGACTTCATGAAACAGGGTAACGTACCAAAGCCTTGATCCGGCAGGACCCAAACACTTCTCCCACCCCAGCTCACCAGCTGGAGGAAGAGAAATGGAGCAGGGAGGGGGTGAAAGCTTAGGACTGCTGAACACCCAGCCTTGGATATCTGCTCTGCGAGCACAAACATATATTGCATGGTGCTCTGGAGATTAGTGGGGTTGGAAAACTAAAACAGGCAGAAAACCCAGAAAGACTGAGATTCCAGATGCATGTGGAAAAAAGGGATTCACATCCTGCTGCTCTGAGACAAAAGAAAGGTGAGCAGTCTCAGAGACTTCCTAACAGTGAGAGGGCTGATAAAGAAGGCAAAGACTGCACAGAGCTTACAGCTCAGGAGAAAGGACAGGTGGAAAAAATTGTCTGTGCTCACTCTGCCTAGCAGGCTGGGAACTTGAGGACTTCAGGTACTCCATCCCCCTGGATGGCGACACAGCTCCAAGGCTCCCCACCATGATATGAAGCCTGCTGCACCTTCCCCATGACCACCCTCACTGGCTCACAAACCAGCATCCCCTGCACTGGCGTGAGGCCAGCCAGAGGGAGGCCATGCCTAGGGCAGCTACAAACGCAAACCACAGAGACTTACATATGTGCACACAGCCCACTGGTTCTGGCAGTGGAGACAGGCACAGCAGCCGAGAGGCAAGAAACAGCTCTTTCCTCCCCCAAGGAGCCAGTGCTGATCCCCCACAACACATGACATTGCCTCAGGGGCTGAGCAGCTCCAGAGAGTAGAGCTTCTGGGCACTAGAGGGTGCCACATACAAATATGAAACATCAAAGGAACCTGGTTCAAACCAAAATCTCACAAACTCTAGAAAAAGGGCAAAGTGAAATTGAACTCATCAATCTTCCTCAAAGAGAGTTCAAAATAAAAATTATAAACATGCTCATGGAGATACAGAAAAATATTCAAGAACTCAGGGAAGAATTCAGGTCTGAGATTCAACAAGTAAAGAATGCATTATCTGAGATCAAACATACAATGGGGGAATTTAAAAGCAGATAAGATATAGTAGAAGAAACTGTAAATGGAATAGAAATTAGAGAAGAGAAATACAGATAAGGTGAGGCAAAAGAGAGAAAAAAGGATCTCTAAGAATTAAAGAATATTGAGAAAACTGTGTGACCAATCCAAATGGAACAATATTTGCATTATAGGAATACCAGAAGGAGAAGAGGGAGATAAAGGGATAGAAATTGTCTTTGAGGAAATGATTGCAGAAGACTTCCCCAATCTGGGGAAGGCAGCCATAGTCTAGTTTCTCAGGCCATGGAGGTGCACAGATCTCCCAATACAAGGGACCCAAGGAAGACAACACCAAGATATATAATAATTAAAATGGCAAGGATAAGGACAGACTATTAAAAGCAGCCAGAGAGAGAAAAAAGATCACATACAAAGGAAAACCCATCAGGCTATCATCACACTTCTCAACAGAAATCTTACAGGCCAGGAGGCAGTGGCATGATATACTCAATGCAATGAAACAGAAGGGTCTTGACCCAAGAATACTCTACCCAGCAAGATTATCATTTAAATTTGAAGGAGGAATTAAACAATTTCCAGATAAGCAAAAGTTGAGAGAATTTACATCCCACAAACCATCTCTATAGTATATTTTGGAGGGACTGCTATAGATGGAAGTGTTCCTAAGGCTAAATAGCTGTTACCAGAGGAAATAAAACAAAAGTAAAGAATGTAGAATAATTAATTACTAAGAAGATGCTGAATGAAATCAATTACCCCCAAAGTCAGTCAAGGGATAGACAGAGAGTACAGACTATGACACCTAATATATAAAGAATGGAGGAGGAGGAAGAAAAGGAGAAGAAAGAAAATTTAGATTGTGTTTGTAATAGCATACTGAGGTAAATTAGATTGTTAGATACTAATTAAGTTACCCTTGAACCTTTGGTAACCACTAATCTAAAACCTGCAATGTCAATAAGAACATACCTATCAATAATCACCCTAAATGTAAATGGTCTGAATGCACCAGTCTAAAGACACAGAGCCACTGAATGGATAGGAAAACAAGACCCATCTATATACTGCCTACAAGAGACTCACTCCAAACCCAAAGAAATACACAGACTGAAAGTGAAGGGATGGACAAAGATATCTTATGCAACTAATAGGGAGAAAAAAAACAGGAGTTTCAGTACTTGTTTCAGAGAAAAAAGACTTCCAAAAAAAGAAAGTAACAAGAGACAAAATACATTACATAATGATAAAGGGGTCAGGCCAAAAAGAGGATATAACCATTGTAAATATCTATGCACCCAACAGAGGAGAACCTACATATGTGAAACAAATACTAATAGAATTAAGAATGCAATGTGTTCATTTTATGAGACTTAACACACCACTCACTCCAAGGGACAGATCAAGCATACAGAAAATAAGGAGATAAAGGCATTGAACAACACATTAGAAGAGATGGACCTAACAGATATCTACAGAACACTCCACCCAAAAGGAGTAGGATACATATTCTTCTCAAGGGCACATGGAACATTTTCAAGAATAGATCATATATTAGCCCACAAAAGGGGCCTCAGTAAATATAAAAGATTGAAATTGTACCAGCTTCTCAGACCACAAAAGTATGAAATTATAAATAAATTAAGCAAAGAAAAAGAAAAATCTCATAAACACATGGAGGCTTCGTAACATGCTCCTAAATAATCAATGGATCAATGACCAAATTAAAACAGAGATCAAGCAATATATGAAAACAAATGACTCCAATAATTCAACACTGAAAAATCTGTGGGATGCAGTGAAAGCCATGCTAAGAGGGAAGCATATTGCAAAACAGGACTACCTTAGGAAAAAAGAACAATCCCATATGAACAGTCCAAACTCACAATTAATGAAACTAGAAAAAGAAGAACAAATGGGGCCCAAATTCAGTAGAAGGAGGGATATAATAAAGATTAGAGCAGAAATAAATGAAATCAAGAAGAATAAAGCAATAGAAAGACTCAGTGAAAGTAGGAGCTGGTTCTTTGAGAAAATAAACAAAATAGATAAACCCAAAGCCAGACATATCAAGAAAAAAGTCTGCACACATAATCAATCAGAAATGATAAAGGAAAAATCACTACAGATACCACAGAAATATAAATCATAATGAGAGAATACTATGAAAAATTATATGCTAACAAACTGGGTAACCTAGAACAAATGGAAAAATTTCTAGAAAAATAAAACCTTCCAAAACTGACCCAGGAAGAAACAGAAAATCTGAATAGACCAATTACCAGCAACAAAATTGAATTGGTGATCAAAAAACTACCTAAGAACAAAACCCTTGGACCAGATGACTTGACTGCTGAATTTTATCAAACATTTATTGAAGACCTAATACCCATCCTCCTTAAAGTTTCCCTGATGAACATAGTTGCAAAAATCCTCTACAATATATTATTGAACTGAATTCAAAAATACATCAAAAAGATCATCCATCACGAACAAGAAGAATTTATTTCAGGGATGCAAGGATGGGACAATATGGAAAAATCTACCAACATCATCTGCCACATCAACAAAAAGATGGACAAAAACCACATGATCATCTCCATAGATGCTGAAAAAGCATTCAACAAAATTCAACAGCTATTCATGATAAAAACTGTCAACAAAATGGGTATAGAGGGCAACAACCTCAACATAATAAAGACGATATATGACAAACCCACAGCCAATATCATACTTAAGAGTGAGAAGCTGAAAGCTTTTCCTCTAAGATTGGGAAGAAGACAAGGATGCCCACTCTCCCCACTTCTATTCAACACAGTACTGGAGATCCTAGCCACAACAATCAGACAACACAAAGAAATAAAATGCATCCACATTGATAAGGAAGAAGTCAAACTGTCACTGTTTGTAGATGACATGATATTGTACATAAAAAAACCTAAAGAATCCACCCCAAAACTACTAGAACTAAAATCTGAATTCAGCAAAGTTGCAAGATACAAAATTAATACATAGAAATATGTAACATTCCTATACAATAACAATGAACTAGCAGATAGAGAAATCAGGAAAACAGTTCCATTCATAATTGCATCAAAAATAATAAAATACCTAGGAATAAACCTAACCAAGGAAGTGAAAAACCTATAGTCTGAAAACTACAAGACACTCATGAGAGATATTAAAGAAGATACCAATAAATAGAAACACATCCCATGCTCATGGATAGGAAGAATTAATATCTAAATGGCTGTCTTGCCTAAAGCAATCTACAGATTCAATGCAATCATCCATATCAAAATACCAACAGCATTCTTCAAAGAACTAGAGCAAATTGTTCTAAAATTCATATGGACCCACAAAAGACCTGAATAACAAAAGAAATCCTGAGAAGGAAGAACAAGGCAAGGGAGATTACACTCCCCAACTTCAAGCTCTACTAAAAGCCACAGTAATTAAGACAATTTGGTACTGGCACAAGAACAGACCCATAGACCAATGGAACAGACTAGAGAGCCTAGATATAGACCCAAGCATGTGTGGTCAATTAATATTCGATAAAGGAGCCATAGATATACAGTGGGGAAATGACAGCCTCTTCAACAATTGGTGTTGGCAACAACTGGTGACAGCTACATGCAAGAGAATGAAACTGGATTATTGTCTAACCCCACACAAAAAAGTAAACTTGAAATGGATCAAAGACCTCAATGTAAGTCATGAAACCATAAAACTCTTGGGAGAAAACATAGGCAAAAATCTCTTGAATATAAACATGAGCCATTTTTTCCTGAACACATCTCCTCGGGCAAGAGGAACAAAAGCAAAAATGAATAAATAGGACTACATCAAGCTTAAAAGCTTCTGTACAGCAAAGGACACCATCAGCAGAACAAAAAGGCATCCTACAGTATGGGAGAATATATTTGTAAGTGACTTATCTGATAAGGGATTAACATCCAAAATATATAAAGAACTCACACACCTCCACACCCAAAAAGCAAAAAATCTGATTTAAAAATGGGTGGAGGATATGAACAGACACATCTCCAAAGAACAAATTCAGCTGGCCAACAGGCACATGAAAAGATGCTCCTCATTGCTAATTATTAGGGAAATGCAAATTAAAATGACAATGAAATCACACCAGTAAGGATAGCCAACATTGAAAAGAGTAGGAAAAACAAATGCTGGCAAGGATGTGGAGAAAGGGGAATGCTCCTACACTGCTGGTGGGAATGTAAACTAGTTAAACCATTGTGGAAAGCAATATGGAGGTTCCTCAAAAAACTAAAAATAGAAATATCTTTTGACCTGGAAACTCCACTCCTAAGAATTTACCTGAAGAAAGCAAGATCTCACATTCAAAAAGACATATGCACCCCTATGTTTATTGCAGCACTATATACAATACCTAAGACATGGAAGCAACCCAAGTGCCCATCAGTAGATGAATGGATGAAGAAGATGTGGTACATATACACAATGGAATACTATTCAGCCTTAAGAAAGAAACAAATCCTACCATTTGCAACAACATGGATGGAGCTAGAGGGTAGTATGCTCAGTGAAATAAGCCAGGTGGGAAAAGACAAATATCAAATGATTTCTCTCATTTGTGGTGTATAACAATGAAGCAAAACTGAAGGAACAAAATAGCAGTAGACTCACAGACTCCATGAAGGGACTGGTTATTACCAAAAGGGAGGAGTGGGAAGGGAGAGAGAAGGGGATTGTGGGGTGTCATGTTTGTTGCTCATGGTGTGTGGGGGGTCACAGGAATGACAGTGTAGCTCAGAGAAGACAAGTAGTGACTCTGTGGCATCTTATTACACTGATGGACAGTGACTGCAAGGGAGTATGATGGGGACTTGATAATATGGATGAATGTAGCAACCAAATTATTTCTCTTGTGAAGCCTTCATAGGAATGTATATCAATGATACCTTAATAAAAAAGAAAACAGGAAAAAAAGAAAGCATGTCCACTCCAAAACCTGAACTAGAATATTTATAGCAGCTTTATTAATAATCACTAAAAACTTGTAACAACCAAGATGTCTCTCAATAGGTGAATGGGTAAACAAACAGTAGTTCATCCATATAATGGAATGTTATTCAGTGTTAGAAATAGCTGTCAAACCCTAAAGAGACATGAAGTACTTTAAATGCTTATTTTTAAGTGAAAGAAGACAGCCTAAAAAAGCCACATGCTGTATAACTCCAACTATATGACAATAGGAAAAGGCAAAACTAGAGACAGTGAAGATATTAGTGGCTGCCAGGGACTGAAAAAGAGGAAGGGGATGAATAAGTGAAGCACAAGAAAAGCTGTTCTGTATGACATTGTGATAGAAGCTGATGTGAATTTGTCAAAATTCATAAAACTACAACACAAAGAGTGGCACTTAATGTAAATTGTGGATTTCAGTTAAAAATAATGTATCAATATTGGCTCAATAATTGTAACAAATTATCAAAGTAATGTTAGATGTTAATAATAGAAGAAACGCTTGGGATGGGGGAGGTATTTGAATTCTCTGTAGTATCTGCTCAGTATTTCTGTAAATCTAAAACTGTACTTAAAAACCTAAGGCTATGGGGTGGAGCCAAGATGGTGGCATGAGTAGTTCAGTGGAAATCTCCTCCCAAAACATATATATTAATGAAAATACAATAAATATAACTATTCCTAAAAGAGACACCAGTGGATACAGTACAACAGCCAGGATCCATCTACATCTGTGAGAACTCAACATCACATGAAGGGGGTAAGATACAAACCACAGCCCGGCAGGACCCAAACGCCCCCCCACCCCAGAACCCAGCAGGAAGAAAGGAGTAGGAATGGAGAGGGAGTGAAAGCCCAGGACTGCTAAACAACCAGCTCTAGAAATCCACACCCAGAGCACAGACACAAGGTGCACAGGGTGCTGGATATTAGAGAAATAGAAAAGCAAAACCTGCGCCCATGAGACAAAAGAAAAGTGAGTGCTTTTTGCAAGACTTAAAGAGATAGGGACCCTACAACTGGATGAAGTCATTCCGGCACATTTAGCCAGTAGCTGGGAATCCTGGGGAACTTTAGGCACCTTAACCCCCTAGGTGGCAGCACAACTCTGAAGCCCCTCACGGCACTAGGAAGAATGCCAGTCATTCCAACAACTGGCACAGACCCCGACACACTGGCCCACTAGTGGGAGAGTGGCAGCGTGTGCCGGGCACGGCGGCGCCAGAGGGGACCGAAGGAGGCTCGTGCACACCGGTGGCACCAGAGGGAACCAGGAGTAGCCAATGTGTGCCAGTGGCCAAGACTCCAGTGGGGCCCGGGAGAGGTCCGGGCAAGCCCGTGGCGGCAGCGACCAAGCAACCCTGGAGCAGCTCATGTGTACCGATGGTGGTGGCACCAGATGGGCAGGGGAGAGGCCACCAGGAGCTAGCAGCAGTGGAAGAGGAGAAGACAAGGAGCACCTGCACTCCCAGCAGCTGACCAGAATCCCACCCCAATGCACAGCCACCTGGGCCAGAACCAAAGGCCGCTGCTGGCATACAGCTGCCGGGCAGGGGCGCCGCTATAGTGGAGGAGAACATCCAGTGTGCCTACCACTCCCCTCAGGGCTCCACGTTCCTCTGACGGAGACCCTGCAACAGCAGCTTAGGGGATTAACCTGGTGGCTGCTTAAGGAGTGCGGGTAACCGATACAGGCAGTGGAGAAGGGCAAGGTGTTCAGCAAGCAACAAAGGACTTTCTTCTCCCAGCTGACACACCCACAACCTTCCTACAGCCACCGCTACCACCATGAAAAAGCAGAAAAATTTAGTCCAGTCCAAAATGCTCCAGACAACCCCTGAGGATCTGCAGAGACAGACCTAACCAGCCTCCCTGAAAAGAATTAAAAATAAAAACAATAAACATGCTGATGGATCTGCAGAGAAATATGCAAGAGCTAAAGGAGTAAGTACAGAGGGAAACTACAGAAATACAAAAATCTCTGGAAGGAATTAAAGGCAGAATGGACGGGATGCAAGAGGCAATTAACGGACTAGAAACAAGAGAACATGAACGCATAGAAGCTGATGCAGAGAGAGATAAAAGGATCTCCAGAAATGAAACAATATTAAGAGAACTGTGTGACCAATCCAAAAGGAAAAATATCTGCATTATAGGGGTACCAGAAGATGAAGAGAGAGAAAAAGGGATAGAAAGAGTCTCTGAAGAAATAATTGCTGAAAACCTCCCCAAACTGGGAGAGGAAATAGTTGCTCAGGCCACAGAAGCACACAGAACTCCCAACAGAAGGGACCCAAAGAGGACAACACCAAGACATATAATAATTAAAACGGCAAAGATAAAGGACAAGGACAGAGTATTAAAGGCAGCCAGAGAGAGAAAAAAGGTCACCTACAAAGGAAAACCCTTCAGGCTATCATTAGACTTCTCAACAGAAATCTTACAGGACAGAAGAGAATGGCATGATATATTTAATGCAATGAAACAGAAGGGCCTTGAAGCAATGATACTGTATCCAGCACAATTATCATTTAATATGAAGGAGGGATTAAAAAATTCACATACAAGCAAAAGTTGAGGGAATTTGCCTACCACAAACCACATCTACAGGATATCATAGAGGGACTTCTCTAGATGGGAGCACTCCCAAAAAGAGCACAGAACAAAACACCCAACATATGAAGAATGGAGGAGGAGAAATAAGAAGGGAGAGAAATAAAGAATCATCAGACAGTGTTTATAATAGCTCAATAAGTGAGTTAAGTTAGACAATAAGGTAGTAAAGAGGCTAACCTTGAACTTTTGGTAACCATGAATCTAAAGCCTGCAATGGCAATAAGTACATATCTTTCAATAGTCACCCTAAATGTAAATCGACTTAATGCACCAATCAAAAGACACAGAGTAATGGAATGGATAAAAAAGCAAGACCCATCTATATGCTGCTTACAAGAAACTCACCTCAAACCCAAAGACATGCACAGACTAAAAGTCAAGGGATGGAAAAACATATTTCATTCAAACAACAGGGAGAAAACAGCAGGTGTTGCAGTACTAGTATCAGACAAAATAGATATCAAAACAAAGAAAGTATCAAGAGATAAAGAAGGACACTACATAATGATAAAGGGCTCAGTCCAACAAGAGGATATAACCATTGTAAGGAAATATGCACCCAATAAAGGAGCACCAACACATATGAAACAAATAGTAACAGAATTAAAGGAGGAAATAGAATGCAATGCATTCATTATGGGAGACTTCAACACACCACTCACTCCAAAGGACAGATCCACCAGACAGAAAATAAGTAAGGACACAGAGGCACTGAACAACACACTAGAACAGATGGACCTACTAGACATCTATAGAACTCTACATCCAAAAGCAACATGATACACATTCTTCTCAAGTGCACATTTAACATTCTCCAGAATAGACCACATACTAGGCCACAAAAAGAGCCTCCATAAATTCCAAAAGATTGAAATCCTACCAATCTGCTTTTCAGACCACAAAGGTATAAAACTGCAAATAAATTGTACAAAGAAATCAAAAAGGCTCACAAACACATGGAGGCTTAACAACATGCTCCTAAATAATCAATGGATCAATGACCAAATTAAAATGGAGATCCAGCAATATATGGAAACAAATGACAACAACAACACAAAACCCCAACTTCGGTGGGACGCAGCGAAAGCAGTCTTAAGGTGAAAATATATAGCAATCCAGGCATATTTAAAGAAGGAAGAACAATCCCAAATGAATAGTCTAAATTCACAGTTACTGAAATTGGAAAAAAGAAGAAGAAATGAGGCCTAAAGTCAGCAGAAGGAGGAACATAATAAAGATCAGAGAAGAAATAAATAAAATTGAGAATAAAACAATTGAAAAAAAACAATGAAACCAAGAGCTGGATCTTTGAGAAAATAAACAAAATAGATAAGCCTCTAGCCAGACTTATTAAGAGAAAAAGAGAATCAACACACATCAACAGAATCAGAAATGAGAAAGGAAAAATCACGACGGACCCCACAGAAATACAAAGAATTATTGGAGACTACTATGAAAACCGATATGGTAACAAGCTGGAAAACCTAGGAGAAATGGACAACTTCCTAGAAAAATACAACCTTCCAAGACTGACCCAGAAAGAAACAGAAAATCTAAACAGACCAATTATGAGCAATGAAATTGAAGTGGTAATCACAAAAATACCCAAGAACAAAACTCCCGAGCCAGATGGATTTACCTCGGAATTTTATCAGACATACAGAGAAGACATAATACCCATTCTCCTTAAATTTTTCCAAAGAATAGAAAAGGAAGGAATACTCCCAAACTCATTCTATGTAGCCAACATCACCCTAGTACCAAAACCAGTCAAAGACACCACCAAAAAAAAAATTACAGACTAATATCCCTGATCAATGTAGATGCAAAAATACTCAATAAAATATTAGCAAACCGAATTCAAAAATATATCAAAAGGATCATACACCATGACCAAGTGGGATTCATCCCAGGGATGCAAGGATGGTACAACATTTGAAAATCCATCAACATCATCCACCACATCAACAAAAAGAAGGACATAAACCATATGATCATCTCCATAGATGCTGAAAAAGCATTTGACAAAATTCAACATCCATTCATGATGAAAACTCTCAACAAAATGGGTATAGTGGGCAAGTACCTCAACATGATAAAGGCCATATATGGTAAACCCACAGTTAACAGCATACTGAACAGCAAAAGGCTGAAAGCTTCTCCTCTGAGTCAGGAACAAGACATGGATGCCCACTCTCCCCACTGTTATTCAACATAGTACTGGAGGTCCTAGCCATGGCAATTAGACAAATCAAAGAAATACAAGGAATCCAGAATGGCAAAGAAGAAGTGAAACTGTCACTATTTTCAGAATGACATGATATTGTACATAAAAAACCCTAAAGACTCCACTTCAAAACTACTAGAATTAATATCAAAATTCAGCAAGATTGCAGGATACAAAATTAACACACAGAAATCTATGGCTTTCCTATACACCAACAATGAACTAATAGAAAGAGACATCAGGAAAAAAATTTCATTCACAATAGCATCAAAAAGAATAAAATACCTAGGAATAAACCTAACCAAGGAAGTGAAAGACCTATAGTCTGAAAACTACAAGACACTCTTAAGAGAAATTAAAGAGGACACTAACAAATGGAAACTCATCCCATGCTCTTGGCTAGGAAGAATTAATATCAAAATGGCCTTCCTGCCCAAAGCAATATACAGATTTGGTGCAACCCCTATCAAATTACCAACAGCATTCTTCAATGAACTGGAAGAAATAGTTCATAAATTCATATGGAACCACCTAAGACCCTGAATAGCCAAAGCAATCCTGAGAAGGAAGAATAAAGTGGGGGGGAACTCGCACCCCAACTTCAAGCTCTACTACAAAGCCACAGTAATCAAGGCAATTTGGTACTGGCAGAAGAACAGAGCCACAGACCAGTGGAACAGAATAGAGACTCCAAACATTAACCCAAACATATATGTTCAATTAATATTCAATAAAGGAGCCATGGACATACAATGGGGAAATGACAGTCTCTTCAACAGATGGTGCTGGCAAAACTGGATAGGTACATCTAAGAGAATGAAACTGGATCACTGTCTAACCCCATAAACAAAAGTAAATTCGAAATGGATCAAAGACCTGTAAGTCATGTAACCATAAAACTCTTAAAAAAAAACATAGGCAAAAATCTCTTAGACATAAACATGAGTGACCTCTTCTTGAACATATCTTCCTGGGCAAGGGAAACAAAAGCAAAAATGAACCAGTGGGACTATATCAAGCTGAAACACTTCTGTACAGCAAAAGACACCATCAATAGAATAAAACGGTATCCTACAGTACGGGAGAATATATTCATAAATGACAGATCCGATAAAGGGTTGACATCCAAAATATATAAAGAGCTCACATGCCTCAACAAACAAAAAACAAATAATCCAATTAGAAAATGGACAGAGGAACTGAACAGACAGTTCTCCAAAAAAGAAATCCAAATGGCCAACAGACACATGAAAAGATGCTCCACATCGCTTGTCATCAGAGAAATGCAAATTAAAACCACAATGAGATACCACCTCACACCAGTAAGGACTGCCATCATCGAAAAGACAAATAACAGCAAATGTTGGCAAGGTTGTGGAGAAAGGGGAACCCTCCTACACTGCTGATGGGAATGTAAATTTGTTCAACCATTTTGGAAAGCAGTATGGAGGTTCCTCAAAATGCTTAAAATAGAAATACCATTTGACCCAGGAATTCCACTTCTAGGAATTTACCCTAAGAATGCAGCAGGCCAGTTTGAAAAAAACAGATGCACCCCTATGTTTTTTGCAGCACTATTTACAACAGCCAAGAAATGGAAGCAACCTAAATGTCCATCAGTAGATGAATGGATAAAGAAACTGTGGTACATATACACAGTGGAATATTATTCAGCCATAAGAAGAAAACAAATCCTACCATTTACAACAACATGGATGGAGCTAGAGGGTATTATGCTCAGTGAAATAAGCCAGATAGAGAAAGACAAGTACCAAATGATTTCACTCATCTGTGGAGTATAAAAACAAAGCAGAAACTGAAGGAACAAAACAGCAGCAGAATCACAGAACCGAAGAATGGACTAACAGTTACCAAAGGGAAAGGGACTGGGGAGGATGGGTGGGAAGGGAAGGATAAGAGCCAGAAAAAGAAAGGGGGAATTACAATTAGCATGTATAATGTGAGGGGGGTTTCAAGGTGGGCTCTACAATGCAGAGAAGACAAGTAGTGATTTTACAGCATCTTACTACGCTGATGGTCAGTGACTGTGAAGGGGTATGTGGGGGGACTTGGTGAAGGGGGAAGCCTAGTAAACATAATGTTCTTCATGTAATTGTAGATTAATGATACCAAAAAAAATAAAAATAAAAATAAATAGTAAAAAAATAAAAGAAAAATCTAGGGCTGTGTCTTATTTTAAAATGTGATAATTGTGTAAAGATTAAAAAGTTTATGTACTGTGGAAACAGCCAGTAACATTTTGAGTTAGTACAAAAATCACAAAACATTCCTTTACTTACTACAAAGAATCACATATATGAATAATCATTAAATTCCACTTACTGTTTATGCTAAGGTGATTTAATATCAGCCAATTCCTATAATACTGCCCAGACTATTAATATCAACATGATTTAGCATAATCTCTCTTTACTCACAGATACACATCTTGGGAATGGGAAACAAAATTGATGATGAAAACAATAAATATATTTTTAGAGAAATAAACAGAATCCATACTTTATTATAGATGCAGGGCTGCAAAATAACATTCACTTTTTCCTACACTATAATTCCCCAAAACTCTAGAACACCCACTTTCACTTTCTTAGTTACTGTGTTTGGCAGCTCCATCCCAAGCCATCTCGATCAAAGAGTACAATTGTGAACCTCGGTTTTGATGTGACAGGGGATGACGGTGAGCAATGGTGGGCCAATGTATACTGTCATCACCAATTCTTTAATAATTCAGTGGCAGTTATAAGTAATAGTTAACCTCAAATCTCTACCCCAGGGATGGCAAAACCCCTGAGAGAACTAAGACTGACACCAGAGATGGACAAGGGCTTTCCAGTCAAGATGGATTTAACTTCATGAAATAATTTTCTTTAAAAAAATCTGAATAACAAGAGATCATAAAGACAAGAAATATTGAAAACAATAGAATATATATATATCCAAAATACATAATGAGTGTCTACAAATCAGTAAGAGAATCAAACTCAGTTTAAAACTGGGCAAAGTATATGAACAAGCCATTCACAGAGCAACTATATAAATAATTAATCTGGAAAAATGTTCTACCTCATTAGAAACCAGAAAAAAGCCAATTTAAAACTGAGAGATTATTTTTAACTTCAAATTGGGTGGGAAGAACTAAAGAGGAAATGTTGGGGAGGGATTAGGAAAGAGTCCTTTATGTATACTATTGGCGTGGTTGTAAAGTCCAGGAAAATTTATGAAGGTAGTATTTAAAAATTTTATAGATTCAGCAATTTTATTTCTACTCAGTCTTTCCTACAGAAATCACTACCTGTGTATGTTATATTTATTTTTTTTAATCTTTGCTGCTGCATTTTAGTAATGATAAAAAATTAGAAATAACCCAAATTACCCCTCAATTCAAGAGTGGTTAAATAAGTAATCGTAGAATCAGTCTGGAGTGCTCCCATTATCCAGATTAATCTAGACTGACATGCCCGAGATGCACTGGTTCCAAAGAGGCGTTATAACCTCCTTGGCAGTTTCTTTATATTTTATGTTTTTAAATGTGCATACATATGAAACATAAATTCCTTGACCAAAATTCTGTCCTACAGGAATGTGAAAGGCTGCAGACCTCTAATCAATATCCCCCACAACTATTATCAAATGTAAGAATTATGTCCAAAAGAAAAAAAAAAGAAATACATTCAAAATCAGCAGATTTTATGAACTCAGTATTCCTCACTTATGTGTGCTCTACTATGGAAACACTGGAAAATTGCAATTAAGAAAGAAAACATACCTAACTTTGACTTCAAATATTGTCTCTCAACTGCAGGATCTGATGAAGTCATTTTAAAAATACATTCAAAGGAATCTGAACCCTTAGATGAAAGACCTAAATACATTACTTCCCTTAAATGGACACCAAATGAAGAATTTTGGATGAGTTACAGTGGAAGAATTTGAAATCTCTTTCTCTGAAAGAGAAACCATGCATGTCTGTGGTGGTGCAAATATTTGACATGTGTGTAGTAAACACTGAAAGACAGAGGTTTCTTCCAACTAGAAGAGGCAATGTAAATTCCCCCAATGAAATTACTATTCCATTTATAAATATTGTTCAGGTGCAAGTGGGCTAAGTCTTGGGACAAGGCTTGTCCAAATAGATGAGGAGGACAGTCTCTAAACTCCTGGGGGAGGACAGTCCAGGTTAGCTGGCCAGAGGTGTTTCCTGGAGTGGTCTATTCAAAAGCAAGTAGTGACTATGACTGTTTTTCTAAGGGGATGCAGAAGAAAGCATCTTTGAGATCTACAGTTGTAAACCACGAGGTGTCAGGTGGAATAGTTCCTAATACAGTGTATGGGTTGGGACCACTGGGTGGAAAGGCACAACTGCTTCACTGATAATTCTTAGATCCTGGACTAGATGATAAAGTCTGGTCTTTCTTTTTGATGGCCAGGATTGGAGTGTTGTAAGGTGAATTAGTTGGAACTCTCAGCCCATGTTTTAGGTATTTGGAAATTAGAGGCTGGAGGCCTTTACAAGCCTCAGGCTTTATAGAATACTGTTTTTGGCTAGGAAAGTTAGTTGGATCTTTGAACTGGAGGACCACTGGGGTGGCATGCTTCGCCCTTCCTGGGATTCCCTAACCCTAAACATCAGGATTAATAGACTGTTCCCAGTCCTGAAAAGCTGACGAGGTGGTTTTGGGAACAACTAGAAGTTGGAGAGGAGTTTGACTAGCTGGGGGAAAGCTAAAAATCATCCTGTGTGATTTTTCTAGTATGTCTCATCCCAAGGGCATTCTTTTACAACTAAAAATGGACGTGAAAAATAATGGCTATGGAGGAGACATTCTAAGGGTGGAGTGAAGGGCCGAGTAGTAAGAGTCCCTGTCACTCCGAGTACTATGCAAGTTTGAGAGGATAGGGGTCTGGAATGGGAATTGAGGACAGAGTAGGAGGCCCCCGTGTCAATTGAAAAGAAAACTGTCCTACATGCCATGTCCATGGTTACCCTAGGCTCTAGTCCAGTGATGTCGATGTTACAGATTGGGGCTGACCAGCTAGGGCCTCTTCATTCCAGTAAAAAGAGCTCAAGGACCATGGGCGGTTCCAGTGGTTCAAAAACCCTGCAGCCCATGGGGCAAAGGGCAGCCCAGTGACCCATTTCTTTACATTTGTGGCAGGGAAATTGTGGAGGCTTATCTCTGTTAGGACAGCTCTTAGCCCAATGCCCGGTCTTAGTACAGATGTTACACTTACTATCTTTCTTAGAATTCTGGTGAGCCTCTGGATATGGATGAGCTGCAAGGGCAGCGAGTAGCTGAGTATTTCGGGTCTCCTTCCTCCTTTCCTCTCCCTGAGCCCCAGCCTCCTCTTCCGGATCACGGCCATAGAACACAGTACTGGCCGTGGTCAGGAGCTTATCAGTACTGTTATTAGGGTTTGCCTGGATCTGCTTTTGTGATTTTTTTCCTGATGTCAGATGATGACTGTGAGAGAAATTTATCTCTCAGAATTACTTGTCCCTCATATGTGTCTAAATCTAGATTAGTGCATTTAGTGAGGGTGTCTCTCAGGCTTTCTAAGAAGGTAACAGTATTTTCCTCTGGTCCCTGACTAATGGCAGCAACTTTTGAATAGGTAGTAACTTTTTGCCTGTCATTCTTTAGCCCTGTCTTTCTGCAAAAGTGGAAGTGCTTTCTTCTCCACATATAGTCTTTATCACTATAATCCCAGTTAGGGTCTGTAGAGGGGACAGCAGTTTCCCCAGTGGGAACTTTAGTATCTAATAAGTGGAGACTACTGGCAAATTTGTGGGCTTCTTTAAAAACTCTCTCTTGTTCAGGGTCAGAGAGTGTCTGTCCCAGGATTACCATAACATCTTTCCAGGTGAGGTCATAAGCTAGACTGATGTGCTGGAATTAATCAATATAGTTATCCGTATTGGTAGTATAGCTGCCAAGATCAGCTTTAAGCTGTTTTTTTGTTTTTGTTTTTGTTTTTTTGGTATCATTAATCTACAATTACATGAGGAACATTACATTTCCTAGACTCCCCCCATGACCAAGTCCCCACCACATACCCCATTACAGTCACTGTGCATAAGCATAGTTAGATGCTATAGACTCACTACTTGTCTACTCTGTGTTGTACAGCCCTCCTCGTGACCCCCCCTACATTATGTCTGCTAATCATAATGCCCTGTTTTCCCCCTTATCCCTTCCTTCCCACCCACCATCCCCAGTATCTTTCCCTTTGGTAACTGTTAGTCCATTCTTGGATTCTTTGAGTCTGCTGCTGTTTTGTTCCTTCAGTTTTTCTTTGTTCTTATACTCCACAGAAGAGTGAAATCATTTGATACTTGTCTTTCTCCGCCTGGCTTATTTCACTGAGTATAATACCCTCTAGCTCCATCCATGTTGCTGCAAATAGTAGGATTTGTTTTCTTCTTATGGCTGAATAATATTCCATCGTATATATGTACCACATCTTCTTCATCCACTCATCTACTGAGGGACACTTAGGTTGCTTCCATTTCTTGGCTATCCCAGAGGTCCTGGCACAGCGGCTGCCCCCAACGTTAACGCATCCCATCTCAGACGTCTCCAAGTGGAATACAGAGGACTAGTCTTGTGGCTTCCTAGTGAAGAATTCAAGGGGGCTTATGGTGTTCTGAGATGTTCCCAAGAGCCAGAGACAGTGCTTCAAGACTGGCAGAAGGTCTTTGTGGGAGCCAGAAGGTGGCTCAACCAAACAGAAACTGGAAAGGAGATAGTGTCAGGCAACAATAAAACCTACTTTGGAGATGGCCAGAGGTTAGACTTGGGTGTGACTTACTGAGTGCCTGGTTGCGCAGATGTTGTCTTGCGAGTGGCAGGGAGTCTGATGCTCTGTTCCCGATCTGCGACCACCTTGCCCTGTCATGGGAGTCTTCTAGTGACGGCCTGCCTGCCCAAGCGGCATTTTAGTGTGGCCGACCCATGCCCACTTTTGGCCAGAATGGCTGCCCAAACAGAAAATGAAAGTAAGAGTGACTTAGCACCGCTTTCTCCGAGGCACAGCACCAAAACATATTGAGAAGGAAAGGACTCTGCTCAGTGTCACAGGGAAGTCAGATGCAGTGAGACAAGAGACCAAAGTCAAGAAAGCAAAGTAAGTTTTAATACACTCTGCATAGGGTAGCAGAGCAGGCCTGCCTAAGATAAGACAGGCAGGCATGAATGCTCATTCTGAGGCTTCTTTTGTGTGCTGTTTGGCAGGGCAGAGAGGTCCTTGACTGACAGCTGTCAGCTCTCAAAGCTTGTTCTGATTGGTGAAATGGGGTCAGGGGCTGTGCTGTGCTTGCGCCTCTGATATTTTTTTTATCTGGGGGGCCCAGGACATTTCCTAAGTTACTTTTGGACCCTGTGGCTTCATATGATTAACTCTTTGAGTCATTTCTGGCTTTCTGGTTCTATTTTATCAACTCCCTGAGTCATCTTTGGTGGGCCCTTTCTCCTTTCCATCCCACTCCTTTCTGTTTTTCTGCCTAAAAATTTAAGGCATGTGAAGCAAAGAGATTGTACTCTGAACCTGGGTGTGATCGTGTCAGGTAAAAATCAGCTTTACTAATCATTCCTATGTGTGATGAAATATACTCTACATTTACTCCCAAGGTTGTCCAAAAAAATTCACAAATGTGTACAAACATAATGAATTGATTGCCATTCAGACTTCCATGTTCTCTTCTGACCTACACAGTTCAGTTACACCAGTATTATTCTGAATTTCAGACAATGAGAGCACAATCCATTTTTGCCAGTTGAAATGTACTATTCCAGGTGCAACAGAAATATTTTAACAAGTTTTAGGAAATCTCATGTGTTTGATTCTAAAACAAATAATTGTTGAATATGCATTCTTGGGAGTTGTGTGTGCTAAACCAATGTTTGGTTTCTGTTACAGGTGAAGAAATTTGTGGTGGTTCATGGAGGTTCCGTTCACCAGCCTGGAAATGGCATTCATTTTACTGGCTTTTGTTATATTTTCCTTATTTACTCTGGCTTCCATCTACACTGCCCCAGATGAGAGGAATGAAGGTAAAAAGAGAGCTATTTCCTTTCCTCTCCCACTCATCTTTTCGAATGATTTGACTTGTATCTATTCTGTATTGTCTTGGGGTGTGGTGTGTGTGCTTCTGTGTGTGTGTGTGTGTGTGTGTGTGTGTGTGTGTATGTGTGTGCAAGAGAGAGACTTTGCCAATTAAATAACCGAGATACCTATTTATTAAGAAAGGTTTGAAAATGGAAAAACATCATTCACATGACTTCTAATCCCAGAATTTGGCAGATTTTATGCCCTGAACCAATATATAATATTTGGGTTTGTGCTCCTAAAGAAAGAAGATACAACCATCAATGTCTGCCAGACACAAGGTTGCATTCATTATGGGGCTGACAGTCATTAAATCAGGAACCATTTGAGGTAGGAAGCACATTAACAAAACACTTAATCTACTAATTCTTGACCAGAAATGATTATCAGAAAGACATATCATGTTTGGAACTCATCATGTTTAGGGCCCATCACAAACCTAGTGAATATGCATTTCTGGGTGTTACACCTGGTAGTGTGTCTTTAAACAAGCCCCTCCACATTATGCTAGAAGTACTGACTCTTAACTATTTACATTTCAGATGCAACAAAACAAGACCCAAAAATGTTCCTCAGGTGCTCAGTTCATTAGAAAAGGAGTCAAAACTAGAGCACAGGTCCCCCATTTTCATGTTAACTGCCTTGTCTTCTATATCACCTTGCTTCCCTAATTGTGATCCATGAGCATTAGGAGCCAAATAATTAGACAGTCGTAAAAATTTAACTTTCCTTTATATTTTTGCATTCCATTTTTCATGATTTTCTTTTTCTCCAACTCTATTTCTCCTATATCTGACATGTATTTCCCAAGCTAAAGCTATTTCTCGTTTGAATGCTATCATACTAACAAAACCAGAACTAGCTGCTCATGGATCCCCATCAAAGAACACCTTTGGTGTGGTATTTGCTTCTCTTCATGACCACCAGGTCAGATATAAGCACAATTTTACAGAGAATACAAAAGGTGTATACTTTCTTAAATGTGATGAATTATGAGTTAAATTTACCCTCATTAAAATAGCAGGGCTATTTCAGTGTCCTTTTTCAGTACAAGCAGAGAATTACAGGAACCACTAAAAATAAAAGATGCAGATTTAAACACATATTTATTAAAAATCTAATGTGCTCAAGCTGTGAGTAATGGACTATATTTAAGATAAATAGCACTCAGTTCTGCCTCAGGGAGTTGATATTCTGATAGTGAGAGATTCAGGTTTTATAACCAGAGGAGAATTTAATAATGGTCTAACAGAGGTTTTTACTAAGGACAAAGGGAATGGAAATATCTTCCCTCAGGGGCTATTGAGATGGACCTCACAGAAGAGATAGCCATCTACTTGCAATTGGATTTTGACAGTGTGGGGTGGGATGGGGTGCATCCCAAAGAAGAAAACAGCTTAAGAAAATTACCCAACTAGCAACATTAAATATAACTCTAAAGAATTAAATAAATATAAATATATACAAATATGAAATACAAATATATAATTTATGTATGTAAACATATATAAGTATTAAATACAAACATATAAGTATCATATATATATATATAAATAAGCTATGATTTGAAGTATACATAAACCCAATGAGAAATTGAATAGAACTGATCATAAACCAGAATCTTCTCAATCCCAGCAGAAAGGAACTTAGCATTTCAATAGTGTCACTCTCAAACCTAGAGATGCAGATCTCTATCTTCAACCTCCCACAGTAGAGTAGACATTCTAAAACTTTAATTTGCATACAAATCACCTAGAGATTTTATGAAAAAGTAGACTATTACTCAGTAGGTCTGGGCAGTGCCTGAAATTCTGCATTTCTAACAAGCTTCAGGTAGATAGCATTGCTCCAGAAGATGAGTCAAGACACTAATTCCTATGGTGGCCAAGGCCATCTGTGTGCAGCAGGTGAGGAGGGAGCTTGGATATGTGCCTGGAGTGTTCATATGCATGCAAACAAGGACTTACATGGTACAGGACAGGGACAGAGAAAGAAAGAGACAGGGCCACAGACTCCATTGTACTCTTGCCTCAAGTCCTATAAATGTCAGTGAATGAACTTACATTTGAGAAAAAATTGTATTTGTTTAGAAAAGTTGATGGTCACTCCTTAAAAATAAGAACATTTTAGTATCGTAAGATTCCCACAACTTGTAATAGCTATTTATTATCTCATTTGTAATTATCATACTGAATTCAACTATTGTAATTGAATTCTCAATTTTCTTGCTCAGCACCTTTTTATAACATAGTAGTTAAGACAACTTTGTTAAAAATGGGTGTAAAATATAAGAAAGGCTTGAGATATTTCAGGAAAATTGTTTCTTGAGAAATGATCAAGAACCCACATTTGTGTTCCTGTTGATGCCAGGCTTCTCATTCACAAAGCCGAAGAATGAGCTTCACAAACACTCAAGGTAGGAGAGCAAGGTACAGGCTTTTATTTAGAAATAAAGTGAGAGGAAAGAGCTCCTGGCTCACGCTAGGAGGAGACAAGAGAGCCCTGGGGTGGTGCATTGTCTAGAGGATTTATAGGCAGTACAGGATTTTTGGGAATTGAGGGTTTAGGGTGTGGATTTGTACCACCTGCCCTGCCCTCAAGGTGGGCTGGGTTGTTGTCTGTTTGCTAGGGCTGTTTACAGTAAAGTCACCGGTTATGCTGAGATAAGCTTGTGAAACACTCAAACATTCCAGGCAGAGTTGCCCCTGGACTTTTGACCTTTAACTGATCTCACTGAAGATGTCTATATTCCTAGTCTAGTATCTTTATCCTAGAGAATCAGTGTGACCTTGACTTTGCATAATGCTGAATACAGAGTTTCGATAGGGACTTTACATTGTTACATTGCTTTGACTGTACATTATACCTTGCTTTTTCCAGAGGCCCTCACCCTACTGTCTAAGCCCATGCTCCCTGTCTCACTGTTACCATAGGGAGTCTAGGAGAAACTATCAAAGATTCAACTCAGCAATCTTCTCACTGGAAGGAAGGTCTGGTTATTTTGATCCTTGTCTGAATTTAGATTTTTGACCTTTTAGAGATACTTAAGAATGATGCATTTGTTCTGGACCATAAAGTATGTTTTAAAGTTTACAATGAAAACTTAAAATATAATTTTTCTTTGCAAATTTTGCTCCAGAGGAGAAAAGAATTTAATCACTGTAGAAAATTGCATAGCCCAAAAGACACCTTCTTGACTGTGCAAGGAAGCTTCAACTGACACCACCATGATCAGAAGCATTGTCCCCCATGAACTTTGGGATCACATTTCCAGAGGCTAGCTTTACACAGGCACCCAAAGTTAGTCATCTGGGACCATTATTGCTTTCCACTGAGATTCATAGGTACCTTTTTCAATGCTATATTGTCTATCTTCAATACAATAAAATATTTTAACTTTATGACTATAGAATTTAGATAGTACTGGCCTGTAGGTAAAACTGTAACATTTCCAGAATATGTCACCTGGCTTTAGTACATCTGCATATCAATAAGCGTTCAGAGGTGGAAAAAAGCATGGCTTTAGTGCATTTGCATCATTGGGGGGGGGGCTGTGAAGAGAAGGTCATCTCCATATCAGTGGGTGATTACCTAGGCTAGGAGGGCTTATTTGTGTCTGAAAGGTGAAGGGGAGGGCTGGGTTTTGGCTTCTGCTGGAGTTGGAATGAGAGAAACGGCCCAATGACTGCAGTTTGTGAGCAATAAATGGATTTTAAACTCTATTTCTCCCTTTGACTGATTTTGGTTTTTAGAGGTATTTTGCCCTGGGTTTTCCTCGCCCTGGACTTACAGTACCTTTCCAAAGAAGTTTTAAGAATCTACTCAACCTGAAAAAAATAATGATCATTTCATCTTGATGACTTAAAATTAGAAAAATAAAAATCACATAATAGTCATGAAACTTAAAATGAAGCTCCTTTTTTCCCAGTCCAGCACCTTGTCAGCATAAAAACAATGGTGATTGGGAATGTTTATCAGGTGACTTTAATGTTAAAGGCAGGATGCTAAGCACTTTAGATGTACTGTTGTGTTTAATTTTAAAACAGCTCTATGAGACAGGTAATAATAATCTCACTATTTTACATGTGAGGATATTAAAGCCTTACACCTTAACCTTAATATCAGACAACTAATGAGCAACAGAACCCAAAGTTGAACTCTAGTTTAAGTACTCCAGAACCTATGTAGATAAGCAGCACACTTTCTCCCAGACTACCTTGAAAAAGATACTTGCTTTTTAAAAAGTATTTATATACCACTCTTTAGTCCTACAAAGGACTTAAATTAGCTAAAAATACATAACAAGACAAAAACTCAATTTCCAATAAAAAGATAAGGACATCCAGGCAAAGAGAAAAATAAGAGTAGAAAAGGAAAAATGGGTGACCTTGGTGAGGAGAAGGCTAGGATACCATTTCAGCAAAGAGTACAAACTGTTATTCAACATTCCTGCATCCTAGCTCTGCTATTTGGTAACTGTGACTTAGCGCAACTTACCAACTCTCAAAGCTTCCATTTTTTCCATCTGTGTACTGGGGTAGTAATAGCATCTGTCTCATAGAGCTGAAGTGAGAAATACATGAAATAAAGCATATAAAATACAGAGGGGCTGTTACTGGAGTTTTCTCTTTTGAAATCTCCATGATCAGCAATTTTGATAGAGGGTTGAGGGTCATCATAAAGGAAAATATTTATTACAAAACCAAGAAAATTGGTACTAATCTAAACAACCCATAAGTGGGTCAATGTCTTTGTTTTAAATAGCCAGCCATACAATACTTTTAATACAAATCAACTGCAAGGTGACATCACATGCAAAAGATATAAATCTGATGTAAGGGAAAGATAAGGACAACTAGAATTGCCCATGCAAAGCCATTGACAAATGAACATCTAATAGAATTAGACCAACCATCAAACAAGAGAACATACAGACACTTCAAATAAGAATAAGTGGATACCAAAGGATTGAAAGACATTTCAGGAAATGGATGAATCCTTAAATTTTTTTTGCAAATGTGATCCTCTCTAAAATAGTGCTATGCAAAGCCCAAAGAGAAAAGTATTGTGTGCATCTATGATAGAAGTGTGTCAAAAAGTGATGCTTCCATCAACATCTCCCCCATTCTTTGTCTAAAATTAACTTATAGTTACAATTATAAATTGCATTTTATTAAATGTGATACAGTAAGTTTGTTTTAAACATTTTTCAGTTTTATTTTTCAAGATAAAGGTCCTTTCAAACTTTGTTTTTTGCTATCTTCCATGAAATTTTACCCTGAAAGTAGATTCAGTCTAAATGATTTTTTTCAATGCTATTGTTCTCAGATTAAAAAGAAATTTCCTGCTACAGAGTTAGATGCTCAGCTGATGTTAATCACCATCAGTTGTCATCCAAGAAATTAGCTGGATTCATGCTCTTGCATCTACCCACTTGTAGGAAGTGGGTCCAAAATTTGGTTCTTTTCTTTCTTTAGAGCCAACCTAGAGGGAAAAAGTGATAATGTTTACCTGAGCTCTGTGCTTCTGGAAAACAGCTATAGTTAAAAATCCTTCTAACCTTTGTTTTCCAAAGTCTCCCCACTGTTGTGTCCTTGGAAATGGCTAAAAGAACCACCATTCCCCATATAACATAGGTAAAAACTCACCATCCACCTTTCTCATGACTTCTAGAAGCTCACTGACTCACTTGTTTGCCTGTGACAGGGCCAAACACAGACTTTTCCTTTTGCCTGAATCTGCTGACAAGGTCAGACGTAGACCCTCGAACTCCCTGTCCTTTGTCTCAAGAATGATTTAGTTGAGGTTAGAGCTGTTTGTCCCCCTAGACACAAGCTAAACACAAATCAACATTTCCTGCAGAGCTAACCAACTGGGAATTCCCTTGATTACAAAACAATTCCAAGTACCCATTTGCAACTTCTCCACTCTTCCCTTCAGAAGTCTAAGGTGAAACCACTCTGACTAGGCACTGAGCTTCAGATCTGGGTGCCCTTCCTACTGCAGCGACCTGAGTCCCATCAATATCTTTACTTCTGTGGCTTTTGTCTTTGAGAAACACAGCCTGGTCCCTGTATATGATAATCTGATATGTATATAATAAAAAATAATATGTTTGCTAGTAGGAATACAACTATTTCTGATATGGAGAAAAGAAACAAACACTCACTATGAGAATCTCATTAGGGACTCTAGCTCAATGGCTTTTAACTTTCTTCAGTTGAAATCTTCTTCCAGGTCTTCCCTCTATCCTGGCCCACACACATACACACGCTTACCCACGTGTGTTCAACTGAAATGAACATTTCATAAAACGATGCTTAGCCTCACTACAGGTAACTTACTTTAGTATTTTGTATTCTTTTTTTTTTCCAGTGTTGATGGCAATCCACCTGATAGACTCCATGAGCCATTGAATTCTAATTAAATTTTGCCAAATTCCATTAAGCTATAATCATTTCTGAATTGTGAATTCAGACAGTTACAGCAAATACAGTTGGCATGACCACTTCTAAAAACTATGTATCAATCTCCCAGTGAGAAACCTTCACTAATTTACCATTGCCTAAAAAAATAAAGTACAAATTCACGAGATTCTTGGCATTCTTCCAAGTGGGAAATTTCCAGTTACCTCCTAATAATGTCCTCTTGTTCCTCTTCTACCTGAATCTTACTTATTCCTCAAGGCTAAATTAATTTTCTCTCTTCTGTAATCACTCCAACCCAAAATGAGCTCTTTTAGCACATCTTTTATAGACCATTAATTTGGCTATTATTTTTATGACCTTGTATTGTCAGTTATCTTTGCATGTGTAGGAAATGCAACCAAAAAATAAGGAGACAGAGTTCCATAATCAGACCACTGCTTCCTTTTATTTCCTTGAATCATAAAGAATAGTTTTCCATCCAGGTCATTGTTCTTTAGGTCTGTTTTTTGTTTTTTATTTTTTGATTTTGTTTTTGTTTTTTTATTAAGGTATGATTGATAAACACTCTTATGAAGGTTTCACATGAAAAAACAATGTGGTTACTACATTTACCCATATTATCAAGCCCCCAGGCCCTTACCCCAATGCAGTCACTGACCGTCAGTGCAGCAAGATGCCACAGATCCACTACGTGCCTTCTCTGTGTCACACTATTCTCCCCGTGATCCCCCACACCATGTGTACTAAACATAATACCCCTCAATCCGCTTCTCCCTCCCTCCCCACCTGCCCTCCCACACCCCTCCCCTTTGGTAACCACTAGTTCATTCTTGGAGTCTCTGATTCTGCTGCTATTTTGTCTCTTCAATTTTGCTTCATTGTTGTACTCCACAAATGAGGGAACACTGTGAAGCTGCAGGTATCAGTTTAGGAGAGATCAGTGTAACGGCCTCTTTATATCTTCAGAGAACAGCACATTGTGATACAGTCATCGCAGCTATTTCCTGCCTGAATTATATTGTTGTCCACCTGCACAGCAGGCCTTGTCTTTGAAAGCTCCTCTGGCCTAGCGACCAGGGGGAAGTGATAAAATGTAAGTGACCCATCAGGACACTATAAGGATCTTCTCAGTAGGTAATGATCCTTCATCAAAGGTGTGCCCAGCCTGCTGACAAAGTAGCCTTCCAACACCCCAATGCCAGACACTGCCGTCGTGGATGGCCATGGGAACCACCAGGTGAACAGTCCTGGTGACTCCATCTATGAGGCACAGAACTTCCAAAAGAAATTAGGCCCAAGGCTGATGTATCCCCACCCTGAATAAGATAAAATTTAAATTATTTTGGAATTCTTTTGTTAGAGCCCGAAATTTTATGTGTGTTAAGAATTTGTTCAGCTGTTCTGCTTCCATTATTCAACTGTCAAAAAGCCGTATAATCCTTTGCACCCTTGCTGCCTGAGGAGACCACATATAGGGGTCAATAGGAAATAATGGTTAGAATATATGTGTTAGTCATGCAGGGATGAACTGAATTCTGTCCCTACTACTTACTCACAGATTGTTTAAATGCCTGAGGCTCACTTCATTTCTATAATAATAATTACCCACACAAGGCTGCTGTGAAAAATTAGACATGATAACATTTTTAAAACAACCACTAGCTGTGGTAAGAATTATATCAGAGCTGCTGTTTTCATTATTTTATTACTCTTGTTGTTGTTCAGGCTGTTCTTTGGTTTATGTCTGGTGTCCGCCATTTGTAGGGTGGTGGTGTTCCCAGTTCCGGGGCTCTGGCCACCTGCTGTGATGAGGTGTGGCTGCTGTCTCCCTGGGCAATCCCTTTGCTATTGTTGATAGAATATTCTTTCTTCATTTTTCCTATACATTTGTTAATTTGCTCCAAACAAGCAGTTACGTAGAAGTAAGTCTCACTCATATAGTGACTTATAAGTTAGTTCTCATTTTGGTTTTTTGGAGGGTTTTTTGTTTTTGTTTGGTTTTCTTGGTGACTCTGGGTACCAGCTGATAGTAAGTAGTATTTGTTGAGTACCTGCTACTCAACTCTGTAGCATACATTATAGATCTTCAAAAGAAGAAAAAACACTTCCTTTGTTCTGTAAAGACTTGCTGACTGGGAAAAAAAATGTTCCAGGAACATTTTTAATTCTGGAATTTGGGTGACTGTGTCCTTAAAGAAACACTGAGCAAATACAAAGCTGCTACAGCACTTTGTAGTCAGGGCTCTAGCCCAACCACTGGTTTCAAGACAAAAAAATGCTTCCATAGTTACTTCACTAAACAGCTGGTCACCTTGTATGCCACTGTTGACTAGACAAGCTCGTGGCCCTGACCACACTCTTTTAAACATTCATGAGGCAAAATTGTTGCACATTCCAGTGAACACATAATCTTTCAGTACTAATCTGATATAAAAAATTTCCTTTTACTTCTTAAAAAGTAAGTTTTTCTTCCCCCTTAACCAAATCATTATGTAGAAGTAAGTCTCACTCATATAGTGACTTATAAATTAGTTCTCATTTTGGTTTTCTGGGGTTTTTTTTGTTTTTGTTTGGTTTTCTTGGTGAATTTCGTACTAATCTGATATAAAAAATTACATTTTACTTCTTAAAAAGTAAGTTTTTCTTCCCCCTTAACCAAATCATACCACCTCATAGAACAGCACCATGTTCTTTCAGTTATAGGAAAAGTAAATTGTTATATAGTGACCAAAATCTGTGTTGAAGCTCTGAAGGGGAAGCTACAGGACACGTACTATCCATCATTAAGTCAGTTTGTGCCAATTTATAAACAAGAAGTAACAAAAGAAATCTTACAATGTACTATGTCCCTATTTGTTTCTGGTGAGATGGATGCCTAACAATTCAATAAATTACTGTTTTCAAAATAGAGCATTGATGGCATCAAAAATTAGAATAGAATTGCCCTACTCTGACTTTTGGGAAGAGGTGGACTTTTAGCTGTATCTTGAAGGAAGAAAAAAAATAGAAATTTATAAGAGAGTTAAAGGAACATGTTTTTAGCAGGTGATTAAAATGGTAAAGATGAAAAGATAGAATAAAAAAATCACATGCAATGAACAGGCCAGCTTGACCAGAGCAGTGAGGCCACACTAAAGACAATTCTGAAACTGACCTGAAACTAAAGTTAATATTAAGATGATTGCAGTTCTGCTAGCGGCTCAATAAGCCCTGGGCTCCTGCCGCATGGCATGAGATTTAAGCACAGAGCGTAAAAACAGGGAAATATTGAATGATTTTAGGCAGAGAATTTAAGAAATCAAATCGGACAAGGACATTCACTGAAGCACTCTTTACAGTAGTAAAAAGTAGAAACAAGTGTATGTCCATCCACATGGAAATAAGATAAATCAGAACCAATGCAGTGGAATGGTCTGCAGTCACTGAAAAAACCCTGTAAGCATTGTCACTAAAATGTCCAAGATATAGTACATGGAAAAGTGTGCTGCTGAGCAGCAGGAGGTGCTGGTTTGTATTTTACATTTACATATATGTTTATGTGTGTTTTTAACATGCCTGTAAATGTCTATATGCATACATATATAGATCAATCAATCTCCTGATCATCTCTAGAAGGACAGCACACAGAAACTGGCAAGAGTGAATGACTCTGGAGAGAGGAGCCGGGGGCTATAAACCCTTCGAGTTGATGGCTATTAACTATTTTACCACCAACATGTTATAAATTCCTCCCATTGGTACCTGATCACACATCTGTAGCTGTTTAGAGTTTACAAAGTTCTTTCCGGTTTTTTGTGGGGATGTCATAAGCCTGCTGGGAGGTAGGAAAGTCCCTGTGTCTTTCCTTATCCAGGAAATGGACAGTGTGCCAGCAAGTGACAGAACCATACATCCTGACACAAGCATAATGCCCTCTGAACTCCCTAAATAAGCAAAACTTGAGGAACTCTCCACACAAAATCTCTGGTGAGCAATAATCACTCAAGCAGTCCACAGCACGTACTCCCTGGGTCCTCACCATCCTCCCGGGGTGCTCTCATTGTGACTCCCTGCTACTCCACCACTCTAGCTCCGCCTTCTGAATAGGCAAGCTTTTCATTTAGTCATTGAACAGATGTTTACTGAGCATCTGCTATATTCTAGACATTGAAGATGGTACTGAACAAATTACTTAATGATGTCTTTGACAAATATTGATTAAAAGCTTAGCATACATTCACAATGGCAGATATTGACTGTTCCAACAAATAAAATAGCCCTCATAAAGCTTACATACATGATGCTGGAGAATTGAATATCTAACCGTATAACTATTTTATATAGCTATGGCAAGTGCTAGGAAGAAATACAAAGTGCCAAGTAATACACATTATGAGAATATGACCACACATAAGAGACCAAGAGAAATGTCTCTGAGTCAATGACATTTAAACTGGGCATTGATGGAGATTAGGGTAAGGAAACAGGGAAGGAGGAAGAAAGAGAGTTGACATTCCATCTGTGGGAAGGCCATTGGATGGAAAGGAGCACAGAAGACTAACAGGATGCCAAGTATGATTTGATCACAGTGTTAGGAAAAGTATCTAGGACATGGCGGGTTAGGATGCTGGAGGCCAAGCTAAGGGTTTCTGAGTTGATCCTATGAGCAAAGGGACAACAGTTAATGATTTTAAGCAGGGAGAGACAATCATTCAGACTATAGTGGAAAGTCAATGCTGGACAGGGCAGGAGAAGCAAGGAGATAAGGTGGGGGCCACTCAGGTAAGAAAGATGTAGCCCAGATAAGGGAAGGACCCTGGATGTGTTTCCAGCAAAACCACTACGCTTTTTTCCAAACAACGAGTAAACCCCAAACTAAAAATAAATATATACCTCTAATAATACTAAATTAATTTGATAGTACCAGCACATACTCAGGGATTTAGACTTGATAACTTGATACAAGATTATTCCCCTTTGTACACAACTGGAGTTGTCTTTGAAAGAATGCATTTTGAGAGTTGATGATATCTACAAAGTATTAGTACGTTTTGAGTGTAACTGCATGCCAAAGACTTAACATATTTAATCCTTATTTCATCCTCATGACTAATTTGTAAAGGAGGGATATATTATTATCTCTACTTGAGAAATGAAGAACATGAAACCTCCAGAAGTAATATGCTCAAAATCCCAGCTAGGAAGAGGCAGGTCTGAGTGCATGATCATGATGCATGTTCTTAATCACTGCAGTGAGTCAGAAGTGAGTGTGAAAAGAGGGACTGATTCAGAATTGGCTTTGTGATTGGGGTGAGGAGACAAATTAACCCTTTCATTTAAATTCAGGTATCCTTAAACAAAGACAATCCACCATTGTTTACTATAACAGTAAACGTTTTGTGAGTAAAAAGTGACCTCCCACCCTGGAAAAACGCGCAGTCACACTGAGAGTTGAAGGTAAAATGGAAATCCAGAGCATCAGCTACATCATTTTCAAGTTAGGGCTTCCTTAGCTCCCTTAAAGTTGAGTTTGCAATTATGTAAATTTGAACAAATTACCCAAAGTGGAATGTACTTAAATGTCTTTAGGCCCCAGAGAAGTTCAGCATTCAGATATACACATCTAAAACAGTGTAGTCTTATAGAATGTAGATGACGCCTATGAAAGGAAAAGAGGGTATGTGAACTCAACAGTCCAAGCAGGTTCACTGATAAACCTGAGAGGGACCCCTCTGTTCTGTCCAGCAGAATAGAAAAGGGTCTCTTACAGGCTAAGAGGCTTTTTTATGGCCAGGTATTTTGGTGGGCTTTTTGAGAGGAGGCGTCAGAGAAAAGGTGGGCTTGTGGCTTGCTGTCGTCGTGTCCTCTGGAGGATGCTTGTAGCCTAGGTAAGATGAAACTTAGGTCTCCCTGAGATGGTGGGTGGGCTTACTCAAAGAGGTGGTACTCCTGTCCGAATTCTATCATTCCTGGCTCTGAAAGGGTATAGGAAGACTGGTTACCATTGTTTTATTGGCTACTTCCTGCTGAGAGGGGGCAATGAAGGGGGTTTTCTGATATTTTGAAGCAGGAAGCCCATTTGGAGGTGTTCTTGAGTAGTTGCCTGGGAGATGACTGCCATTCAATCCTGCAAAAATCTTTGGAACAGGTTACTTAAACAGGGAAGGAAAAGAAGGGGGAGGGTGATAAAAGCGAATGGGGCCAGGATGGGTAGAAGGTGAGTTTGGTAGAAGCTGAGAAAATAAGACTTGGATTCAGGCCAGGGAGAGAAAGGTTAGAGCCCAGTGGCTGAGAAGGTTGGAGAGGTTGTATGAGTTGTGTACTTACGGGGGCTGGTGGAGGGCACTATTTTGGGCTTCAGGGATAAGGAATGCAGCTTACACCAGGACATGTAAGCAGAGAGACCAGTCTTTTATCACAAGGTCAAGTTGTTTCTACAAATAAGCAACAGGCTGGAGGGATTTCCCAGCTGATTGTGTGAGTAGCCCTAATGCTTGTCCCTTTTTGCTGGTTAAGAAGAGAAAGGTTTGTTAGGGTTAGGTAGAGTCAAAGCAGGTGCCTGGAGGAGTGCTCACTGAAGGGCCCAGAAAGAAGCAAGAATTAAGTCTATCTCTGGCACCCTTTCTTGGGGATCCCCGTGGGAGGCCTCATAAAGGGGTTTTGCAATGAGTGAGAGGTTCTGGATCCAGAATTCTACAATAGGTAAGAAACCCTAGGAAGGAAAGAGCTTGTTTTCTGGTGGGAAAAGGGAAATTATTAACAGCTTGTATTTGGAAGGTGGGTATGCAGTGAGTGGTAGGGGTGAGGTCAAGACCCAGGTAAGTGACCTTTTGCTGTACCAGTAGAGCTTTGTGTTCTGAGACATGGTTTCCCTTTTTCCCCAGGAATCTAAGGAGGGAGACAGTGTGGGATAGAGAATCATATTTTGAGGGGCTGCAAAGTAAGGGGTCATCGACATACTGGAGCCGGCAGCTAGGCCCTTTTGTAGTGCTTGGCCAAAATAAGGATGTATCAGTTTAGACTGCCTGACCTGCCTCAAGATATGGGGTTGGGCTGTTGTCTGATTTCCAGAGAATATGCTAGGAATCTTACTGCTCAATTCTCTGCTTTCTGAAATAGAATCTTAGCCTTAAGAGGGAGTCCCTCCTGTTCTTACTACACTGTTTATAGGTCAGCATTCTTCATCCTAGGCAGGAACAGTTAATCACGATCCTTGTCCCTTGTCTCTGCCCCACCTCATTCACCCAAGGAATGTGGACCCTTGAAATCTTTCAAGGAAAAGTGGGTAGGGGCATTGTCCCTGCCTGCAGGTCCAGCAGTTCCTTGCTGTCTGTCGGGGAGAGGAGGGGACAGGAGCTGTGGTAGCAGAGGCCGACGTGGACCAGGGCCCATGAAAGGAGGAGGCGACCAGGGTGCGGGGCTGCTGACGTGCGTCTTCATCAGCGTTAGGATGGACTGAAATCCTTTTCTGAGCAACATCTGGAGTTGGATTTTGTGTTCTGGAGAAAACAAATTTGGCAAGGAGATTAAGAATGAATGGTTGGATATGAGGACTAGAAATAGTAAAACTCTAATTGAAATGATGGGAGAAAACTGAAACATTTGAAGAGTCATAGCCAGATGCTCTGAGGAAACCAGAATCCAGGATCTAGTCTATTTTACAATAACAGTATTAGAATCCAATAGTGATAAGGCTGCACTATTGAAACACAATTCTTTATCTGTAAAATTATCCTCATTTTTATTAATATAAAATAAGTTTAGCTTTAAAACAGTCGGCCTGCTTATTTACATAAGTGCAGCGAGAACAGCCACTGATCACACAGGCTCTTTCAGATATGCTTTGCTGGAACTTTGTATAAGGAATTTCAGACTGAGCTTTTAAAGGCCTGTCAATGCCAGAAAATCAAGCCAGACTTGCCATCAGGTTTTGCCTGCAGTACCTGTAGATTTGGGTGAATTCCTCTCTTGAGGTCCCCAAGATATTCTGAGGTTCCTGCACCTGCCAGGAAGTGACCTTCCTTACTCACCTGGTAAGGCTGCTGGGAACCCTGTAAGCAAAGTACCAGGCCAGTTCTTCCAAGGGGCTTTGTTGGCTTAATAAAGTCAACCTTAGTTCCCTAAAGCTGTCTGTTCATATCTGAGTTTATGCACATGTCTCAAATATGACATTCCAGTCAAAGCCTTGGTAATATAAACAGTGTTTTCAATTGGTCCTGTTACAAGAAGAGCAGATTCTTATTGAACTTATGAAAATAAAAATATTGTCATAAAATATGAAAATAGTCACTGAGAGTTTCTAAATTCTGGAGGGATCAGGTAGAGAGAGAAACATAAATGTTTCAATTCTGCTTTAAAGGTATAATTTACAAAACTTATAAACTAGCTTAAGAGAAGAAGATTAAAGCATACATTTTTTTTCTGTTTAAGAGATTAGTGACATTTGCATAAAAAATAAAATCATCTTTCTCAGTTTACTTAATTTTATGTAACTAATTTTTTGCTCTGCTTGAATCTAGTTCTTTACTAATTCAGGAGTAAAACAGTAACTATAAATGACAAAAGATTTGGAAATGTAATAGTTAAAGATCTGATGAGAGCTTACTATGAGACAGTTGATATAAGGATGCTTGGTTATTTCTGTAACATCAAACTTAGCTTTTAGCTCTTTTTATATTAAGATCTCCTTTTCTTAAGTACTTAGACAACTCATTGAGCCCTTAAGCATGAGAAATCATTTTGATAAAACAATTAGAAAAACCCCTCACAATTTTTCAATATTAAGAGCAGACTAACAGTTTAAGAAAACTTTGTCCTTTTAACAAACAGAAAACAAAATTCTAATTTTGCTGTGTGCTTCTTATCAAGACTCATTTGCTTTAATTCACATAGCATGACCATATCAAATTCTTCAATAAACTTTCTACAACTTTCTTTTTACATTCAGAGTTCTCCCTCTTTAAATAAACAGCAGTACTTTGGAACACAGCTACCTTCTTTTATCCTCAATAAAATGAATTTCCATTCCTTACACCTTCTCTTATCAAAACACATGTCTTTTCTCTCATGCAGAGATATTTTCTTTATTATTTCAAGTAGTTTTAATTAGAATTTAAAACCATTAGGAACTTTAATTTTTAGTGAACACTGACAAGCTACTGTAAACTGTTACACTAGCATTCTTTAGATTGGCAAATTTATGAACATACAAATGCTTTACAGCATAATCTCTTAAAAAGCACAAAATATGTTTACTAATAAACCCAAATCTGTTTTTAGCCTTTCCATAACAAGTAAGCCAAAAATGGATTCAGTAATTAATGTTTCATTATTTTACATTATTTAGGAGTGACTTAATTCATTAATTTGACTTATTTCTCAACTTAGCAAAACTTTAAGGTTTCAGGTTACAACAAAGATTCTCAAGCTATTTTTAGGTATCCATACTGTAACACACTATTATTATTAAGAAGTTTGCTTACTACACTTATTTAGTTCACTTGTTCCTAACAACCATGCTAGATTATTCACAAAACCACCAAACATTAGACAGTCAAGCCTGTCTTTAAGCATTTTAAAAAATTTTAACAGATAATATCAGCCTAAATGACTTTAGGTAAACCTAGGCAACTGATAACTATAAGGACATGTCTATTTTAGTTAAACATTAATTGGCATTAATACTGAGTATCTTCTATCAGAATTTCTGGAAGTTTTGGAATGCCCAATTTTTATAAGCACTTGTCTTTAAATCAATTAATTTTTAGGAGTGCTGTGGGGAGTTCGGTTAGGAGACACAGGGAAGTCAGAGTACAAGGTGAGGAAGGAATTCATTAAAGCAAGAGAGTTAGGGAATGACAGAATAGGATAATAAAGGAAGTTCATTGAACAGCTCCTCAGAATGGGGTGTATCCCCCTCTAACTCCTTAAGCCGGTGTCACCTGGCATCCAGTGTCTGCTTGGATCTGCATGGTGTGCAAACTAAGCTCCTACCACCCCAGATTTGGGGGGAGCTGCAGTGTACTGGGTGGAGTGAGATCATGTTCTGAGGACTTACTTTAGGTAAAAAAGAAGACTTTCAGGCAGGCTACTAAAGAGCATGGCTGTGAGCCACAGTTCCAGGTCACCCTGGTGATAGTAGTTTGCAAGCCCAGATCTGAACTCTCAGTGGCCCCTCCGTATTTGTCATAGAGAGGACAGAGAGAGTGAAGGTTTGAGCTGAAATCTGAAGGATTAGAATGACAAAGCAAAGTAACAAAAATGCTACCCCTGGAAAAACGCAGACAATACATTTAAGTTAATCAGTATGAAGTTTATTTAAGGCAAAAAGGAGAACACTCAGAGAAAGGGGAGTGTGGGCTGCCCCAGAGAATAGGCACCCCTAAAAGGTTGGGAAAAAGTCAAAGACGCACTTACAAAGTGTGGATGACTTTAGAGAGAGGAACGCCCTGAAGGGTTGAAAAGAGAAAGTTTAAGGTTACACACTTAGAAAGTGCTGGCGACCTCAGAGAGAGACAGATGCATGCTGAAAGGTTGGGGGTTTCCCCTTTTAAGGATTGTTCAGGAATGTAACAAAGGGCTAGGAAGGGGACTTGTTAAGTGGTCCCAAAATGTTCATCTTTGTTGAGACATTAAGTCTCTTATCAGTCCTCCAGGTAATTCTGCAAAATTAATTTAACACAAGAAATTTACTGCTCTGATTCCTTCCCAGGATAACAACTTCCCTCTGGGAGCATATCAATCAAGACCACCTGCCCTGCCCCCATGTGGTGGAGGATGTCTCTTCCCAGAAGGGGTGGGGTGCAGTGGGGGATTACCAGAAAGGAAGGCATCATAAAGGAGGGGTTTGGGCTGGTGTTTCTGTTAAGCCTTTCATTCCAACAACCAGGATAGAGCAAGGGAGTAAAGGTCCGAAGTATTCAGTCAGCAGAGAGACTGGCCCCTATGTAGACAAGGAAAGAAATCTGACATCCTGCCACCACCACTGTTACCCATGGATCCCCTGGTGTCATCGTGGAGCGGGCCTTCGGATCCAGGACGCATCAATCAGTCACTGAAGACAAGGCCATGAGGGCCACTAGGTCCTCTCTAGATGTGTCTGGTCACCTGGAGGGGAGAGAACTCAAGGGAGGGGCTGACTTTCCGAGAGCGCAATCCATTTTCCAGGGACCTCACTGTCTGCAGTTCAAACATGGCTTTGCAGGAGGCCTGGGTTAGGGCAAGCTTTTGCCCAGCGGCCCAGATTGCCACAGCGAAAACAGTTGCTAGGTGGGTGTGGGGTGGAGCACTTTTTACAGTTTTATCAGCAGGACGTAGAACTAGGGAGGCCAGATCTGATATTTGGCTTTAGCCTGTTTTTCTTTCTGACTTTTTTGTTCCTCATCCTGGTTGTTGAAAACTTTAAAGGCAAGGTCTACAAGCTCTTTTTGGGGTGTTTAGGGTCCATTTTGTAATTTTTGGACCTTTTTACAAATATCTATGTAGTGTGAGAGCATATCTGAGGTGGGGGGTAAGGGTGGGTCTGGAGAACGGGGTTGGATTAAAAGAAGCAGACACGCTGGCAGAAAGGAGGAGGGGGAAGGGTGGTCCAGGGAAGCCAGTGGTGGGGAGGGATTTGAACTCTGCTGAGGCTGCTGGGGAGGAGGAGGACGACGACAAGGTGGATGGTCATCAGCCAGGCCGAGCTAGTCAACAGAGGAGGGAAGACGGGGTGGGGGTGGGGGTAAAGGCGCCATGTTGCTGGGGTAGGGGCAGGGGGTTTTTGTTCCAGGAGCAGAAGACATGACAATAGAAGGAACTCAGTGCAAAAGGAACAAAGGGTCATTGGCGAGAAGGATAGAAGGGAGGAGAGGGAGGAGCACCGAGAAGTTGTACACGTGGAGGGTGAAGAAGTCTTGGATTTAGGGAACCTCTGACCATTTACCAGTCCTCTGGAGGAAGTTAAGATCTCAGAAAATTTGGAAATCGAAATTGCCCTCAGCTGGCCAGTGTGACCGGTTATCAGGTTTGTACTGGGCCACACGGAAGTGGAATAAAAGATCAATTTTTTTGGTTTAATGTCTCCTTTTAATC
This sequence comes from Manis pentadactyla, assembly GCF_030020395.1. NCBI lineage: Eukaryota > Metazoa > Chordata > Mammalia > Pholidota > Manidae > Manis > Manis pentadactyla. The sequence continues at coordinate 38,648,555 of NC_080019.1, forward strand.
CCAATTGGGAAGAATTACGTGGGAGAGAGCTGAGGGGGTGTCTCCCCATGTTTCTCAGAGAGAATTGCCCATCGTGGGAGGGTGAGAAAGGGTGGCTGGGCTTTGGGACACAGGCCACTGGGACGTCCCCCTGTGATCTGCTTCCCACCTGGAGTCCATGGGCTCCCGGGGATGGACGAGATTTTCCTGCACACCGAGGGCAAGCATCTCCCCTAGTCAGAGTGCAGGAGGTCCCCTAACGGTGTTCTCAGCAGGAGAACAGAGAGGAGGGGAAAGCATGAAAGGAAAAAGGAAAAGGGGACCAGATCAACTTTCTCTCGGCGCCAAGAGAAAGCCGATGAGGCCCAAATCTCACCCTCCTGGGAATTGCAATGGGTTAGTGGCCAGTGGTGGTTGTGTAGACTGAGGTCTGGCAAGACAGTTGCCGGACTGGGGTTCATGACGGCGTGTTGGGTGAGGGAGGGAAGGGAAACAGGACAAGACACAGGAGGCTCTCAGGATCTTGGCGTTAGCCCGGGTCAAGCCCCACTGCCCACTGCTTCCTAAGCTGCAAAAGAGCTCCCGGATTCCAGCACCTGATGACAGAAAAAGAGGGGATGTGAACTCAATGGTCCAAGCAGGTTTATTGCTAAACCTGAGAGAAACCCCTCTGTCCTGGCCAGCAGAACAAAGAAAGCGTCTCTTACAGGCTAAGAAGCTTTTTATGGCCAGGTATTTTGGATGGCTTTATGAGGGGAGGGGTCAGGGGAAAGGTGGGCTTGCTGACGTGTCCTCTGGAGAATGCTTGTAGCCTAGGTAAGATGAAACCTAGGTCTCTCTGAGATGGTGGGTGGCCTTATTCAAAAAGGCGGTACTCCTGTCCGGATTCTATCAGGCTCTGTGTTCACTTTCAATTCTCTAGTATTTCAGAGTTGGGTTTGCATTTGGGGCACTGCAGGCTATCTCTGTACTGCGTGGATGAGCTTCCAGGTAGGCTGAACTAATATTCACAACAGAGTGCTTTGGGTGCCAAAGGTCACAGACAACAAGGTTTCCAGTTAGTTAAACTGTTGGGAGGAAAATGCCAAAATGTCTGTACCCCAAATTGTACACCTCTGCCTTCACTTCATAAAATGAGAAAAGTCACTATTAGCAGAAAATCAAATGGAGACTGTTGGTCCATCTGTAGATTCACTACTACTATACATAGTTTTAAGACTAGTTTTCTTTAATTTTTCTGTTCTCATTCTACACCTTAAGCCTTCCACCCTTATGAATCAAACTGTCCAAAGTAGAGAGCACCATTTGTGGGGCTGAGGTCTCCTATCTCTTTCCCTCACCGGGAAGCATTAAATGCGCCGAGAATGATACAGGGCTACAGATGGTCATTTCTGAGGCAAATTTCAAGTTTGTTGTAAATGAAATCATAACATCTTCTCTGCACCCATACTCCAAGACACATCCAATTTAGGAAAAAAGGGAGTCAGCAAAGTTACATTTAAAAAGATGGAAAAGATGCAAGAAAGCAATTAATATGGGTTGCTTGAGGTGGATATGCAGCAAATTTTGAGAGCAGAGAAAATTGGTCACTGTATGATTTCTTAGATGTAATTTCAGTAACCAGCCAGTAGAGGGAATGTTTTACAAACACCTGAATGAAAAAAAATTTTCTATTCTGTTGTGCTCAGGTGCTCCCTCTGGATTTGTGCCAGGCACCATGCTAGACAATGAGAATATCAAGGTTTTCTTCATTCAGAAATGAACTTAAGAAATCCAATAAATTCATTTTATTGAAAAGCTTATTGTAAACAAACTCATAATGTATTTTAAAAGTACCCCATGTGTATAGAATATATATTTATTCACAGTAAAGTTTTTTGTCTCATAGTTCACAGTGAACTATGAGAAATGCAGGCAACTCTTACCAAAAAAAACCCTGAATTATAGTCAAAATGAGAAAAATGAATCCTCCTTCCTCTCCTTTCCTAAAAGCCCATGTAGCATGGGACAGGCTTGTCATAAAGGGCCTTGTAGATAAGCTAATTCTAATTTGGTATATTGGGTTCTCTTAAAATAGTAACTGTAATAAGATCAGCAGCTCTATAGTGAGAAAGAACAGAATGAAGATCTACAAAGGCTTTCATAACTCTGTACCACTTATTAAGTGCTTCATTTCTAAAATGTTTTTTTGTTTTGAAACAATTTCAAATTTACAAAAGAGTTACAAGTATAGTACAAAGGCCTTATTCTCTTCCCCCAGCTATTTGAATAAGTAACTGGTCTAATCCTCCATCAACCCTGAATACTTTTTAAAGATAATTTAAAGAATTTCTTTAAGTGAGATATAATTAACATATGACATTATATTACCTTAGTTGTAAAACATAATGATTTTATATATGTATGTACTGCAAAATGATTATCACAGTAAGTATAGTTAACATTCATTACCATACAAATTATTTCTTCCTGTGGTGAGAACTTTTCACAATCACTCTTTTTTTTTCCATTATTTTTTTAATTCATTTTGTTATCATTAATCTACAATTACATGAAGAACATTATGTTTACTAGGTTACCCCCTTCACCAGTTCTCCCCACGAACAGCATTACAAGCACTGTCCATCAGCGTAGTAAGATGCTGTAAAATCACTACTTGTCTTCCCTGTGTTGCACATCCCTCACTATGCCCCCACACACATTATACATGCTAATCGTAAGGCCCCCTTTCTTTTTCCCCGCCCTTATCCCTACCTTCCCACCCATGCTCCCCAGTACCTTTCCCTTTGGTAACTTTTAGTCCATTCTTGGGTTCTGTGATTCTGGTGCTGTTTTGTTCCTTCAGTTTTTCTTTGTTCTTATACTCCACATATGAGTGAAATCATTTGGTACTTGTCCTTCTCCATCTGACTTATTTCACTGAGCATAATACCCTCTAGCTCCATCATGTTGTTGCAAATGGTAGGATTTGTTTCTTTCTTATGGCTGAATAGTATCCCATTGTATATATGTACCACATCTTCTTTACCCATTCATCTACTGATGGACACTTAGGTTGCTTCCATTTCTTAGCTACTGTAAACAGTGCTGTGATAAACATAGGGGTGCATCTGTCTTTTTCAAACTGGAGTGCTGCATTCTTAGGGTAAATTCCTAGAAGTGGAATTCCTGGGTCAAATGGTATTTCTATTTTGAGCATTTTGAGGAACCTCCATACTGCTTTCCACAAAGGTTGAATGGTTGAACTAATTTACATTCCCACCAGCAGTGTAGGAGGGTTCCCCTTTCTGCACAACCTCATCAACATTTGTTGTTGTTTGTCTTTTGGATGGTAGCCATCCTTACTGGTGTGAGGTGATATCTCATTGTGGTTTTAATTTGCATTTCTCTGATGACAGCGATGTGGAGCATATTTTCATGTGTCTGTTGGCTGTCTGAATTTCTTCTTTGGAGAAGTGTCTGTTCATATCCTCTGTCCATTTTTTATTTGGAATATTTGCCTTTGTTTGTTGAGGTGTGTGAGCTCTTTGTATATTTTGGATGTCAACCCCTTATCATATATGTCATTTATGAATATATTCTTCCATACTGTAGGATGCCTTTTTGTTCTACTGATGGTGTCCTTTGCTGTACAGAGCTTTTTGGTTTGATATAGTCCCACTTGTTCATTTTTGCTTTTGTTTCCCTTCACCATGGAGATATTTTCATGAAGAAGTTGCTCATGTTTATATTCAAGACAGGTTTGCCTATGTTTTCCTCTAATAGTTTTATGGTTTCATGACTTACATTCAGGTCTTTGATCCATTTCTAATTTACTTTTGTGTATGGGATTAGAAAATGATCCAGTTTCATTCTCTTACATGTAGCTGTCTGGTTTTGCCAACACCAGCTGTTGAAGAGGCTGTCATTTCCCCATTGTATGTCCATGGCTCCTTTATCATATATTAACTGACCATATATGTTTGGGTTAATATCTGGACTCTCTATTCTGTTCCACTGGTCTTTGGGTCTGTTCTTGTGCCAGTACCAAATTGTCTTGATTAATGTGGCTTTATAGTAGAGCTTGAAGTTGGGGAGTGAGATTCCCCCCAGCTTTATTCCTTCTTCTCAGGATTGCTTTGGCTATTTGGGTCTTCTGTGGTTCCTTATGAATTTTAGAACTATTTGTTCCAGTTTGTTGAAGAATGCTGTTGGTAGTTTGATAGGGATTGCACTGAATCTGTAGATTGCTTTAGGCAGGATGGCCATTTTGACAATATTAATTCTTCCTAGCCAAGAGCATGGGATGAGTTTCCATTTGTTAGTGTCCTCCTTAATTTCTCTTAAGAGTGTCTTCTGATTTTCAGGGTATAGATCTTTCACATCCTTTGTTAGCTTTATTCCTAGGTATTTTATTATTTTTGATGCAATTGTGAATGGAATTGTTTTCCTGATTTCTCTTTTTGCTAGTTCTTCATTACAGTATAGGAATGCAACATATTTCTATGTATTAATTTTATATCCTGCAACTTTGCTGAATTCAAATTTAGTTCTCATAGTTTTGGAGTGGATTCTTTAGGGATTTTTATGTACAATGTCATGTCATCTGCAAACAGGGAATACTTTGACTTCTTCCTTACCAATATGGGTGCCTTTGATTTCTTTGTGTTGTCTGATGCCATGTCTAGGACCTCCAGTACTATGTTGAATAAAAGTTTGGAGACTGGGCATTCTTGTACTGTTCCTGATTTTCAGCTTCTCACTGTTAAGTATGATGTTGGCTGTGGGTTTGTCATATATGGCCTTTATTATGTTGAGGTACTTGCCCTCTTTACCCATTTTGTTCAGAATTTTTATCATGAATGGATGTTGAGTTTTGTCAAATGCTTTTCCAGCTGGAGATGATCATGTGGTTTTTGAACTTTTTGTTAATGTGTTGGATGATGTTGACGGATTTTCAAATGTTGTACCATCCTCGCATCCCTGGGATGAATCCCCTTGATCATGGTGTATGAACCTCTTGATGTATTTTTTAGTTCATTTTGCTAATAATTTGTTGAGTATTTTTGCATCTATGTTCATCAGGGATACTGGTCTGTAGTTTTCTTTTTTTTTGTTGTGTATGCCTGGTTTTGGTATTAGAGTGATGCTGGCTTCATAGAATGGGTTTGGAAGTATTCCCTCCTCTTCTATTTTTTGGAAAACTTTAAGGAGAATGGTATTATGTCTTCTCTAAATGTCTGGTAAAATTCAGCAGTGAATCCATCTGGTCCGGGCCTTTTGTTCTTGGGTAATTTTTTGATTACCAATTCAATTTCATTGCTGGTAATTGGTCTGTTTAGATTTTCTGTTTCTTCCTGTGTCATCTTGGAAGGTTGTATTTTTCTAGAAAGTTGTTCATTTCTTCCAGGTTATCCAGTTTGTTACCACATAATTTTTCATAGTATTCACTAATAACTTTTTGTATTTCTGTGGTGTTCATAGTGACTTTTCCCTTTCTCATTCCTGATTCTGTTTATGTGCGTGCTCTCTTTTATTCTGTATACATCTGGCTAAGGGCTTATCTGTTCTTTTTTCTCGAAGAACTAGCTACTGGTTTTATTGATTCTTCCTATTGTTTTATTCTTCTCGATTTTATATATTTATGATTTGATCTTTATTATGTCCCTCCTTCTTCTGACTCTGGGCATCATTTCTTCTTCTTTCTGGTTTCATTAATTGTGAGTTTACACTGTTCATTTGGGATTGTTCTTCCTTCTTTAAATAGGCCTGAATTGCTATATACTTTCCTCTTAGAACTGCCTTAGCTGCATCCCTCAGAATTTGAGCCATTGAGCTGTTCTTTTCATTTGTTCCATATATTGTTTGATGTCTGCTTTAATTTGTTCATTGAACCATTGATTATTTAGGCACATGTTGTTAAGCCTCTGTGTGTTTGTGGGCTTTTTTGTTTTCTTTGTACAGTTTATTTCTAGTTTCATACCTTTGCGGTCTGAGAAGTTGGTTGGTACAATTTCATTCTTTCATACTGATACTCTTTTTGTGGCCTAGTATGTAATCTATTCTGGAAAATGTTCCATGTGCACTTGAGAAGAATGTGTATCCTGCTGCTTTTGGGTGGAGTGTTCTGTAGATGTTCTTTAGATCCATCTGTTCTAATCTGTTGTTCAGTGTTTCTGTCTCCTTACTTATTTTCTGTCTGGTTGATCTGTTCTTTGGAATGAGTGGAGTGTTGAAGTCTCCTAGAATGAATTCATTGCATTCTATTCCCCCCCTTAATTCTATAAGTACTTTTTTCACATATTTAGGTGTTCCTATATTGGGTGCATAGATATTTATAATGGTTATATCCTCTTGTTGGACTTACCCCTTTATCATTATGTAATGGCCTTCTTTGTTTCTTGTTACTTTCTTTGCTTTGAAGTCTATTTTGTCTGATGTAAGTACAGCAACTCCTGCTTTTATCTTCAACTTATTTGCATGAAATATCTTTTCCCATACCTTCACTTTTAGTTTGTGTATGTCTCTAGGTTTGAAGTGAGTCTCTTGCAGGCAGCATATAGATGGGTCTTGCTTTTTTATCCGTATGTCTCTGGGTTTGAAGTGAGTCTCTTGCAGGCAGCATATAGATGGGTCTTGCTTTTTTATCCATTCTGTAACACTGTGTCTTTTGATTGGTGCATTCAGACCGTTTACATTTAGGGTGATTATCAATAGTTATGTACTTATTGCCATTGAAGACTTTATTTTCATGTTTACCAAAGGTTAAAGAGCAGCTTCTTTACTATTTAACAGTCTAACTTAATCCACTTTTGCTATTTCAAACACAATCTAAAGGTTCTTTTTTCTCCTTCTTCTTCCTCCTCCACTATTTATATATTAGATGTCATATTCTGTACACTTTGTGTATCCCTTGACTGACTTGTGGGTATTTTATTGACTTTTGGATTTGGTTAGTAATTAATTGGTCTACTTCCTTTACTGTGATTTTATTTTCTCTGTTGACTGCTATTTAGCCTTAGGAGCACTTCCATCTAGAGCAGTCCCTTTAAAATACACTGTAGAGATGGTTTTTGGCCGGTAAATTCCCTCAACTTTCACTGCAAATTTTTAAATCTCTCCTTCAAGTTTAAATGATACTCTTCAAGGTAGATTATTCTTGGTTGGAGGCCTTTTTGTTTTATTGCATTAAATATAGCATGCCATTCCCTTCTCGCCTGTAAGGTTTCTGCTGAGAAGTCTGATGAGAGCTTGATGGACCTTCCTTTGCATGTAATCTTTTTTCCATCTCTGGCTGCTTTTAATACTCTCTCCTTTTCCTTGATCTTTGCCATTTTAATTATTATATGTCTTGGTGTTGTCTTCTTTGGGTCCCTTGTGTTGGGAGATCTCTGCATTTTCATGACCTGAGAGATTATTTACTTCCCCAGATTGGGGTAGTTTTCAGCAATTATTTCCTCAAAGAGACTTTCTATCCCTTTTTCTCTCTTCTTCTTCTGGTACCCGTATAATGTTAATGTTCCAGTTGAATTTGTCACACAGTTCTCTTGGTCTTCTTTCATTCCTACAGATCATTTTTCTCTGTGCCTCAGCTTCTTTGTTTTATATTTTCTAATTTCTATGTCATTTGCCATCTCCTCTATCTCATCTAGTCTACTTTTAAATCCCTCCATTTTATATTTAATTTCAGATACTGTATTTTTCAAAGTTTCTATTTATTGAAGTCTTCCCTGAGATCTTGAATATTTTTCTGTAGCCCCATGAGCATGTTTATGATTTTTTTTTGAAATCTTTATCAGGATGATTGGTGATTTCAATGTCACTTAGGCCTCTTTCTCATGTCTGTTGTATTTTTGTTTGTGCAAAGTTTTTTTTGCTGTTTGGTATTTCTAGTGATTCTTATGGAATAATCATTGTTGGCAATGCCCTCTAATGCCCAGAAGCTCTACTCCCTGGAGCTGCCCAGCACATGAAGCAGTGGTGGGGGTTGCAGGTGCATGGCACTGTTGCCTGCTGGAAGAAAAGAGCTCTTTCTTGCTTCCTGGCTGCAGTGCCTGACTCCACTGCCAAGTCTAGTAGGCCAAGCATGCAGGGAGGAGCATCTGCATTATGCCCCTGTAGCTGCCATAGGTTTGGCCACCCTCTGGCTGTCCTGGCACAATGGCTGGGGCAGCAATTGTGTGGACCAGTGCCTGCTGGGAAGAAGGAGCAGCAGGCTGCATTTAACAGTGAGAGGCCTCAGCACTGCATTGCCAGCCATGGGGATGTAGTGTCTGAAGCTCCTGAAAGCTCCCAACCTGCTGGGCTGAGTGAACAGGGACAATTTTGTCTACCTCTCCTTTCTCCTGAGAAGGAAGTCTTTATAATCTTTGCCTCTTTAGCACCCCTCTTGCTGTTGGGAGTCTTTGAAAGTGCCTCCCTTTCTTTTGTCCCCCAGAGGCCAGTTGTGCATACCTGTTCTCTACAAGGGGCTGGAATCTCAGTGTCTCCAAATATTCTGCCTGTCTTTGCTTTCCAACCCCATTAATCTCCATAGCACCATGTAACATGGGTTCATGCTTCTGGAGCAGATTTCCAGGGCTGGATGTTTAGCAGTCCTGGGCTTCTACTACATCCCTACTCTGTTTCTCTTCCTTCCACCTGTGAGTTGGGGTGGGGAGTTGGCTTGAGTCCCACCAGATTGCAGCTTTGCTACTTTACCCTTTGCTGTGAGCTCTTCTCTTTTCCCCAGATGTAGGCAGTCAGTTCTCCAGTCTTCAGGTTGCTCTTTCAGGATTAGTTGTATTTGCTGTATTTTCAGGTTATATGATTTTTGGAGGAGTTTTCTGCCTCACTTTTCACACCACCATCTTTTTCCCCTCTAGGCTATAATGTTATTTTTGAAATCTCACAAAACATGCATTAAATTCTAAAATTTTTAAAATTAACCAAAACAGACTGACTTCAGACCACAATGAAATACCACTAATACATCTATTAGAATGGCTAAAATTTAAAAAATAGTAATAATACCATAGTCAGTATCAAGATGCTGAGAAATGGAACTCTCATATGTTGCTGGTAGGAATCCAAAATAAAATAGCATAGCACTCTGGAAAATGGTTTGATTTCCTGTAAAATTAAACATACACTATCTTATGATCATGCAATCCTACTCCTAATACTTATGTTCACTCAAAAATTTTCTTAACTGCCAGAAGCTAGGAATACCCAGGTATCCTTTAGCAGATAAATGCATAAAGACTATAATAAATTCATACAATGGAATACTACTTGGCAATAAAAAAGAATGAGCATTTGATATATGCAACAATATGAATGAATCTCAAATACACTATGTAAGTGAGTTTTGCTCAACCTTAGCACCACTGACATTTTGAGGCAGATAACCTTTGCTGTGGGAAGGCTGCCCTGTGTCTTGTAGGGTGCTGAACAACAGCCTGGCCTGTTCCCACTGGATCCATGGAGCTAGCACTCCTCAGGTCCTCCTGGTTTTGACAACCAAATCCATCTCCAAGTATGTCTAACATCCTATGTGAAGGTCAAGGTTGCTCCCCATTGAGAACTCCTATGGTACATGAAAGAGGCATACCCAAAAGGTTACAAACTGTATGATTCCATTTATAAGACATTATGGAAAAGTCAAAATTATAGGGACAGAAACAGAACAGTGGTTTCAAGCCAGTAAGTGTAAGAGGCCAGATGGACTATAAGGCATAACACACACAAGGGAAATTTTTAAGTGAGGGTTTCATTCTGCATCCTGACTATGGTAATGTTTCTGTCTTTGCATATGTCAAAATTCATGGAAGTACCCACCAGAAAACTGAATATTATTCTATTTAAGTTAGAAAAAATTTTAAAAAGCATACAAAATGCTAGTTTATCTCTAAAGCAATATAACAAAGTATATTAGTTGAGATATGTAAAATTTAAAAGAATATTTAACTCAGCATTGAATGACAGAGTTCTGAATTTTCATGTCAAATATCAAGGAATGTAAGATGTAAGTGTCAACAAAGCATGTAAACAATTTTGCAAAGTTTATCTAAAATTCTTTATCTCTGAATAACTATGTATATCTGTACAAACAGAATAATTTTTAAAAACACTATAATAGTTTGCTTACAATAATCATTTCAATGGTATGAATTTGTTGGATACCTTAAATTTATTTTTAATGGAAAATTGTCTGCCAATATAGAAAATTATATTTTTTAGCCTTTATTCTATAATGTATTCATTTTGCTCAAATAATTAATTTTCACTTATAAAGATATTTTTACTTCACTTATATACACTTCCCCGTAGTTACTTATACAGCAAAACCTCCCAAATATAAATTAGAGGAGCCATTTGCTTTATGACATAAAATTTTTTTAATTAACTATCAAAGCACTGCTTTAGTAACTTGGAGATGGCAAAGATTCCTGTCATGATTTCCCCCACTAGGGCATAATAAATACCCCTGATTACATGCCGTTTGCTGAAAAACAAAGTAAGAATGATGGCCCTAAAAGTAAAAATTAGAAGTAGAACTAACTATGAAGAAAGAAAGTTGGGGTTAGAGGCTCAGCCAGAAGATGAGACTAACAGTGTGGGAGAAGTAAGGGACCATCAGGTAAGGAACTGTCCACTCCCTAGGGAGATGTGAACCACACAGCAGAGGACTGGAAACAGTCCAGGCTTGGCTCCCAACACTGCCATTGAGTTACAGACTAATGACCATAATTTAGCTACTTCTTTGCTTGAACTCTGAAACAAACAATAGCTTGATCTCTGGTTGGTAAATGAAACTTCTAGATGCCATTAGTTCTTTTTAAAAGAAAATTTATTGAAGTATAATTGACCCAATATTATGTTAGTTTCAGGTATGTAAGCCATTGGTTATTGATATCAGAAAATGCCACAAATACAGAAAAGTAATTTTTTAATGCAGAAAAAGCCATTTGATGGGTACTGGAAACGTTTTAAAAGATGGCAAGATAACCACAAACAGGTGGAACTAGATACTACATAATGAATTTCATATGAAGGGAAATCCAACATTGATGCAGTGAACTCAAGAACATGACTTGTTGGCTACTGTTGGAGAAGACACCAGATCTTGGGAGAAACAAGATCCATGGTTTACTTCCTCAGGTGTAGAGACACAAATAAGAAAAGCCTAGTTTGGGAATCATACATCCTACTTAGGTACCCAGGAATCACAGCAAGAATTAATCTGAAACCATCTCAAAGGGATGCGTGAGAGGAGGATCATCCAGCTGTCTGGGCACACCAACACCCAGAGGCCGCAGTGCCTCTGGACACAAAGATCTTTACTATTGTCAGCTGCTCCTGAGGGTTTATTTGGGGGTAGATGTCTTTTTTTAAAAAAATTCCCTGATAGTCTTATAACATTTAGTAGAAAAAATATTTCTTCAGGACAGGAGCATTTAAAAATCACTCCAAAATGAGTTTCTTTAGTGATCTTCATTGGTTTATACTGCATTTCTCAAAAATTCATTAACTCTAAAATTAAAGGTCTGCTATCAAACATCTGTAAGCATCAATCTCCTACTTTGTTACATTCAGATAACATTACTTACCCTGCCTGCTGGGAAGACCCAAAGAAATGAGGCATTCAAATGAACCTTGGAAACTGTAAAATACTAATCATATTCAAGGAATTATTTCTATAAGTATTAAATAATATTTGTTGATTAATGAGATAGATTCTTGAGATACAGATCCAGCTTTCAATTATATGATGGGTATTTTACATAAGATGGTTATATATGTTGCTTTAACAAACTGAAGCCCATATTTTGAGAATTGTAAGAATCAGACACTTTCTTACAGTAGTAGCATAACACCATTTGGAGCAGGCTATTATGTATCATGGCTACAGATGGCAAGGTTCCTCTCAGCACCCTAACTCCCATCCCAAACTTCAACTGGTAGACAGTAAATATTACGTAGTATGTGGGATAGTGGTTGTCCCCAAAGACCACATAAACTATGCTTCCCATCTGAGATGGTCAAGAAACCAAGCAATTTTAGTAAAGTATGTGTGCACAATAAACCAATATACATTGAAAAATTATAACACTAAGGAAAATTCAACTCTACAGATTAGAGGAAAGAAGTAGAATTTATTTTTATGACACAATTTCTCAGGAACTTAATCTTAGTTGAAGGATGTTTGCTAAATTATTTGCCCAATAAACCAACCTCCAACCACCACCAGCAGTTACAGCTTTTGTGGCATCAGTGTTAAGTAATGTGCTACATTTAGACTGTCTTGGGAGATATCAAAAATCCCATTCAGTAGTCACCTGAAAGCTATTTCCAAGGCCCAGCCTGTGTAACAGGTGAAAGGCTGCATCAGTGACATCTTCCTAGGAATTTTGATAACTACATTTCCTTATAGGTAGTTAAACTTCTGCAACTCAATGGTTAGAATTACTGCCAGAAATCCTAGGATTTAAGAACACAAGAAGAGAGAGAGAGATTAATATTTGCTCACTTTTGAAAGTGTAATTTAATTTCTTTTCTTCTAGAATTCTAGGGCTTTATTCTGACACTCTTGGGCCAAAGACTGAATATCTAGAAAATGTACTCACACTTTAGCTACTGAAGTTTCTCCTCTTTTGTGCTTAAATGCTAGTGCATGGTTTTCTAGGTAAAGAATACAAACCAATTAAGCTAGACTGGATTTTGCCCAAAGGGCTTTGTCACCACCTTGTTTGAGTACTACTAGGGCACTCTAGGTTGGGTTTAGAAGCTTAAAGTCTGCTTGACTTCACCCAGATGCAAACATAAATGGGTATGTATAGGATGAAAACATATTTAAGAAAAAATTATTACACCTTAGATTAGCAGATAAATCAATAGGATACCTAGCCCAAACTTTGTTCTTGGAATCTTTAGTGAAACCACGAAATTACAATTAACACCAATGATTATTTGCACAAACTAAAGAACATTTCCAGAAATGTTTCAGGATAGAAAATTAAGGAAGAGAAGTGACATTAAGAACTAACCTCAGGGATAGATAAATGTTTTTACTTTAATAATTTTTAATTTTCTTTGTTAATATCTTAGAGTTGTTAAACACTTCTTAAAACAACTTTAAAAATAATTAAAATAATGGTATTTGTGATAAATTGAAATTAATGTTACTATTCCCTCGATAATACCAGGGGAGGAAAGGAGCTACTAAATGGAATGTTAAGATTTTTATAACTACTGTAAGATGTTTAGAGAAAGAACTGTATATTTTCAGAAAATAAACAGCATTTCTCTGGAATTTAATTTTTTTCTTTCTGCCATCTTTTTATTTTCTTTCTTTCCTTCTTTTTCTTCCTTTCTCTTGTTTTCCTATCTTGTTTTATATATTTCTTTTTGCTCCAACTTAAAAATAAGCATTTGTGTCTTTTTTTTAAAAGCTAAAACTAGTGGATAAAGTCAGGATAGTCCCTTTATTTTCTGTCCTCTGTCTTCCTTGACAGTTCCGTCTCAAATGTCATAAACTAGAACTCACTTTATTTAGGTAATGGAAATTCTAGATGCTTAATCCTCACCTCCAAATCCCTACATTTTAGAAAATGCATGTTATATAAACATATACACACTCTTAGCTGCCCAAGGATATAGGTCTGTTTTGTATCCTGTTCAATTCTAATCTCTTTAGTGCTTTAAGAAGTCAAACATTTAAAAGGAAGTCTTCAAATATAGCCATCAAGTCCTCATTTACACTCATATTTGTTCTTTTAACATATTTGGTAACATATTTATGTACATATGTATGACCTTGGGGTATGTGCTATTGTCAGTTTTTCAGGGTTATAATACTATTCCCAGTCTAGGCTCCATGCCCAGTTCTTTCGTTCAATCCCTTTCTGAGACTCTCCTTACCATCCTCACTCATATTATTGGAAGGCTTAGTATTACATAAATGTTTTTCCTGTGTCTTTGAAAATCCTTGCTTTTCTTGGGAAATAATATAAATATTCCCAGTGTTCACTGAATCCATTGGTCTTGATTTGGAAGAATGTTGCTAATATTGTGTAATGCTTATTTTTCAGAAAAGTGGTTGATTACAGTTAATAATGTAGTATTGTATATTTGAGCATTGTCAGAAAGTTTAAGTAGATCTTAAAAGTTCTTACTGCAAAAAGAATTATAACTATGTGGGAATGGATGTTTACTAGACTTATTGTGGTGATCATTTCACAATACATACATATATCAAAACCTTATGTTGTGTAGTTGAAGCTAATGTAATGTTATACATCAATTGTATCTCAATTTTTCAAAATTAAAAAAAGAATAGGTGAGGCCTGCGTATAATTGCTCTAACTCTTAAGCCTCACTAGAGGTGATTCTCCTGTATTAATAGTGTTATTTATTAAAAAGATAAAAAGTATCTTCACCAAATATATATATATGTATTATTTTCCTATATGGTTAACCCATGGAAAATTTTAGAATTCCCATTTTATATGCAGAAAAACAGTCACAGAAATTAGGTCTTAAGAGATAGTACTGATGGAAAAGCATATCAAGTCAACAAACTTCTAATGTCCAATCCTAATCCATAAAATTCATCTTCTTCAGATTTTTAAGAATGTTTCTTCAACTTGATTAACAACACTTATCCAATATTTCATGCCTCCTTTCAAGAAATTTCAAATCATTTCAAATAGCATTCTGTGTTATCTTTATATGTTATTTCAGTATCAAATTCATTAGTTCAGAAAATAAAATGGGTTTGATATAGTCTTAGTAGAAAATTTGCAGTCCTGACACAATGAAACTTGTGAGTTAGGAAGCATTCAAACAACATATTTATGTGTTTACTTGAAAAATTCTATATAATGTGATTTAAAAATCTCAAAATTCACTATTCCCAGATTTTTTTTCCTTATACACACAAGAATTAAAGAATAATTTAATTATGATAAGGAGTTTTTCTATCAGCTTCTATCTAAGGATAGCAGAGCATTCTAAGGATCTGCAAATAAAGAGTAGATGGCTCTAGAATGCAGAAATAGTTCTGTCAAGAGCACTGGTGTATATGGTGATGAAGAAGAACCAGAGGTAATAAGGTACAAATGAATTCCCAAAGACCTGAAGTCTCTCCCTTATCTGTAATGACATTCCATATGTAATACCAAAATTTTGGTCAAAATCTATATGGATTGGATTAAGGAATAACTTTATAATTTGATACACAAATGTCGGGCTGTCATTTAACATGAACTATTTAAGTAATTATACTTTCATTCATGTATACCAAAATACTTGTTGAATCTAAAAGAAATTTTACTGGGAAAAGGCATGATATTCTCAATGCATAATTGTCATTAATTTAACCTTTAGAATTTTGCTCCCATCTATATATAGGGTTTATAACTAAAAAGAGTGAAATGCAAATCAATTTTACTTCATAGATTCTACCAGAGATTTAAAAGTTTAATGAAATCTTTATTAATCTGGTGCTTTTTCAACAACATGTTTGCATCACCACAGGGCATTTCTGCAACTCAGAGATAAGCATTTTAAAGTACTAAATTTTTTCACTTACCACTTTTAATTGGAGAATTTATGATTTCAACTGTGACTGCATAAAAAGGTTCCTTGTTAATCTAAGAAGACCATTAGATTTACACAGAAATCCCCAAAGACTGCCCAAAGTGATCTACAAATTTAAAACATCCCTATTAAAACCCTAGTGATGTATTTTTGTGGAAATAGAAAAATTTATCCTAAAATTCATATAAAATTTCAAGGGACCCACAAACAACCAAAACAATTTTGAAAAAGAAGAACAAAGTTACAGGGCTCACACTTCCTGATTTAAAAACATATCACACATCTAGGGTAACACTCCAGTCCCAGGATAAAGACAGACAAGAAGGCCAATGGAATAGAACAGATAGTCCGGAAACAAGCCCTTGCATGTATGATCAGGTGAGCTTTTTAACAAGAGCACCAAGGT
Organism: Manis pentadactyla; assembly: GCF_030020395.1. NCBI lineage: Eukaryota > Metazoa > Chordata > Mammalia > Pholidota > Manidae > Manis > Manis pentadactyla. Next base: position 38,664,501 of record NC_080019.1, read on the forward strand.
CTCTCAATGGGGGAAAGACAATCTCTTCAACAAAGGGTGTTGGAAACTAGATATCCACAGGCAAAACAGTGAGTTTGGACCCTTATCACACAAGTCTCCTCAGGCTGCTGCAATTAAATACCACAGCCTGAGGGGCTTCAACTGCAAAAATATATTTCTCACATATCTGGAGGCCAGAAATAAGATCAGGGTAGGTTTCATTCTAAGACCCTGCTCCCCTGGTCCTCACCTTGCTTTGCACTCACGTAACCTCTTCTTTGTGTGTGTCCAGAGAAAGAATGAGCTCTGTGGTGTCTTTTCTTACAATGACACTAAGTTTATTTGATTTAGGCCCTATTCTTATGACTTCATTTAAGCTTAATTATTTCCTTAGGGCCCTCCTCTCTTAATATAGCCACAATGGGGGCTAGAATTTCAACATGAGAATTTTGGAAAGACACATACAGTCTATCTCATGCCATATGCAAAAGTTAACTCAAAGACCTAAATACGCTATTTTCAGATGACATGATATTGTACATAAAAAACCCTAAAGATTTTGCTCCAAAACTACTAGAACAAATATCTGAATTCAGCAAAGTTGCAAGATACAAATTAATACACAGACATCTGCTGCTTTCCTATACACTAATGATGAACTAGCAGAAAGAGAAATCAGAAAAATAATTCCATTCACAATTGCATCAAAAAGAATAAAATACATAGGAATAAACCTAACCAAGGAAGTGAAAGACCTATACCCTAAAAACTGCAAGACACTCTTAAGAGGAATTAAAGAGGACATTAAGAAATGGAAACTCATCCCATGCTCTTGGCTAGGAAGAATTAATATTGTCAAAATGGCCATCCTGCCTAAAGCAATCTACAGATTCAATGCAATCACTATCAAAATACCAACAGCATTCTTCAATGAACTGGAACAAATAGTTATAAAATACATATGGAACCACAAAAGACTCCGAATAGCCAAAGCAATCCTGAGAAGGAAGAATAAAGCAGGGGGGATCTCACTTCCCAACTTCAAGCTCTACTACAAAGCCACAGTAATTAAGACAATTTGGTACTGGCACAAGAACAGAGCCACAGACCAGTGGAACAGAATAGAGAGTCCAGATATTCACCCAAACATATATGGTCAATTAATATATGATAAAGGAGCCGTGGACATACAGTGGGGAAATGACAGCCTCTTCAACAGCTGGTGTTGGCAAAACCGGACAGCTACATGTAAGAGAATGAAACTGGATCATTTTCTAATCCTATACACAAAAGTAAATTAGAAATGGATCAAAGACCTGAATGTAAGTCATGAAACCATAAAACTCTTAGAAAAAAACATAGGCAAAAGTCTCTTGGACATAAACATGAATGACTTCTTCATGAACATATCTCCCCAGGTAAGGGAAACAAAAGCAAAAATGAACAAGTGGGACTATATCAAGCTGAAAAGCTTCTGTACAGCAAAGGACACCACCAATAGAACAAAAGGGCATCCTACAGTATGGGAGAATATATTTATAAGTGACAGATCCAATAAAGGATTGACATGCAAACTATACAAAGAGCTCACCCACCTCAACAAACAAATAGCAAATAACCCAATTAAAAAATGGTCAGAGGGCTGAACAGACACTTCTCCAAAGAAGAAATTCAGATGGCCAACAGACACATGAAAAGATGCTCCACATCCCTAATCATCAGAGAAATGCAAATTAAAACCATAGTGAGATATCACCTCAGACCAGTAAGGATTGCCACCATCCAAAAGACGAACAGCAACAAATGTTGGCGAGGTTGTGGAGAAAGGGGAACCCTCCTACACTGCTGGTGGGAATGTATAGTAGTTCAACCACTATGGAAGGCAGTATGGAAGTTCCTCAAAAAACTCAAAATAGAAATACCATTTGACCCAGGAATTCGACTCCTAGGAATTTACCCTAAGAATGCAGCACTCCAGTTTGAAAAAGACATGTGCGCCCCTGTGTTTATTGCAGCAATATTTACAATAGCCAAGAAATGGAAGCAACCTAAGTGTTCATCAGTAGATAAATGGATAAAGAAGATGTGGTACATATACACAATGGAATATTATTCAACCATAGACGAAAACAAATCCTACCATTTGCAATAACATGGATCTAGCTAGAGGGTATTATGCTCAATGAAATAATCCAGGCAGAGAAAGACAAGTACCAAATGATTTCACTCATATGTGGAGTATAAGAACAAAGAAAAAAGTGAAGGAGCAAAACAGCAGCAGACTCACAGAACCCAAGAATGGACTAACAGTTACCAAAGGCAAAGGGACTGGGGAGGATGGGTGGAAAGGGAGGAATAAGGCAGGGGGGAAAGAAAGGGGATATTATGATTAGCATGTATAATGAGTGTGGAGGCACGGGGAGGGCTGTACAACACAGAGAAGACAAGTAGTGATTCTACAGCATCTTACTACACTGATGGACAGTGACTGTAATGGGATATGTAGAGGAAAATTGGTAATAGGGGGAGTCTAGAAAACATAATGTTCCTCAAGTAATTGTAGATTAATGATATAATTAATTAATTAATTTAATGAAATTAAATAAAGACCTAAATATAAGACCCAAAACTGAAAAACTCCTAAAAGAAAACAGGAGAAATTATCATGACATTGAATTTGATAATGATTTCTTAGCTATGACATCAAAAGTACAGGCAAAAAAGCAAAAATAGACAAATGAGACTATATCAAATTTCAAAATGTTTGTATATCAAAGGACACAATCAACAGTATGAGGCAACCTATGGAATAGGAGAAAACATTTGCAATCATGTATCTGATAGGAGGTTAATATACAGAATACATTAAAAAACCCTACAACTCAAAAACAATCAATAATTCAGTTAAAAAATGGACAAGGAACTTGAGTAGACATTTAACCAAATGACATATACAAATGATCAACAAGCATGTGAAAATATGCTAAGCATCACTAATCATCAGAGAAATGCAAATTAAAACCACGATAAAATATCACCTTGCAATTGTCAGGATGGCTATTATAAAAAAAAAAGAAGTGTTGGCAAGCATGTGGAGAAAGGAGAACTTCTGTGCACTGTTGGAGGGAATTTAAATTGGTGCAACCACTATGAAAAACAGTATGGAAGTTCCTCAAAAAATTAAGAGAACTGTCATGTGATCCAGAAATTCTACTTCTGGGTATTTGTCAGAAAAAAATGAAAACATTAATCAGAACGTACTTCAGCCTTATGTTCACTGAAGCATTGTTTATAATAGCCCAGATATGGAAGCAACCTAAGTGTCTATAGACGGATGAATGGATAAAGATGTATACACACACACACACACATGTGTAAGTGTGCATACACACACAGTGGAATATTACTCAGCCATTTAAAAAAAGAATGAAATATTGCCATTTGCAACAACATGAACAGAACTACTGGGTATTATGTTTTGTGGAGTAAGTCAGACAGAGAAAGACAATGATTTCACTTACATATGGAATCTAAAAACAAAACAGAAACAGAGACCAAACTGATAGTTGCCAGTGGGGAGAGAGTTGCAGGATGGACAGAATAGGTGAAGGATATTAAGAGGTACAGTCTTCCAGTTATAAAGTAAATAAGACACAGGATGTAATGTACAGCATAGCATAGGGAATATAGTCAGTAATATCCCAACAACTTTGTATGGTGACAGATGGTAACTAGACTTATTGCAGTAAGCATTTCATAATGTATATAAATATCAAATCACCTGGAACTAATACCATATTGTATACCCAAAAATAACATCATATTGTATGTCAGTTACTCTCTTCAGTTTAAAAAAAAATGAAATCCTGTCATATGCGATAGTATCGATGAACCTTGAAGACATTATGTTAACTGAAATAAGCAAGTCACACAAATACTGTATGATTCCACTTATAGGAGATATTCAAATTCATAGAAACAGAAAGTAAAGTGGTGGTGACCAGGAACAGAGAAAGGGGGAAATTGAGAATTATTTTTCAATCAGTATAGAGTTTCAGATTTGCAAATTGAAAAAGTTCCAGAAATCCATTTCACAACAATGTGAATAAACTGAATTGTACTGAACTGCATGCTTAAAAATGGCTGATAGTAAATTTTATGTTATATGTGGATTTTTTTTGTCACAGTTGAAAACAAAATCCTTAAAAGACCATGAGGCACTTCTATGTATCTCATCCCATAGACCTACACAAATAAAAACACCAAAAATACTTGGAGGTGGAAAAGTAAAGGAAGGAAATTTACATACCTCAAGGTACTTCAATCAGTAGCATAGTGTAGATTGCCACTTTTCTAAATTGTTAGATAATCTACAACAAAGATATAACTTCATCTCTACCAGAAGGAACATATTTAATAGACACTGGGAAGAAAAGAAAAAGAGAAAGAGAATTAGAGAGAGAAAAAGACAGAAGTCAGGGAAGGAAGCAAGGAAGCAATGAATCAGAAAGCTCTGGATTCAAATATTGGAAATTAACTTTTTGACTCTGGATAAAATGTTTAATATTACTAAGCCTCATTTTTTTCAACAATAAAAAGAATTTAATAATATCTTTCTCATAGGCTTGTTGAGAAGAGCAAATTGTTTTTATTTGTGTTAATATACAATCTTATGTTAGTTTCAAATGTATATCACAGTAGTTCAACAGTCCCTGTGATCAACTTATATTGTGATTGAAAATTATTGTGTCCCTTTATCCCCCTCCCCCTTGGTAACCACTAGTCACTTCTCAATGTCTATGAATCTACTGCTGTTTTGTTTAAGAAGAAAAAATTATTAGTAAATTAATTAACCTTATCCTTTAATCATCTTTATATTCCCATGCCATGGGCATGTAATGTGCAGCCATATTTTTAACTGTAAGCATTTAATAATGCATTCAATAGTTATTGATTGATTGATTGTGACATTCAGGGCTGCATGATGGAAAGGTGATTAAAATGCAGTTTCTGCCCTCACAGAAAGCACCATCTAGCAAGCTGTAAGATTCCCCTCCATGCAGCTTCCCTATCACATGCCTTCAGACACACTACAGAGAAATACCCACCAGAATTCCTTGTGGATCTGTGACAATCTTGATGGACTCTGAGAGGGTGGTGATGTTCTCATAGATTTTATAGAAATATCCAACTTGCAGGCTTAGAATTCCTGAACTGGCATGTCCACAATATAAATGAACTTGAATCTTTCCCTCTGAATAATCTTGAAAAGTCCAACAAGTAAATGTATAATTTCTATTGTTACTGTAGTCTTCAATCCACCATGGGAAAGTTAAATCCTGTGACAATTTCTGATGATTCTCCTTTCCTTCCATTTGTGAAATCCATTTAATTCATTCACAGGTGCCAAAAGTTTTACTGTAGTAAATTTATGATTATAAATGTATAAATTTACATTCCTTAGTAGTAAATACACAAATAGACATCTCTTGGTTTCCCCTCACCTCCTCCATCATTCCTCCTGTCTCCTCGGTAAATTCCACCTAACACTGCAGGAACCAGGACTCAGTCCTTGGACCTAATATTTTCTCTGCCTGCACACACTCCCTTGGTTATCTCTTTCATCCAGTCTCTTAGCCTTTAAACACCATCTCTGAACTGAGGACTCATAGATTATTTATATCCCGAACCTAGACTTCTTTTCTGTTTAGCATCTCTACTTCAAAGTCTAGTACTCCAACTTAATTCACTAAATCTCTTCAACCTGTAATCTTCCCCCTTCAAAGATGTTGACAACTCCGTATTTACAGAAGCTCAAGAGATATCTCCTTCTCTCATACCCCATATGTAAACTGTCGGTAAATCCTGTTGGCTCTGCCTTCCAAATGTAACTAGAATTCGATCGCATCTTATTAAACTTGCACTGCCATCCCCCCGGTGCTAGCCACCATCACCTCTTACCTGTAGTCCTCCAATAACTGATTCTATCACTCCTTGTCTCAAACCTTGTCATGGTTTCCCATTGCATTCAGAATAAAAACCAGAATCCTACAATGGCCCACAGAGCCAGTGTCTTTCTCCCAGCCTTCTGACCTCCTCTCTTACCTCTCTGAACACACTGCCATCCTTGCTATTTCTGGAACACCCAGGTATGCTCCTGTCTTAGGGCCTTTCCTTCCATTGGTCATTCTCTCTGCTTGGATCACTCTCACAACTAGTATCTACACCACTGAACTCCTCCACATCCTCCAAGTCTTTGCTCAGTGTCGCCCTCTCAGTAAGCTGTGCCCTGACCACCTCGTCTGAATTTCAATCTCCCTCTCACCTGGGTACTCCTGAGCCTTTTGTCAAGTTCTACTCTTTTTTAATAGGGCATTTATTAATACACTATACATTTTCTTAATTATTGTTTTTTGTATTTTGCTTATCTCTGTGAGAATTTGAGCTTGGTGGATGTGGGGAGAGGAAGGTAGGAATCTTTGTTGGTTTTATTCATTTATGTGTCCCAAGCATCTAACACAGAGTTTGATGCATGGTGGGTACTTAATAGTAATTGTGGGATGAACAAATGAAGATTAATGATGTAAACTGACACCAGCACTAAATAATATAAATGGAAAGTAGGAATAATCAAAGTTGATGGAAGCAGAATTCCAAAGCCATAAGTGCTTTAATCTCACCCAATACAACCCATTTAGAATTTTTAGAAAACAGAACCAGAGAAATAAAAGACTTATCACTGGTTCTCTTGCCTATTCCTTAGGTTTGGCCCAGACTTCTTGAGGCTCTGGAGGGCAGTCATAATTATATCTAAATGGTGTTTAACTTATTTCTCCCTAGAAATGTTAATAGTTTCTAAAGAAATGGTATCTTGATAGCTCATCTTAAACCCAAGGACCCTGCAACAGACTGAATTCAACCACCAGACCAAGTGATAATGACTCCTGGAATATGGACCTGAGCACAGTGGGATCCCAGAATCTTTTATATTGCCTTAAGCACCCAACCCTCTACATCCCCTCTGTCTCTATACATCACATGTTTCTCATATGCAATTAATTTTAACATCAGTCAGGGTGCTCATATAATTCAGAGGCAGTTCATATCTTACAAGGACCTCATTAGCTTTTGTGGTATTGAACAAGAACATTACCCAGGAAAAATGAATGTTCTGTAGTCTCTTCTCAGTGGGCAGATTTCTGCTCTCTCTTTGTTTTGTCCTCTTTCCCTCGGTGCAATTCCTTTCCTTAGCGAACAGGAAAAACTGAATTAGTGAATATCCAAGTCCTTTTACATAACCAAAGCTAATTTCTACCTCTCCAAATGGTTAATTCCCTATCCTTTCTTTCTAAATTCTTCTTTGTTACAGAAGAAGAACACCAAATAAAGGAGAAGAAAAAGAAAAGAACATCTGGAAATAAAAGACATTGCTTAGATGAAGAGCACAAAATAGAGGCTCTTGAGGTTCAGAGCTGCCCCCCGTGATGCCACAGCCGCAGCCACGGATATTTCCCACTGAGGAGATGGACAGAGAGCCCCCTGGGAGATACTTGCCTACAGTAAATAAGAGGAAAGATAATCAAGAAAGTTATAAGATGTACTTACTGAGCACACAGGGTACTAATAACCATTAATGAGCTAAATGTTGGGGAAAGGGCTTTGTAACAATTTTTGTGACTCAGCTGTATTAAAAAATGTTCATTATACTTATTAAGAGCAATTCACCATACTAGGTATGATAGATTATACAAAGGAATGTAGACAAATTTGTAACAATAAAGTAGTACAAAACAGGAAGAGCCCAAACTACATATGTTACAATTTGCCAAGAGCAAAAAAACAACACATTTCAATCATTTTTTTTCACTTGAGACTCCTGTGGTGATGAATGAGACTTGATTGTCCTAACACATGATCATGAAAAGTACATTTAATTTATTGCTCCTTCTGTATCTGAAATAAACATGAAAAAGAAAGAAAATATATATATTTTCACAGACTTATGGCAGAATTTTGAAGTGTTTACATTAAATGAAAGTACTATCATTGTTTCAGTGAGTTTTAAAATGCAAATATATAAGTTCTCCAAAGCAATATGATTTACAATGGCATGAGTCTTAGTAAACCTCTCTTCCTGGTACTATGTAAATTAATAATGTGAAAGTATCCATTTTTCTTTCTAAAAGTTACATTTTCTGTAATTATCTCATAGATATATATTAAACCATCACAATCAATGTTGATAGCAGGAAGGAATCCATAATACTGAAGAAGTAATTTAACCTGCATCTAGTAAGCATAGCTTATTTAGGTCTATACTGCTGCTGACTATTAAGTTCCAGAAATGTAGATGGCCCAGTTCATCTGTCCTGGTCCCTGGCCTGTATATTTCACTCCAAGCAAGAGTTAATAAAAGTAGTTCACATCATAGGTAGATATGCATATTAATTTTAATGTGCTGTTAGCAAAATTAACCAAATAATCACCCTGATCATAGATCAGAATACTGAAAATGTGAAGAATGCACTAAGTTAAAGAGGAACAGACATGCACCTTAAAGCAAACAGATCTGGGGTGAATCTGTTCTGACCTCTCCTCAGTAGATGTCCTTGGGTAAATCGCTTGATTTCTCTGAGCCTTGGTGTTCCTCCTGGAAAATGAAGATACAGAAGTCCCTCTTTGCTGGACTGATGAATTGATAAGGGTGGATATAAAATGTGTAATTTAAGGCCTAAGACAGTTGCTCAATATTTTCTGTTATTATCATAAAGCACTGATACTCCCCCAGATATGTAAGTTTACTTTTTCAGTAAAACAGAAATCTACAACATGGTTCAAAATACTTGGATGCTGCCCAGCTCAGTACCTTAACCTATCTTATGTAACATTGCATTATAATGTAAATGGGAAGCACTTAAGCTATTAATTAAGAATATTTCAGGCCTGTCGCTGAAAAGGAGATGTGCAGTAAAATCTCCCTAACATGTTTAATGAAATAACTGCCAAACCCATAGGCTATTTTGTTACCTAAAGCATAACCAATCTACCAAATCAATTCAAGTTGCTTCTGAAGCAACTGTGCTGCTAATTACTATTATTATATAACAGAGATATTACATTGAAAATAGGAATTATGCCATTTCATGCCTGTATATGAATTGTAATCTGTCTCTGATAAATAACATTCTTAAACTTTATCTCCATTAAGCAGAAAATTATTTTTTTCAATATTTTAAAAAACTTTCCAACTTCTACTTTATCTAAGTGTTGTATCACTTCTGGTTTACAGCTGTAGTAATAGTAAATTGAATGAGAAACTACTGAGTCTCCCAGATACTGGAAGCATTGGTATTTTTTCAAGAAATCTTGTTCTCATAGCTTCCCATCCTGAAGTCTTGATGAGTTTGGAAAAGTATATGAAATGTACCATTATATATGCCTTCTGTTTTCAAGTGTACAATTGACAATAGGCTTAAATATATACTTGCCCTCTGATTTTATTATAAATATATATAGACCCCTTATGTTTCTTCCTTAATGAGAATTTCAGAAATAGACATTATTTGAACTCTAATCATGTGTAACAAAAAATTTCTCTTGATTTCTTAACTTTCAAGCAGCCACATAGTAAAGAAAGAAACCAGGCTTCTCTTCATAGATTTTCCTGTACATCTCCAAAAGAATTAGCTACTTTTATTCAAACATGTTTTCCATTTTCTGAAGAGTTTAAAAGGCAGTAAAGGAGAACTCAGAAGTGGAGAAATATTATGGATAAGAATTGTATTTCCAACTACCACTCCCAAAGCAGTCAGACATTGGAGTTAATGGGTTTCTCTCATGTCCACCAAGAGAATGAGAGTCAAACAAAGAAAAATGTTTGCTCAGATAAGAGAAGGATTCCATCAAGAAAATAAGAAAAGATAGGACAGAGAGAGACTTAAAGAAGATACAGTGTTTCCAATAAGCAAACATTTTATTTTACTTTACAATAGGCAGGAAAGCAATCTACTGTTTGTTAGTTTCCCAGCTATCAGCATTTTAACTGATAGAAGACTAATGTATTTTATTTCTCTTTGGTCCAGTTTGGGAAGAAAAGCCAGGGACAGGAAATGTGAGTCATTCTATTCCTAAGAAAACTTTTGTATTTTAAGCACTCATGACAGTGATAAAATACACAGATGGGGTTCAAAACGCTACCTCTGCATTTATCCATCCAAATAAAATAATCATTGTCTAATGACTTGCAAATTGCATTAAATTTTTCTGTGAGTAAAACCAACAGTCTATAAATTTTACTACCTGGAAATACAGAAGGAAAAACTAAAGTTTACAAATAATACAAAAACCAACTTTACTCAAAGGTTTCAAGTTTCTCACAAGCTTCATCTATTATTTGAAAAGCTAACCAGAAGTGACATCCATTAGCTTAAGTTTCAACTTGCTCCTCTTTCAACTTCAAGTCATCTGGAAAAGCTATAAAAGTACAATGAAAAGACTAGAAAGCTTTCAGAAAATAAAAATGGAAAGGAAAATGTGGAAAGACAAGTGAGCTCAGACTAGACTAATCCTGCCCTACATAAGCTGGAAGTGACTCTTCAGTGCCCAACCTATGTACCCATTCTGGACCCCATATGCTATACTACTGTGTTTGGACCATTAATCTTCCTGCCACTGATTTTTCTCCAAGAAATCATACATCATTCCCTTTTAGAGTGAGAAATATCTCCACTGCTCCATCCATTAGTTTTCCACTGTGGGTAAAATTGCATTATTTCCACAATCTCTCACTTGGCCTTTGTGCATCTCCATATCAGTAGGTGTTTCTAAGGGAAAGAGAGAGGTAGTCCATCTCCATATCAATAGGTGATTACAAGGGGGAGCGAGGGCATATCTGGACTGGAGAGGTTGGATTGGGTCCCTTTTTGCAGCCAATTCGCAAGAGACAAGGACAAGCAGAAGTGGAGGATTGCTTGTAGGCAATAAGTGGATTTCTCCCACTTTATTTCTCCCTTTGACTGATTTCAGTTCAATGTATTTTTCCCTGGGGTGGGAAAATGTTTCCTCCCAGAGTTACATCTGGCAGTAGTCAGCAGGACCTCTGAACCCGAAATCTGTCTTCATAGGTGTGATCCTTGGGCGGCCGCCGCTAAAGATGGTGAGGAGATACCTACCTGTGGATGGTAGGGAGGCTTCAGTGGCTGTAGCGGTGGAGGGTGCAGCTTCACCCAGGAGCCCCCTATCTATGGGAATTCCAAATGGGGGGTCCCTAGTGGGGAATTGGTAATGCACCTCCTAGAGGGGTGGGGTCTTCCCCAGAATTTGAATAAAGCTGTGGAATTAGCCCTCCATGAGACAGAAGACTGCTTAGAGGCCTTGAGTGGCCATGGAGCAGCTGGGATTTGGGGATGTCTTTCTTAAGACAGTGGAAAGGGTTATCAAGGAGAGAGAGAGACGTTGGCAGGAGAAAGACACACCTCAGCATCGCTTGGAAGAACTGGGTGATGACCTATGGGATGCTCTTAAGAAAGACAGTTATTGAGAAGACAGGATGCACTCCTAAAATATACATTAGCAGCAGCAAAGGGAGAAGGCAGCCGGAGAAGCTACATTGTAGGAGGCCATAGGGAAGGGGGAGAAAAGAACGGTGCCTTCAGCCCAGGAGATGGTAGAAGAGATGTCAGGAGGGGATTAGGGAGTGGGGCGGCCCATCTGTTGTCGAAGCCACTGCCTGAGGCACCAGGCCCTCCCATATTAAAGGCCTGCCCGGTTGTAACTAAGAAAATAAAAACTCAACAACCACCTGCTCCTCAGGGGGAGGAGCAGCTCCCTCCCCAGGTTGTGGAGCACTCCATGCTCCCCCCTGTACCCAGGATGAGCAGGTGGACATGAGGGTCCGGTATGGGCAGAAGCCATGGGAATGTCTGCATACACAGCTTTTGTGTCTCTGGGATATGGGGTGGAAAACATTGCTATGCTGGGTATTGAGATGAGTAGACTGGCTTCTCTGATGACCTTGGTGGCAAAGTGCCCATCACACCTCAGGGGATCAGGCATTTCTGGATTGGCTGATAGCTGCAATCAGGGCAGTTTGGCCTAATCAGGGTGATTTCCAGCTACTTACCCAGTAGCTGGAAAACCTATGCAGAGCTCCAGCAGGTGTTACAGGAGTTGGGCATGAAAAATATCTATAATATGGATCCCCAAGTCCCCGATGAGGAATGAGAAATCTGGTGCTGCATACAGCTCCCACATCTTTCTTTGTGGGATGGTATTTTTGCCTCCCACATAGAGTAACCCATAAGTAAGGATACTCATACTTTAGCAGATCTGGGGGAGGATGAAACAATAAGACCATGGAAGGAACTACAGGCTATGACTGAAAGGAGAGGTGCAAAGGGCCCTGTGAAGGTCTCGAGGATCCAGATGTGGGTTGATTTGATAAAGGCCGGAGTGGTGAAAGAAAAACTTGATGGGCAGTCCAATAGGATCTTGTTAGATCTATGGCACCAATTAAAGCCAGAGCAGCAGTTCCCGCCACTAAGGTCCAGGACATGGAAGCCAGAGTCAAAGCCCCATGTCCAGCCTGCATCCCTTGGGGGACAGCACTCAGGCTCTACCTGGGCCCTCACCCCCATAAGATGATGGTTGGCCACTGCAGTTCAACAGAGGATGGGGTCAAGGTTCCCACCTTGGGGGACATGGTGGGGACTGGAGGCCACATGTAGAATGAGCAATTCATTGGTCCCCTGTAAATGTACAACATGTCTTGATGCTGGTGGACACAAGAATGTTCTCTGGTTTATGACAGCCCTGAGCATTTTTCTGGGACCACTGCTATGATAGATGGCTATGGGGGTAAGGCAATTAGAGTAAAGAAAGCCCAAGTCCCATAAAGGATAGGGCATTTACCCCAAAAGAGTATACTGTCTACATGTCTCCCATCCCTGAATGTATTTGGGGGGTAGATATCCTGCAGGGCCTGTGGCTACAGACCGCTGCAGGTGAGTTCAGACTGAGGGTACATGTGGTAAAGGCAGTTCTGAGGGGACATGCTAAGCACCCACCTGCAGCTCTGCCTGTACCTCAGTGGGTGGCAAATACTAAGCAGTATAAATTGCCTGGGAGGCACAGGAAATTGGAGAAAACTCTACAGCAGTTGGAGAAGGTGGGCATCATAAAGCCCACTCATAGTCCTTTTAATTCCCCAGTGTGGCCAGTGAAAAAGCCGGATGGTTCCTAGTGTATGACCATGGACTATAGGGAATTGAATAAAGTCACACCCCCTTTGCAGGCTGCTGTCCCCTCCATAGCAGCCCTTATGGACACACTAAGTCATGAACTAGGAACAAATTATGTCGGTGACTTTGCAATGCTTTCTTCTCTACTGACATAGCACAGGAAAGTCAGGAACAATTTGCCTTCATGTGGGAAAGCCAGCAGTGGACATTCACTGTCCTTCCACAGGGATACCTCCACAGCCCCACTGTCTGTCAGGGACTTGTAGCCCAGGACTTCGCCACATTAGTTTCACTGATGATGTCATGCTCATGTCTGATTCTCTTGCAGATTTAGAAAGGGAAGTTCCTAGACTCCATCCATATTGTCTCAGTCTTAGGATGCAACATCTACAGAAGAAAGGATGGGCTATGAACAACAAGGTTCAGGGATGTGGTTTGTCTTTAAAATTCTTGGGGGTTGTCCAATTGGGAACCTAAAGTTATTCCTGAAGCAGTCACAGACAAGATCCAGGCTTTCCCACCCCTATCATTGTGTCAGTATTACATGAGTTCTGGGGTCTTTTGGGCTACTGGAGACTGTTAATCCCACACTTGGCACAAATTCTGAAGCCCTTATACTGTTTGGTATGAAAGGTCATCAGCTGGGCATGGGGTGAAATGTGCAGCTGCTTTTATTGCTGCTAAGCAAGCAGTCAAGGCCATACAGGCCTTGAGTATAATGGACTCATCAAAGCCCTGTGAGCTAGATGTTCATGTAACTGAAAATGGTTATGGATGGGGTCTTTGGCAGTAGCTTGAATAGACATGCCAACCTACTGGATTCTGTCACAACTATGGAAAGGAGCAGATGTCTGGTATATCTTAATAGAGAAGCAACTGCCTGCCATGTACCACACCTTGCTGTATACAGAGCCCATCACCAGAACAGCTCCGACCAAGGTAATAACCACTTATCCCATTGTGGGGTGCGTGCAAGACTGGACCCAAAGGCCACAGAGTCACGTGGCACAGATGCCTACACTGACCAAATGGGGCACATACTTACAGCAGTGCAACACCCTCTGCAATAGCCCCTTAAGTGGAGAACTCCAATGCTTGTTGGGGCCAGTGACATATACCAGTGGAAAGCAGGAAGAACTTGCTTTTGAGCCATTGGTAGCAGAGAGTCCTTATCAGAGGGGAAAAGCCCCTATACCTGAAGATGCTTGATACACAGATGGCTGCAGTTGTGGGCAGCCGCCGAAGTGGAGGGCTGTGGCTTTCCATCCTAAGACTGAGACAATATGGATGGAGGATGGGGAGGGGAAGAGCAGCCAATGGAATGAGTTGCAGGCAGTATGGCTCGTAATCACCCAGGAGGCTTCCCCCATAGTTGTCTGCACTGACAGCAGGGCCATCTATCGGGGCTTGACCCTGTGGCTATCAACACTGTACCATGCCAACTGGATGGTCGGTCACTGGCTCCTTTGGGGGCAAGAGCTGTGGCAGGACCTATGGGCCTCTGGTCAGATTAAGACAGTTACTGTACATCATGTGACTGGCCATTTGCCATTGGCATCCCCAGGGAATGATTGGCCCAGGTGTGCTTGCTACAAGGGAAGCCTGCCTCTGATGTGGCCCAATGGCTACACCAGCATTTGTTGCATGCACGGCAAAAGAAAATGTGGGCTGTAGCCTGTCTTTAGAACTTGACCTTTGAAGACGTCAGCAGAGCCCGGAAGGAGTGCCTTGTGTGCTCTAAGAGGGGCTTACACTGAGTCCCACAGCAACATGGGATAATAGTAAAGGGGCCAATATCCCCGTTTAAGCCAGGCTGAGAAAGATGAGTATCAAATGATTTCACTCATCTGTGGAGTATAAGAACAAAGAAAAAAGCTGAAGGAACAAAACAGCAACAGACTTACAGAACCCAAGAATGAACAGATAGACTATATTGGGCCTCTGCCCATATCATAAGGATATTGGTATACAATGACTTGTGTGGACACAGCTACTGGACAATTGGTTGCTTTTTCTGCATGTCATGTAGATCAGCAAATGACCAAAAGGGCCTAGAGCGTCTCTTTGCAGCCTACAGCCAGATGTAGGTGATTGAGAGAGATCAAGGCACCGACTTTACTGGATATACATTACAAGAATGGGTGCAGCAATTAGGAATTAAGTGGAAGTCTCATGTACCATATAACCCTACTGGGGAAGGCATGATAGAGAGGTACCACAGTTTGTTGGAATCTGGCCTGAAATCAGACCTGAATAGTACACAGTGCTGGTCATTTCACTTATGGACAGTGCAACGGTGTTTGAATGAGAAGTCCTGCAAAGGAACCCTGTGGACATGCTAACACACATTGTTGCCTGTCATATACAACTATTTGTGCAATCTAAGGAGGAGTTATTGAAGCCAGGATATGGCCAGCAGAGCGATATCCTGCTGCCAGCCCCAACTGCATTAAACCCTAGAGACACTGTTGAGTAAACATGGCCCTGGATATTTCAACACATGGACCAGTGATGGCTGGCCCTTCTGGCACCTTGGGGAAAAGGTCCAGAAGTTGGCCTTCTGTGTATGGATTAACAGCGGAATGGCCTTCAAAGATCACAGTGGTGTACCCAAAACATCTTCAAGGCAAGATTATCTTACAGAGAAGTTTTGTTTTATCTTTATGGCCTGTGCATGCACCTCCCATAGCCTTATATATTGACCCATCTGTAACTCCCACAGGGAGGGGGGTTAAAGTCTGGTATCCTAGACCAGGACGAGATCCCATTCCTGCCACTGTCCTATCACAGGACCACTCTCTTGCATGCATCCTACCTGATTGACAAGATTTGCCTATGCTGGTGTCATTAAAACATGTATCTTATCACCCTTAGAGTTATTTTCTTTTACAGTCCCTGTGGCCTGGATGCACGCCTGGCTGTAGCTACCACATGATGATTGCTCTGAACTCCCTTCCAATTCAGTTACTGACTGCCTGTGGAATGGGTGAACTATGGACTTAATCTGCATAGGACTTTGAACTTAGCTGAGTCCTCCAGCTTGAGCATTATCATGATTTGATTGCTGTTGTTACTATATGTTATTAGTCTGGTTACAGTGCTCCAG
Organism: Manis pentadactyla; assembly: GCF_030020395.1. Classification (NCBI taxonomy): domain Eukaryota; kingdom Metazoa; phylum Chordata; class Mammalia; order Pholidota; family Manidae; genus Manis; species Manis pentadactyla. The sequence continues at coordinate 38,680,824 of NC_080019.1, forward strand.
TTATCTCACACAGGGGCATTGCAGAAGATGGGGAGTGAGTAGATTGTGAGGTGAGACTTCTGGAGAGATGGGTTGGGTAAAGATTGCAACATTTCCAGAATCTCTCCCCTGGCCTTTGTGCATCTCCATATCAGTAGGTGTTTCCAAGGGGTGGAGAGAAGTAGCCATCTCCATATGTATAAGTGATTACAAGGAGGAGTAAGGGCATATCTGGACTGGGAGGTTGGGTTGGTTCCCTTTTGGCATCCAGATTGCAAGAGACAAGGACGAGCAGAAGTGGATGACTGCTTATAAGAAATAAATGGGTTTCTCCCACTTTATTTCTCCCTTTGACTGATTTTGGTTCAAAGGTGTTCTACCCTGGGCTGGGAAAATATTTTCCCTCTGGATGCACCACAATGGGACAAAGTTTACAAAAACTACTAGTAAGACAGGTTTATTTAAAAATATTGTTCACCATCCAAGAGACACACAACAACAGTTGGTGAGGATGTGGAGAAAGGGGAACCCTCCTACACTGCTGGGAATGTAAATTAGTTCAACCATTGTGGAAAGCAATATGGAGGTTCCTCAAAAAACTAAAAATAGAAGTACCATTTGACTCAGGAATTCCACTCCTAGGAATTTACCCTAAGAATGAAGCAACCCAGTTTGAAAAAAACAGATGCACCCCTATGTTTATCACTGCACTATTTACAATAGCCAAGAAATGGAAGCAACCTAAGTGTCCATCAGTAGATGAATGGATAAAGAAGATGTGGTACATATACACAATGGAATATTATTCAGCCATAAGAAGAAAACAAATCCTACCATTTGCAACAACATGGATGGAGCTAGAGTGAAATAAGCCAGGCAAAGAAAAACAAATATTAAATGATTTCACTCATCTGTGGAGTATAAGAACAAAGAAAAAAGCTGAAGGAACAAAACAGCAGCAGAATCACAGAACCCAAGAATGGACTAACAGTTACTAAAGGGAAAGGGACTGGGGACAATGGGTGGGAAGGAGGGACAAGGGGGAAAAGGGGCATTACTATTAGCAGACATAATGTAGGGGGGTGGGCACGGGGAGGGCTGTACAACACAGAGAAGACAAGTAGTGACTCTATCACATCTTAATATGCTGATGCAGTGACTGTAATGGGGTATGTGGTGGGGACTTGATGATGGGGGTAGTTTAGTAACCATAATGTTGCTCATATAATTGTACGTTAATGACACCAAAGTAAAAAATATATATAAAGTAAATAAATAAAAATAAAAAAATGTATACATATATATTGTTAGCATGAAGTAAGTTTTGAGAACATAAATCCATGGGTGCACTAGGGAATTAGAAAGAGAGCACAGAGGCAACAATATGTGCATCCAACCAAACTTTGGAAGATGAGGTAAAGTGGAATTAAAGGATCCATAGACTGAAGATGCTAAGTAGGGATAGAAGAGGACTTCATGGGCCACTGCCTGTCATTTCCAGAGGCACAGTTTTCAGGTTTCAAAGGGACCAGTTGACATCAATTATTTCAACATATGCCATTCATGAGAAGACAGGAGACCTGTGAATGATTTTTATGGACCAGATCTGAAAGCTGCATTTATCAGTTTTCCACTGACCAGAAATGGTGATATGATACACTACCTAGCTATAGAGGAGCTGGGAAATACATTTTCCAGTATGCTCAAAACAAAAATTAAATGGTTTTGTGAACACATAGCACTGTCTCTGTCCCATTGGAGAATCAAAAAAACACACACCTTAAAACATATACTTCAGCAATGATTTTACTCAATACTGACAAATTTAAATGATCTTCCATTGACTATTTCTATTATCAGAATACCCACATGGTAGCCTGCATGAATATTCTGGAATTCTATGCCAAAAGTCACTTGCCATTATGTTTTTCTAATAATTTATTTTGTGAAGAAACATTCTTCTGAGCATACTTAGGTAAAATCTCAAAATGTCTCATACTCCTAGGCATACCCTCCTATTGTCACAGCAGTCAAATATGGACTCAAGAAATATATATTTAACATTTAGTAAAACTTTTATCAATTTAATAAAGTATAATTATGAAAAATTGTGTATAACATTCATACACTCACATACATACATACACTATTCTGAATTCTTAACTTTGTATATATTGCATTATTTACTTAATGAAATTGTAAGTATCTTAGAAAAAACATGGTATTTTTTCTATCTTTTTTTTTTGCAGCTGTGCTTTTCATATACTCAACATTCAGTTAGGACTAGTACTTCAAAGGACCTCTGCTCTTCAGAGTTACAATTCAATATTTACTTTTATACATACAATAGGTCAAATATAACTAATTATATGTTTCAGTTATACACATACTTATGAAACAAGTATTTATTGTGTACCTGCAATGTGCCAGATATTGTGGAGTGTGATAGGAACAAACTAAGGAAGAGAGAGATTTGACCCTACCTCATGGGATTTAATTTTTAAGGTCCATAAATAAATATGCACACTCTGTCATGACGACATGATGAGTGTGTATGCTGTCAAAAATACAGTGAATTTAGGAGTACTTAGGAGAGGGGTAAAGGGAGATTAGAAAAAACTTTCTGCAAAAATCGTGCTTGAAATAATTCGGAAATCCCAACACAAGACAGATTCAAGAAGTTAGCATTACAAAGTCAATCTTACTTCTTTCCAAGGAACTTAAAACTTTAGGCTAAGTAATATACCCAGTGTTCTCTCACCTTCTAGCAAGATTATCATCTAACGACAAAATGAGTACCTTTGTATTTATCTGTTTGTTTATAGTGTTACAATATGACTTATTGCTTAGCTCTATCAAGAGTTAGACTATACATTTTAAATCTTATAGTCAATGAACTTTACTAGTCAATTTATAGTTATGCCTTCCATGTATGATTATCTGAATTCACAAGCCAAAATTAATTGCTTAAGCTTTTAAGAAGAAATTATTGAATACGATTTGCAATTTAACTTCTCAAATTTAAGGTCAAAACTCATAGACAAGCTTCCAGACATGTTTGTAAAATGTTCAATCCCATTTTATCATAACTGAATACCTTAGATCTCAAAGGAATAGATTCAATGCCTGACAGTAGATTTAAAAATAAATTAATACTGTGATTACAACCAAAATTAAAAACTGTATTTTTTTTCCCTGTTATATGTCTCTTCTCAATGATTTATGATATCTGTATTAGTTTGTTAGATCTGCCATAACAAAATATCAGACTGTGTCTTTAGGCAACAGAAATGTATTTTCTTTCAGTTCTGGAGACTAGAAGTCCAACAACCATATATTCAGGTTTAGGTTTTCCTGACGGCAGTGAAGGAAGGGTCTGTTCCAGAACTCTCTTCCTGGCTGACAAGCAGCTGCCCACTTGGCTGCCTCTTCACACGGCCATTGCTCTGTGAACCCACACCCAGTGTGTCTCTGCCTCTTCCTAAAAGGACACCGGACACACAGAGCTAGGGCCTCCCTCTAATGGCCTCATTTTAACTTAATCACTTCTATAAGGACCTCATCTCCAAATATGGTTACATTCTGAGGTGCTGGAGGTTAGAACTTCAACATACGTATTTTGAGGAGCGGAACAACTTAGCCCATAACAGCATCCTAAAATGGTTTACACAGGATTTGTAAGTAAATTAATTCTGCACAAGAAAATGCTTACTGGACCCCCAAAAGCAATCTGTAAGATTTGATGGTTACATCAGAATCACTGGGAAGCTCTTAAAAAATGCAAACTCTAAAGCCTCACCCCTGACTCCCACCCTCAGTAGTTTGATTTACTAGGTCTAAAGTGGAATCTGGGGATTTATATTTTTTTAAATTTCTAGTAGGCTCCACCATGATGCCAATTGTGGAAGTCCTGCTTTAGGGTATTTCTCCCTCCTTGAAATATCAATGCAAGAAAACATTGGTAGGAACATTCCAGTGCTCATATAAGACAACAGTAAAAAGCAAATTGGAGGCCACACATAAAAGTTTTAAAATTATATTCGGAAATTAAAATTTTTAATGACTTTTATTTGTTAAGTAATCAAACCATTAATGAAATAAGAACCTTTCTACTCACATTTAAGGTTTCAAATTATCTTTCAGTGAGGAGAAAGATATTCTCCAAAGGAGATGTAGAAATTGGTTCAGAAAATCATAAATAAAATTAATTTATAGGTATGCATGTGTATTTCAGTTCATAATATTTCAGATCACAAATTTATGTTTATAAGAGAAGTGATGAAAATGTTCATCTCAGAAGTTTAATCCTGTGGACTCTGTCCCCCCATCCAGTTCCTTGTAAGTGTTCCATGCATGATTTTAGGATCTTATGCAGTTGTATGATCTGGGGGGAGATAAAAGATGGAGGGGGTTGGTGCTTAAATGAGTATCTCATAATATTATCAAGGCTTTTGAAAGAATTAACAACTCTCCTAATATATGGCAGAGGAAATTCAAACTACTCCTTGTGATCACAGGCAAGCAGGAGCTTGTCTTAGAGTCCCCTAAAGTGAAAGCTATGGATGATCAACCAACATCTTTTGAACAAAGCACTGAAGATTGCCCCTGCCATTGTCTTACAGGTCCTCTGACAAGCACAGGTGTGGTTTTCTGTAAAAAATGTGGGATGGGAGAGGAGGATGAAATTACTTACATTTCAAAATAACAAACAGGTTATGTTTTCAGCAAATACTCTTAATCTTTACTTTTAATTGAAGTATAGTTGACATAAATTTATATCACATTCAGGCATACAACATAGTGATTCAACACTTATATACATTATGAAATGCTCACCACAGTAAGTGTATTTAGCATCTATCACCATATGGTGTCATTACATTATGGACTCTGTGCCTTATGTTGTACTTTACATCCCCATGACTTATTTTATAACTGTTTGTACCATTTAATCCCCTTCATCTATTTCACCCATTCCCCCCACCCTCTTCTCCTCTGGCAACCACCAGTTTGTTCACTGTATTTGTGAATCTGTTTCTGTTTTGTTTGTTCATTTGATTTTTAGACTCCACATATAAATTAAATCATACAGTATTTGTCTTTCTCTGACTTTTTACATTTAGCACAATACTGTCTACATCCATCCATGTTGTGACAAATGGCAAGATTTCATTTTTTATGATTTAATAATATTCCATTATATGTATTATACATATATAACTACATATAATGTGTGTATATATATATATAATATACCATAACTTAATTATTCATTTACCTATTGTAAATAATGCTGCAATAAACATAGGGGTACATATACCTCTTCCAATTAGTGTCTCATTTTCTTCAGGTAGATACCCAGAAGTAGAATTATTGGATCATATAGTATTTCTATTTTTAATTTTTGAGGTAGCTCCACACTGTTTCCCATAGTGGCTTCACCAATTTACATTCCCACCAAGAGTGCACATGGCTCCCTTTTACCACATCCTTGCCAACATTTTCTATTCCTGTGTTTTTAATAATAGCCACTTCAACAAATACATTTCAAATAAAAATCTGGAGAAGTAGGATGACCTTGTAGCTTTCTGGAAGGAAATAGAACATGCTTCCTTGTCCCTCTGATGGTCTAAGTCCTGGAATCAGTTCCATGTAGGAAACTCAGATTCTTAGAGGCACAATACCTGAATTAAATGATGGCATAAAACTAATTAAGACTTTTTAGCCACAGCAAACACTTCTTATCAAGAAAATAAATCCCTTTGCACTTAGGACAGAAGTGCAAAAGCACAAGTACTTTGTTTTTACTACCATTCTTGCTGTGATTTAAATAATGTAACTCTAATTTACACTGTGGAGAACACATTAGCACCCTGTAGACCAAATCATGTGGGCTTCTCAGCTTCAGGTGCTCGGTGATGCTGTAGGTCCAGTAGGAGTGATCTCACCAATCAGCATCATGTTGTAAGCAAACAGTTCAGGAAAAAAACCTGTAATTCCGATTAAGTATTACAATTAAATCTATTGCTAAGAACACCAAAATTACCTCCCTTGGCCTAATTATATAAGAAATTTGAAATTTACTATCTAAAAACAAACCCTCCATTAATCTTAATTTCTCAGTGTTATATGTTGCTGGATATAAATTGGTTTGAGTTAGATTTTTTTGCAGGTTTCCTAAAATGAATTATACCATTTTACCCCATGCATTAGAGGTTAGAAACCTCATATTAAAAACCATGCTGCATTCCACATACCCAAAAAATCATAATCCCACTTTATCTTTAGGTTTCATCCATTACTCATGAAATTCCTTTCCTTTGTCTTTTCATACACTTTGAAACTACAAAGAACGTTAGAAATCTAATCCGCCCACTTCTCTTCCCTCCAGCACCATCACCTGAGTCCCAACTACAATCATTTCTCACCAAGACAACTGAGGCAGCCTTGCAGCTGCACTCAATCTCTGCCATTTGTTCTCTACCAAGTAACCCGAATGGTCTGTTCAAAATTTGTCAGCACTCACCCAACTTTCAGTCATCCTATCCATCCCCCACCATCCTCCACCCCAAAATAGACAAACCTTGAAACTCCCCAATATCTTTCCTCTATGTTTCTGGTAAACCTAAAGGTCCTTACCTTAACTCACCCTGCAAGACCCCATGAAATCTGGTGCCTATGAATATCCACCTTCATCTCAGACAACACTAGCCTTCACTCCCAGTCTGGCCCCATTGACCATCTTTAAGGCCCTGGCACTACCTACACTGTGTCTGTTGTCTGCTTACAGACATTCCTCCCACCTGAAATGCTCTTTCCTCCCTCTTTGCCTGTCTGACATGTCACTTAGAGTGCTTTTTCAGAGATGCCAGTGCCTGTTTTCAATAAATCCCCAGTGAATTCTATTTGAATTTCCTGCCGATAGGTTTGTCTTAATGAAATCTTTACTCTGACTCCCTGACTAAAAAGATACTTTCTACAAAGTTCATTTGAAACATGATTGTAATCAAAGTACTTTATTAGTTCTGTTTTTTGGAGGTATGAGATGAGAACTCCTCCAGATAAAAGTAAAGCTAATGCTGTCATGCAGCATGTTTTTCATTTGCAGTACACCTGGACCTCTTTATCTTATGAAGGAGCAGAAGCATGAATGCAAACCAGGTAAAATCCAGCTGGAGAAATGTCTGCCAGATTCATGGTTGGAATAGAGATGTGGATAGCCAGCTAGTGGGTGAAGGTTTATCTCAGCCTAGTCTTGTGAAATCTGTCATTACTCTGCATCACAGTTAAATGGGCCCCAGAGAGGAAATGGACCTCACGTTGTTTGATCTCATGAACTGAAAGTACATCTAAAGAAACCAAGCCCACCACCAACCTAAACTGTAAATCAAGTGTACTTACTGATATAAGGAGGAGGAGAGGAAAGAGGAGGAGGAAGAGGTCAGAGAGGAGGACAGGTGTGTGGGGGAGTAGTTTTCTTTCTCTTCTACTGACTCTGAAGAATGAGGTTTTGAAGCTTTTCAAGAATTCAGACATTGTGAAAAGCCCTCTGATGTCTTATCAGTGTTTGTCTTTTTTAGTTAATGATGGTGGCAGGAGAGAGTAGTTAAATAAACCTCATATCATTGTTTTAGTCTCTTAAATTAATGGCAAAAGGTCTGGGAATGTAGATCAATAGATTCTACACTTTTCCTCAGTAATTTAGTGAAGACTATTTAAAGTATCTATAGAGACTAGCACTAACTTGACTTGTAAATTTATCCAGGGCATCTGAGTCCTACACTTTGGAATAACATCTTAAAGGAATATATCAGATAATAAACTTGGTGAAACAGTCACACTCATTTGTTTGACTTTTTGTAATGATTTGTTTCTTCTTTGAAAGCGTAATGATAAGTATAATCAAGTAAAACATCATTAAAAACTGTGTTTATCTGAACCTTGGCCTAATTAAATTAAAATACATGTTCTATTTTAACCTCAGTAAAAATGAGTGTTGGGATTGGAGCATGCACAATTAATGTTACTAGATTATACTAATATCAAAAAGCTTAACAATGGAAATCTAATTTTCTTTTTAAATTTTAATATCTTTAATTTCTTTTTATTTTTTAATTTCTAGGCTTTCATGATTTATCAAATAAGCCACTGTGCATTTTTTTAAATTTGCAAAATGTTTAGTTTTAAACTAAAAGTAAAAGTCTTGAGCAAAAGTAAAAGTAAAAGCCAAAGTAAAAGTCTTCAAGTTTGATGACTCATAACCTGATGACTAAAATCAGCAATTCTTAGAATAAAAATGTCAAATAGTTAATGAAAATAAGAGCATTCAATTGTAACAAATTAAATCACAGATACACTTAGGCCTGTAACCTGAGCCGCAGCTCAGCTTATAGTCACTTGTCATTTTTTAAATCACCCATAGGAATAGCATGAACTAAAAATTAAATGAGTTTTCAATAACATAAAGAAAATATCATATTAAAATGTGGTTAGTACCATCATATATGGTGATGAGAATAACTCCAAACACATTTTTTGTGATGACTTTGGGGTACAGAGCAGTTTAAAATTCTTCTAATATCAACAAACTAATAATTTATAATAAAATCAGCTATTTTGCCTACCATTTTAGGCTACTGTCAGTTTATTATTTAATCTTGCAAATCCTTAAAGTGAGAGACAGGAAATCTCATACATGACACAGAATTGTGTTTTGGCTCAATGAATGGAAGTCTTCACATTATTTATATAAGAAACATTTCATAAGAAAAAAGTTAAATGTTATGCTCTATTTTTATTTGGCTGTTCAGTTTTTTAAAATAAAAATCTCTATGAATAATAAAGAAACAGACGGTCTATGCACACATATAACATAACAATCATCAAAGTATTTTTTAGATTGTTGCTTTGAAAAACCTTTGTTCTCATTTATTCAAAGAAAAAATAAATGATCACATATTAGCAACAGCCAGTAGAGTTTTGTGTATAGGTAATAAATCACAATCCCTGAATTCTAGGGTGCCTGAACAATGTGCTAATCATTTTCTAGTCACCTTATTCCTTCCCATAGGAGATGCCTTAATATCATATGAGCAGTGCATACACATATTGTGCTTTAAGCTCATAGAGGAGACAATTCATGCCTTTAAATCAAATCAGAAAAATAAATACAGTTGACCCTTGAATAACATGGGGTTTAGGAGTGCCCATCCTTGCACAGTTGAAAATCCATGTGTAAAGTTTGACTCTCAAAAAACTTAACTATTACTAGCCTTCTGTTGACTGGAAACCTTACTGATAACATAGGTCAATGAACACAAATTTTGTATGTTACTGTATTTGTAATTTCTTTGTATTACCTACTGTATTCTTACAACAAAGTAAGCTAGAGAAAATAAAATGTTTTTACAAATTGTTGCAATCTCCAAAAACTTTCCCAACATAATTACTGGGGGAAAAAAGGCTTATATAAGTGGATCAGTTCAAACCCATGTTGTTCAAGGTCAACTATAGATCTCTTGCTTAAAAATGGGCAACTTCCCAGTATTTGTACAGGCCCACAAAGCTCCATAAATATTGACCAGAACATCTCTCAGTTTCCCAAAAAGTGAGATTCAGTTGAGGGAGCATCTGCCAGACATCTATAGTTCAGTAAACATGTTAGGGTTAGGGCTAAGGGCAGGGGATATACTAAAGACCTATAAAATAAATAAAAGGGTAAGGTAAATTTTCTAGATTTAAATTTAAATTAGGTTGAATATTTTCAAAAGAATTATTTCAAAAGGAAATGCTGCTCTTCAGAAGAACTACTCCAGAGTAGGATTAAAACTGATTCCAGAAGATTATTCACCAATTAGTGTATATGAAATCTCAAACTGTTCCCTCAAAAACCTAAGGAAAAAAAAAAAACCTCACGCATTTAAGGTCCTTATTTCTGACCAGAGAAAGACATTACATGGACCATGAACTAAAGATACAAAACACTTCTTATGTAAAATTGTCTATAAATGTCCCTAAATGTGAAACTTCACAAGAAGTCTCAGAGACTGTTTTTTCCTTCCACGGAAGCACATACCTTTTCAGAATGTTCACACTCTCAAAAACATCTTTTTAATAGTATTTTATTATTTAAAGTCATTTTTATTATTTTTATAATTTTATATTTATATTTTATAAATAAATAAGTTATTAAATAGTTACTGTCTTTAAGACCATGGGTAAGTTGTTGAAGCTCTCCCAGCCCATCTTTGCTTCATCACAGGGAAGAAGGAGAATAGAACTCATAAGTGACTCCTACTACTGTTGAGAACCTTAAGAGCTGTAGTGTATATAAAATGCTGTGACTGACCCATAGGAAAATATCAGTAAGTGGTAGCTATTATCAGTATGTATCCTATGAAATACACTGATAGTTTTTCTATGATTTAAATTCAGTCTCCATGGCAGTTTTGTTGGAGTTATTTAAATTCTTTATTACTTCTATTCAACAAAAGACAGAAAAATAAAACTCTTCTTCAGAACTATTTCTTTATTCCACTAGTTACCATTAGCCATTTTTATACAGCGTAGACACACAAAAGGACCTCCAGGATCATTCAAATGCCAGAGAATTTAAACTCCTTTTCTCACTGCCCTACATTGTGAGCAATGAAGAAAGCTTTTATTTTTTGTTAAGTGACATTACTTCAAAGGCCTGGGAAATATGAAAGCAGCTGAAAAGCACAATGGAGATCAATTGTGCAGGCAACAGTCTTGCCTGCTGGTGTTTGTGTTGGTGTATTAATACCAGCTGCTTTCAGTCCTGTTTACTTGGCATGAAAACCAGTTAGAAATGCTGATGGGAAGCCTCACTGCATTTGGAAGAGGGAGAACTGTTAAAAGGACTAAGGTGCTCAGGAACATGTATGTATATCTCGGGACATCTATATCCTAGATATACGACAGAAAGAGAAAGGAGCAATGTGCCTTTTTAATTAGTTTGCAAATTTCCCAGTCTAAACTACAGAACTACAATTTCATTAGAGCTGTGATCATTCCACTGGGGATGACCACAGCTTTGTTTACTTTGGCTGTTTTTATGCTTGCCATGGCATATTTCTATCATCATTAATGCTATTATTCACATTAAAAATAAGCATGCCTCAAAATGGGAGAAAACTATATGCCAAAGGGGTTTAGAAGAAAATGAAAAAACTACCTATTAGGCAGAAAACAGACAAAGCAGTTCCTACTAATTACGTGATACAACCATTCGATTATTGCAAACACACAGAACTATGTATACATTCAATTGTACACAGCACAATCGTTCAGGAATTGTCACTGTCCCAAGTTGAAGAAAACAGTAATATCTTACACTTATTTTTGGCATAACTTTATTCTTACAGGCTTTGACTTGGTAAAAATTGTCCTAATTACCCAACAGCTGTCCAGGAAGTTATTAGTATACAAGACTGAATCAAGATATGGCCAAGGTTAAGTTGGTGGGCAAAGAACTCTTTGTGTTTATTTACATAAGAAATAGATACTGACAATATGCAACTTCAGTCAGAAAACTACAGTCCTATAAATGTTCTATGTGTAGATCTCCTGCCTAATCAAACACCAACCACGACTGAGTTCTGTTGAAGTCACTCAGCTTGCTAAAGGGTCACAGGGATGACGGTTCATGGACTGGAACCAAAAGTCTGAAAAGTTACAAGTGCAAACAAAAATTCAAATTTTTTTCAAGTTGTAACTAGCATTTCAGACTCACATTTCTGTCACCCAAATTTATGTACAGCCAAGTCATAATTAACATTACCTGGAGAAAAGTACAACTTTAATGTTCACAGATTTTCCAGTTTCTTCAAACTTGCTAGCAATTCCCTTTTGCCCACGTTCACCTCAGCCCAGAGGTGACAAACTCTGAATCCAACGGTTTTGCTTCCCCAAACAGTCAGAAACAGAGATCACAGATTTTTAACAAAGTCTGTTCTTCTTTTAGAACAAAAAAATATTAATCTTAACATAAAAACATAAGAAAAACAGGGAGATCTTCTCATCTAAACAGTTGGGATAACCCTTGGAGTTAACCCTTGGAGTCCCAATACTCCATGAAATTAAGAAACATGCAGTGAAGTTAATATTTCTTCTTTTTGTTTCTATTTCTTTGGTCTAGCTGTTCTAATATTTACTTAAAATAAGACTTTGTATACACACTCATGTTCACTTTAGTGTTTTTGTTCTTTAAAATTTGGAGACTGAAAGGAAGGAGCGACACACAGCAGCAATTCACCGGAGAATTCCGCTTTATTAGGGAAAGGTGCTGGGTTATATAGGAAGGGGCATGGGGTGATTGTGGTGTTACTTCTACGGGGCTGGTGGCTAGTGGCTAGGTGCTGGGAGTGGGAGTGGGGAGAGAGGTGATTGGTCTTTAGGTGGCACCGTCGGGAACTGAGGACCCGGAAGAGAAGCCGGAAGTTCGCCATCTTACTGGTGGGGGCCCTTCATTCCCCCCTTTCTCCTCTATGGGGTTGCGGACGTTGCCTTTCTCTCTGACTGCTTCCTGCTGAATGGGGGTGGAGAAGGGAGTGAAGGCTTGAGGACTGGGAGGAAAGGGTTGATAGGACTCCCCACAGTAAGGACGAGTAGATGTGGACTTCTTCAGGTTGGAAATCAATGAAGGTTCCTTGTAACTATAGGTCGAGGACTTGTTGATTCTAATGGTGCCAAGAGGATACAGGTGCCAGAAGCCAGGCGTCTGCGGCCATTGTTTCCAGGAACAGTTTCCAGCGGAGAGAGGGGTCCATCTCAGCATGTGGTGAGGAGGTTACGTGAGGGTGAGGGATTTTCTGTGGCCAGAAGCTGATAGTTCCTGAGTAAAAGCTGGTTGAAAGTTTGATTAGAGATTTTTCTGACTTGGGATTTGATGAACTTTATTATACAAGGCAAGAAGAGACAGGCGAAGAGAATGATTATTATAGGGCCTGCAATGGGCCAAAGCCAGGCAAGGAGGGGGTTTATTAGTATTGAAGAGAATGGATTGGAATTGGAAGCAGAGTGGAGGCTGGAGGCAAGGTCAGTGAGTTTGGTAATGTCAGTTTCTACAATGCCGGATTTGTTGATGTAATAGCAGCACTCTTCCCAAAGGAAGACGCAGGTGCCACCCTTTTCGGCTTTAAGCAGATCTAAGGCCCGCCGGTTTTGAAGGGTGACCTTAGTTAGCGAAGTGACCTGTCTTTGGAGAGAGGCCAGGGAATCAGCAGTAGATGTCAGGGCTCCCTCAAGTTTGGCGTTGAGATCTCTAATTGCCCATAGAGAGTGACCCAAGGCTCCCCCTGAAAATCCTGCCCCAATGGCTGAGGTGGCTAGGGAAATACTGACCATAATGGAAGGAAAGCAGCCCTTCTTGTGTGCAAGGGCAAGGGAGGTTGGAGCTCAAGGAATTCTGCCATGCTGTAAAGTGTAAACTGTGGGATTAGGGTGACGAGAATGCAGGGTGTGCTGGAATTAGGAGGCAGTGAGTTGAAAAGACTGCCATTACACCAAAAGAAGTGTCCCAGTTGCGTAAAAGTCTTAGAGCCGGAGGTAGGGGTGTAGATAGAGAGTCAGTGAAGTGTGCTGGAGGGGGGTGGAACTGGGCCTACACAGTGGTGGATGGTGAGATTATCTGCATATTCTGGTTCTCATAGGGGTATGTTTGCCAGGGGATGGAAGGGTTGTCCTTCTGCGTGAAAGGAGTAATTGGAAATGTTAAGGGGCACGGCGGCTAGCAGTGGGCGCTGTAGTGATGCGCACAAGAAACAATTGGTGGTGTTGAGGGTGTGGTTGAGAAAGATGGTGGTGTCCTGAATAAGCTGTAACCAAGAGTAGGAGGAATTGGAAGAGGGGTGGGGATAAGAAGATGAAGAGGTGTCATCAAGAGTTTGGATAATGACTTTTTCGGAATGTCCGACATCTGATGCAACTTGAGAGATCTGGGAATGAGAGGGAACATACTCTCGAGAGATATGAAGGGTACCGTGGGCGGTTGAGGACCCCCCGTAGTACTTCGGCGGCCCATTGAGAGTCCCAGGGATCTGGGATTGATAAGGAGAACGAGCTGTTGGGATATTTTATGAAACAGTTGGAGGAGTAATACTGTGGGTACCAGGAGTTACCTATGTAGTGAATGGCACAAGACCAGTAGGGACATCCCCCATAGGTGTCTGGCCATCACCTGCAATAGGCTTGTTTTTGGTCATAGAGGAAGCAGAGGTAGGGAGAATAAAGGTAGCTGCTAGTGAATACTTCGGTGGAGGGAGGAAAGTGGAGGTTTAAAGGCTCGGAGCAGCCTTTAAGAGGGCAGTCTGATGTGGCAATGAGGGCAGTAACTTTTGTTTGATGCTGTGTGTAAGTCTGTCTGACTTTGAATCACCATACAAAGGAGGCTGGGGTGGCAGGGAAGACAATAGGAATGAAGAAAAAAAGCGAGAGAGCAGTAAAGGGGGAAAAAGTCATGATTCGGGTATGGATGGCAAAGGGGGTGAACGGGAGATGCGGAGTTTCAAGGGATCAGAGGAATGAAACGTGGTAGAGTAGACAGTGTCTTGGGCTGTATCCGAAGGACTCTGAGTTGTGACTGATGGGTCTTGGGTGTCCAGAGAAGGTGGGTCCTGGGTGTTTGGTTTCAACCTGGAGATATGAATCCAAGGGGTGACAGAGTTATCAGGCAGTAAGAGCTTGGAGGCCAAGGGGGTGCAGAGAATAACTGGGTGTGGACCTTCCTATTTTGGGGTGAGAGAGGTCCGATCCTCTGGTGGCTTATAAAACACTAGTTGGCTGGGCTGTAAGACAGGAGGATTTTGGGAGGCGGATGGATCAGGAAGGAGCCAATCCTGATATTTCCACAATTCAGTGCAGAGGAGAGAGAGTAGTGGAAGGGCCATATTGGGAGGAATTGGTCCTTTGTGGGGAGGGAGCCCTGGGGGTAGAATTGGGTGGCCGTACATGATCTCAAAGGGTGACAAGAAGGAAGGTTTCTTTGGGAGGGCCCGAATGCAGAGTAGAGCTAAAGGAAGTAAGCGAACCCAGTCAAGGTGTAGTTCTAGAGATAGTTTGGTCAGGATGTCTTTTAGAGTCCTATTGGCTATTTCTACTTTTCCCGAAGCCTGTGGTCAATAAGGACAGTGTAGATGCCAGGGGAGTGAGAGTGACTTGGAGAGGTTCTGAATGATTTGGGCAGTGAACTCAGGGCTGTTATCTGATTGGAGGGAAGTAGGCATCCCAAACCTAGGAAAGATCTGGGTGAGGAGGATAGAGGCAACCGCGGATGCTCGTTTGTTAGTGGTGGGGAAAGCTTCGACCCATCCTGAAAATGTATCTACTAAGACGACTAGGTATCTGGTACGCCATACAGGGGGCATGTTAGTGAAGTCTATTTGCCAATCTGTGGCAGGGACATTACCCCTTGCTTGATGAGCCGGGAAGGGTCGGGCCTTGAGGGGGGTATTAGGGTTAGCATGTTGGCAGATGGTGCACCTGCAGGTGATTTGGTTAAGCAGGGTTTTGTCTTCAGGAGAGAGAGAAAAAAAGGATTGTAAAAAATGGATCAAGGATTGGGGGATAGGATGGAACAGATCGTGTAAGAAGCGGAAGAGGGACTCTTTGTCCTGGGAACAGAGGGTGTCTTGTGATAAGCCTAAAACCACAAGGGCAGACGGATTGTTGTCTGGTGCTTCTTCTGATAGGGCAATCGACCAGGCTACTCTGTCAGCTTTATTGTTACCTCTTGTAATGGGGGAGTCGTCCTTTTGATGTGATTTGCAGTGGACTATGCCCAGTCGGTGTGGGAGTTGTGAAGCCTCTAGAAGTTTAGTAATTAAGGCTGAATTAGTGATGAAATTTCCTTTTGTGGTGAGGAGGCCTCGTTCTTTCCATACTGCTGCGTGAGACAAGAGAATGTGGAATACGTATTTGGAGTCAGTGTACAGTGTGAGAGACGTGTTCTGGGCCAGAGTGCAAGCTCTGGCGGCTGCAATGAGTTTGGCCTGTTGATTGGTTGTACCAGGGGGTAGGGCTCGTGCCTCGATGACGTCTTTGAGGGAAACTACTGTGTATCCTGCATAATGAGTGCCCTCATGTTTAAAGGAGGACCCATCAGTAAACCAGATGTGGTCAGAGTGTGAGAGGGCTCCTTCGGAGATCGTGGAGTTGCACGGAAGGAAGTTGTGAAGGGCTTCCAGGCAATCATGCGAGGGAGTATGAGGAGAGTAGGGTAGAGGAAGAAGAGTGGCTGGATTCAGGGGCTGGCAGGGGAGGAAAGAAATGTCTGGATTTTGGAGGAAAGAGGACAGTAAGGTCAGGAGTCTGGAGGGAGGGAGAGTCTGTATACTTTTGTAGGTTAAGAGATCCTTTAGGTGATGTGGGGACAGAATGGTAAGGGGTGCCCCGAATGTCAGTTTATGAGCTTCCTTCTGCAAGAGCTGTCCAGTGGCTAATGCCCACAGGCAGGGGGCCCTTCTCCAAACTGTGGGGTCTAATTGCTTGGAAAGATAAGCTACTGGGGCAAAGGATGGGCCATAATATTGGCCTAGGACTCCTAGAGCTTGACTGGACCTCTCATGAATGTATAATGAGAAGGGCTTCAACAAATCAGGAAAATGGAGAGCTGGGGCTTCCACAAGGGCTTGACGGAGCTTAATGAAGGAGTGTCGGGGTGAGGAGGATAATGATTCTTCAGGGGGGCCCTTGCTGAGGTCGTATAGGGCTCTTGCCAACAGGGAGAAGTTAGGGATCCACGCTCTAAAATACTCAGCCAGGCCTAGAAAGGAAAGGATTTCTGTCTTGGTTTTGGGAATGGGCAGGTCAGAGAGGAGTCGTTTTCTCTCTAAGGTAATGGACTTTCTTTGTTGAGATAGAAGGAATCCGAGGTAAGTGACAGAAGGGGAAGAGATTTGTGCTTTGACGGGGGATACCCGGTAACCTCTGGAAGCTAGAAGGTTAAGTAGGGAGGCAGTGTCAATTTGAGACTGTTCCCATGAGGGACTGCAGAGTAGAAGATCATCCACATATTGTAATAAGGTGGACTCGGAGTGATCATGATGAAAATGTTTGAGATCCTGAGCTAGAACCTGTCCAAAAATATGGGGACTATCTCGGAAGCCTTGTGGCAAAACTGTCCAAGTGAGTTTTTCAGAATGCCTTGTGTATGGGCCCATCCAGGTGAAGGCGAAAAAATCTTGGAAGGAGGGGTCCAGAGGGATAGAAAAAACGCGCCTTGAGATCCAGGACTGAGAAGTGAGAGGCCGAGGCAGGGATCTGTGATAAAAGGGTGTATGGATTTGGGACTAAGGGATGGATATGGACGATGGCCATGTTGATGAGGCGAAGGTCTTGGACGAGGCGGAAAGATCCTTTGGTTTTTCTAACAGCTAATATGGGGGTATTAAACGGGGATTGAGTGGGTCTGAGGTAATTTTTGTTTAAAAGATCTTGAATGATGGTTTGAAGGCCTATGAGGGCTGAAGTGGTTAGAGGGGTACTGGGCCTGACAGATAAACTGAGAGGGGTCACGTAATTTGATAGAGGCAGGAGGACATAGAGCCACAGAGGGGCTTGTAATGTCCCAAACTTTGGGATTTAAAGGGTGTATGAGGTCGGAACTGGAGCTTTCATTGGGTAGAGGGGGGTCATCGGCTATGAGGGCCATTAGAAAGGGAGTACTGGGGGCTGTGGGAGTGGATATAGTTATGGAAACATGGAGGAGAGAAAGGATGTCTCATCCTAGTAAGGGGATGGGACACTCGGGCATAACAAGGAAGGAGTGGGAGAAAGGTATGGGATTGTCCTGGATTGTGCATAAAAGTGGGGGGGTTTAATGGGAAAATCTGTTTTCCTCCTACCCCGACTATAGGAGTAATGGCAGGCATGGTAGGTCCCCGGTATTCTCGCAAGACTGAGAAGGTGGCTCCTGTATCTAGGAGGAAGGAGATGGGACGACTGTCTACTATTAAAGTAACCCTGGGCTCCTGTTTGGTGATGAAAATGGTCAGGCAAGAAGCCCCCAGGCCCCGTAAATCTTCTTCTGCCAGCCTCACTACGGCGGGCTTAGGATGGGGGTTGTTCATCCAGCCTCCCCTTCGGGTGCCTGGGCAATCAGACCCTCAGTGGCCCTTTTTGTGGCATCTGGGGCATGGGGTGGTAGGAGATTTGGGGGAGGGGCACACCCTTGACCAATGTCCTTCTTTTCCACACCTGAAACAAGCTCCTGGGAGGGGGGGCTTGTTTGTAGAGGGGCGCCCAGGTTGTGGTTTTATCAGCTGGGCCAACATTTGGAAATTGGTCTGATCAGCCTTTTGTTTACAGCTTTCTTTCTCCTCCTCCCGGTTATGGAAGACTTTAAAGGCCACTGTTAGGATCTCAGTCTGTGGGGTAGTGGGGCCCTGTTCTAACTTTTTGAGTTTAGCTTTAATGTCGGGGTAGCTTTGAGCCAGGAAGTATGTAATAAGGACATGTCTCCCGTCAGGCATTTCTGGGTCCAGGCTGGTATACTGTAATAGGGCTTGAGTGAGTCTATCTAAGAACTTGGAGGGAGTTTCCTCCCTCCTTTGAATTATGTCTTGGAGCTTTTGAAAATTGACTACTTTACGAGCTGCCTTTTTCAGACCTGCTATTAAGCAGCAGGCGAAGATATCCCGAGAGCGGAGACCCACGGTGGTGTTATAATCCCAGTGTGGGTCTTGTTAGCAGACAGCCATGGGGCCAGGGGGATAGGTGGGGTCAGTCCTGTGGGTTTTGGTAGCGTGTGTTTGGGTGAAGTCCCAAACTTGTCTACGCTCTTCAGGAAGGAGGGTATTGGCCAGGAGCATGAAAATGTCATGATGTGTGAGGCTGTGTGACTGGAGGGTCCATTGAAACTCCCTGATATATGTCGTGGGATCAGTGGAAAAGGAACCTAGGCGTTTCTCAAGTTGGGCTAAATCTCCTAAGGAGAAAGGGACGTGAACACGCATGATGCCTTCAGATCCTGCTACCTCCCGGAGGGGGGCAATAATTTTGGGAGGCCCTCGGGACCGAGTCTGAGGGGGACTGAAGGGTTCTGGCTCAGTCTGTGGGGGAGAAACAGGTGATGGGGGCCAAGACGGAGGACGCTCCTGGGACTTAGTTAGAGGGGGGCTGAAAGGCTCAGGCTATTTATGCGGGGAGGGGGAGGTGAGGGGGACGAAGGCGGAGGGGGTGAGGTGCGGGAGGAGATGGTGATGGAGGAAGGGGGAGGGGCTGTTGTAGGAGAGGAGGGGGAAGGGAGTGGACGGGAGGCTTCTGCAGGGGGGGTAGGTGGAGGTGGTGGCAACTGCGGAAGAGGGCGGAGGGGTTGTAGGAGGGGGAGGGGCTAAAGGGGTAAGCCTTTATGGCAGAGGTTACTCGGCTGGGTCAAAGGTAATCGAAGAGGGACTGGGAGTGTGTGGAGGGGAGGGAGACGGCTTGCAGTCTAGGAGAACTTGGGGTGGGGAACAGGTGGTGCAGAGGCTGGGATTTTGAGCTAGGAGGCGAAAAGCTTCAATATAGGGAATCTCCTTCCATTTTTTCAGGCACTGGCAGTGGTTAAAAAGATCGCGAGTGATGTTAGGATCAAGAGTTGGTTGTTATTGTCTAGGGGGTATGTCGGCCAATCTTGGGAGCAGTATTTACGGAGAAGTTTTGGTTTTATATCAGGCGTCAGGGAGAGGGTGGCTAGATACTTGAGCAGGCATTCAAGAGGTGAACTTTCAGGGAGGGATGAGGAGGCTCCCATGGCTGAAGGACAGAGAAGGAGACAAACAGGGGAAGACGAACGGAGATCCTCGGACTGGGAGCAGACCGCAAGGAGACAAAGGGCGTCCCCGATGATCCTTGGGGGTCTGCGGAAACTCGTATACGAGTCGGTTTCTTAGGAAGTGTGGGTCGTCACCCAGACTTCTCTAAGAAGGCAGAGTGCCGGAGTCTGAGGTACCTAGTACTAGGAATTTTTGGTGGAAGGAATGGAAGGAGGAGAGGGGGAAAAAAGGAGCATTCTCATCCGCAAAGGAGTCACCTGGTTTATGGCTGTTGGAGAAGGGGCCTGAGGGTCCGCCACAGCTGTGAAGGCCGGAGGCGGGGAGAGTTCCTTCTTCATCCCCGAGCGTCAGGGCCTTGCCGGACGATCACAGTCAATGGCACTGCGATAGCTCGGGGAAGAGTGGCCCGCTCCGGGGGAAAACTTACCCAAAGGCCAAAGAGGAGTGGTGAGTGTGAGGAGCCAGCGCCGGAAAAAGAGGACGAGGGCAAGCTGCTGCTGGTGTCGGCGGAAGACAGGGCCCAGTTGGGGTGTCCCGTCTCCTGGGTTTGGGCACCAATGAAAGGAAGGAGCGACACACAGCAGCAATTCACCGGAGAATTCCGCTTTATTAGGGAAAGGTGCTGGGTTATATAGGAAGGGGCATGGGGGTGATTGTGGTGTCACTTCTACAGGGCTGGTGGCTATTGGCTAGGTGCTGGGATTAGGGGGGCGAGGGGGTGATTGGGCTTCAGGTGGCGCCGGCAGGAACCGCGGACCCGGAAGAGAAGCAGGAAGTTTGCCATCTTATGGGTGGGGGCCCTTCAGAAACTATATTTGGAAGTTTGCTATGAATTAAATGTATAGCTGTTACTGAAATTGCTGCTGTGCACTTTAGGTCATGACTGAGTCAACTGTACCATGCAGGTCCGATGATCAAATGAGGTTTAAACGCATCCCATTCTGCCCTGGTTCCCTTTCCTCTGACTCCTCTGTCAAGCTTACCCCATTTATAGATTCCGTCTTTTCTTCTTCCTTCTTTTCACCCCTAAGTGACAACCCTATCTAAAACTGTCAAATAAATTACCTGAGTTTTTCAAAATACGTAGGGCAAGTATGAATAGCACAAAACTGTTGGGCACAAACTAGCCATTGCTGCCCACTCAGTTCTATACTGCTTTTATAAGGATGGGGATGTGGGAACCACAGTGAACTCAGGGGATTGGCTTAATTTCTTCTATGTTCATTTTTTATTAGCCTTTCTGATGTTTCACTGATAAATCTTCTCTATTGTCTATCTCTATGTACTTTACAGAACAAATCTGCATTTTACTAGCCCACTTTGTTTCCAGAGAGTAAGTTAAAATAAGTTTGTCCTTGTGATGTGATTAGCAACTTTTTCATTATAATAAGAATAGAAATGGAATTTAGTAAAGGTTTCACTTTCCATCTCCCTTCACCTTCCCTTGTGTGATCCATTCACTTAAAGAAGGAAAGAATTGAACGGAGATTTATCTGGAAAAGTGTCTCCTCTCCTCCACTCCATACAATGAACATCTAATAATTCTTTCTAAAGCCAAAATATTTCAATCAAACCTTTCTGTGTACATATGCACCTACATTAATTTAAAGTAATGACAATATTAATGCCAAGTTACCATAATTCCTTAAAACAAGGACTGGCATCAGTGGGATCCAGCGGGGGAGGGAAAGGCTATCAAACCGTTGTCCCTCAGTTTCTGATTAATTACCTGGTTGGAGCAAGGAAGCCAGAGGAATGAACAAATTAAAATGTTTTATGAAGGACATTTGTTATTTTGGTTTCGGGTTTTTCCTTTTTTTTTTTTTTTTTTAAATAATTATTTTTATTGAAGGGTAGTTGACGCACAGTATTACATTACATCAGTTTCAAGTGTACAACCCAGTGGTAGAGCATTTATATACATAATTCTAGGTTCCAGCTATAACCCTACCAAGCTGTTAAAATATCTTGACTATATTCCTTATGCTATACATGACATCCCGGTTACTTATTTATTTTACCATTGGAAGTCTGTCCTTTTTTTTTTTTTTTTTTTTTTGTGAGGGCATCTCTCATATTTATTGATCAAATGGTTGTTAATGACAATAAAATTCTGTATAGGGAGTCAATGCTCAATGCACAATCATTAATCCACCCCAAGCCTAATTTTCGTCAGTCTCCAATCTTCTGAGGCATAACAAACAAGTTCTTACATGTAGAACAAACTCTTACATAATGAATAAGTTACATAGTGAACAGTACAAGGGCAGTCATCACAGAAACTTTCGGTTTTGCTCATGCATTATGAACTCTAAACAGTCAGTTCAAATATGAATACTCATTTGGTTTTTATACTTGATTTATATGTGGATACCACATTTCTCTCTTTATTATTATTATTTTTAATAAAATGCTGAAGTGGTAGGTAGATACAAGATAAAGGTAGAAAACATAGTTTAGTGTTGTAAGAGAGCAAATGTAGATGATCAGGTGTGTGCCAGTAGACTATGTGTTAATCCAAGCTAGACCAGGGCAATAAAACATCCACGTATGCAGAAGATTTCTCTCAGAACAGGGGGGGTGAGGTTCTAAGCCTCACCTCTATTGATCCCCAATTTCTCACCTGATGGCCCCCCTGCGACTGTGCCTGTCTTAGGTTGTTCCTCCCTTGAGGAATCTTACCCGTCTCTGGCTAACCAGTCATCTTCTGGGGCCATACAGGGAAATGTGAAGTTGGTAAGTGAGAGGGAAGCCTTATTGTTTGAAAAGGTTAGCTTTTTACTTCTTTGCATATTTATGCCCTGTGGCTTCTATGCCCAGCATTTGTCTTGAGGTATCTTTACCACTTGGAAGAATTATGATACTCAGTAAATTTGATATGAGGCACGAATTCTATTTAAGGTTTGTAATTAAGAAGGAAGAAGAAAAGCTATAGAAGTAGCAGGCGGAAGAAAACATGGGAAGATTGACTATTTCTTTGACATATCTTCTTGTAGAGTACTTCAGCATGTATAGGTTTTAAGCTACTACTTAAATTGCGCACACACATTAACATAATGTTACATAACCAAAGTATAGTTACATAACCAAAGCATATCTGTAATTACCAGCCATCTCCAGTGAAACCAAGAAAACCAGTTAGGCACCTTAGGCATTTGTGAAAACTTATCTATGATATGGTGGATATTGTCCAACTGAACTTGAACAGTCTGAGAGAAATCAGATAAATTAAAACAACCCATTCCTGGGGACTGTTCACATGCCATATGTTCTTTTAACAGTAAATAGTCTGTAGTTGTAAGACTTTGGAGCACTACAATTTGCACTTCTCCAAATTCTTGGTTGAGTTCCAACAGTATAGATCCAGTCAAATTTGTTGTTATACTGTATGCACAGGCCAGCTTAGATATCTCCTTCCTCATTCCCATGACAAGTCCAGGAACTGGTGGGATGAGTGCATCTACAGCTGTAGCAGTGCGTGGATCTTTGATGGGGTTTTTTGATGATCATCTTCTGGCATGAGTCTTCCAGAGAGTGCAGATGTTGGAAGATCTTTTTCATATCGTATCTTAGTTCATTTTCGGAGTAGCCCAATTAGGCTTTGATCCTCTGTATAAACACAAACAGACCCTTTGCCTACACTTTTATATGCCCTTTATACCCTTGTGTAGAACTCATTGGAGGTTACCACACAGGAACTGCCCTTTTTTTTTGCTTTGTTTTTGGTATCACTATTCTACACTTACATGACGAATATTATGTTTACTAGGCTCTCCACTATACCAGGTCTCCCCTATAAACCCCTTTACAGTCACTGTCCATCAGCATAGCAAAATGTTGTAGAATCACTACTTGCCTTCTCTGTGTTGTACAGCCCTCCCTTTTCTCCTACCCCCCCAAGCATGTTAATCTTAATACCCCCCTACTTCTCCCCTCCTTATCCCTCCCTACCCACCCATCCTCCACAGTCCCTTTCCCTTTGGTAACTGTTAGTCCATTCTTGAGTTCTGTGATTCTGCTGCTGTTTTGTTCCTTCAGTTTTTCCTTTGTTCTTATATTCCACAGATAAGTGAAATCATTTGGTATTTCTCATTCTCCGCTTGGCTTGTTTCACTGAGCATAATACCCTCCAGCTCCATCCATGTTGCTGCAAATGATTGGATTTGCCCTTTTCTTATGGCTGAGTAGTATTCCATTGTGTATATGTACCACATCTTCTTTATCCATTCATCTATTGATGGACATTTAGGTTGCTTCCAATTCTTGGCTATTGTAAATAGTGCTGCGATAAACATAGGGGTGCATCTGTCTTTCTCAAACTTGATTGCTGCATTCTTAGGGTAAATTCCTAGGAGTGGAATTCCTGGGTCAAATGGTAAGTCTGTTTTGAGCATTTTGATGTACCTCCATACTGCTTTCCACAATGGTTGAACAAGTTTACATTCCCACCAGCAGTGTAGGAGGGTTCCCCTTTCTCCACAGCCTCGCCAACATTTGTTGTTGTTTGTCTTTTGGATGGCAGCCATCCTTACTGGTGTGAGGTGATACCTCATTGTAGTTTTAATTTGCATTTCTCTGATAATTAGCGATGTGGAGCATCTTTTCATGTGTCTGTTGGCCATCTGTATTTCTTTTTTGGAGAACTGTCTGTTCAGTTCCTCTGCCCATTATTTAATTGGGTTATTTGTTTTCTGTTTGTTGAGGCGTGTGAGCTCCTTATATATTCTGGACGTCAAGCCTTTATCGGATGTGTCATTTTCAAATATATTCTCCCATACTGTAGGGATCCTTCTTGTTCTATTGATGGTGTCTTTTGCTGTACAGAAGCTTTTCAGCTTAATAAAATCCCACTTACTCATTTTTGCTGTTGTTTTCCTGGCCCGGGGAGATATGTTCAAGAAGAGGTCACTCATGTTTATGTCTAAGAGGTTTTTGCCTATGTTTTCTTCCATAAGTTTAATGGTTTCATGGCTAACATTCAGGTCTTTGAACCATTTTGAGTTAACTTTTGTATATGGGGTTAGACAATGGTCCAGTTTCATTCTCCTACATGTAGCTGTCCAGTTTTGCCAGCACCACCTGTTGAAGAGACTGTCATTTCGCCATTGTATGTCCATGGCTCCTTTATCAAATATTAATTGACCATATATGTCTGGGTTAATGTCTGGATTGTCTAGTCTGTTCCATTGGTCTGTGGCTCTGCTCTTGTGCCAGTACCAAATTGTCTTGATTACTATGGCTTTATAGTAGAGCTTGAAG
The DNA here is from genome assembly GCF_030020395.1 of Manis pentadactyla. Lineage (NCBI taxonomy): Eukaryota > Metazoa > Chordata > Mammalia > Pholidota > Manidae > Manis > Manis pentadactyla. The sequence goes on from NC_080019.1 coordinate 38,705,837, forward strand.
TTGGGGAGTGAGATCCCCCCTACTTTATTCTTCTTTCTCAGGATTGCTTTGGCTATTCGGGGTTTTTGGTGTTTCCATATGAATTTTTGAATTATTTGTTCCAGTTCATTGAAGAATGTTGCTGGTAGTTTCATAGGGATTGCATCAAATCTGTATATTGCTTTGGGCAGGATAGCCATTTTGACGATATTAATTCTTCCTAGCCACGAGCATGGGATGAGTTTCCATCTGTTAGTGTCCCCTTTAATTTCTCTTAAGAGTGACTTGTAGTTTTCAGAGTATAAGTCTTTCACTTCTTTGGTTAGGTTTATTCCTAGGTATTTTATTTTATTTTTATGTAATTGTTAATGGAGTTGTTTTCCTGATTTCTCTTTCTATTGGTTCATTGCTAGTGTATAGGAAAGCCACAGATTTCTGTCTGTTGATTTTGTATCCTGCAACTTTGCTGTATTCCGATATCAGTTCTAGTAGTGTTGGGGTGGAGTCTTTAGGGTTTTTTATGTACAGTATCATGTCATCTGCAAATAGTGACAGTTTAACTTCTTCTTTACCAATCTGGATTCCTTGTATTTCTTGGTTTTGTCTGATTGCCGTGGCGAGGACCTCCAGTACTATGTTAAATAACAGTGGAGAGAGTGGGCATCCCTGTCTAGTTCCCGATCTCAGAGGAAATGCTTTCAGCTTCTCTCTGTTCAATATAATGTTGGCTATGGGTTTATCATAGATGGCCTTTATTATGTTGAGGTACTTGCCCTCTATTCCCATTTTTCTGAGAGTTTTTAACATGAATGGATGTTGAACTTTGTCAAATGCTTTTTCAGCATCTATGGAGATGATCATGTGGTTTTTGTCTTTCTTTTTGTTGATGTGGTGGATGATGTTGATGGACTTTCGAATGTTGTACCATCCTTGCATCCCTGGGATGAATCCCACTTGGTCATGGTGTATGATCCTTTTGATGTATTTTTGAATTCGGTTTGCTAATATTTTGTTGAGTATTTTTGCATCTACGTTCATCAGGGATATTGGTCTGTATCATTTTTTATTTTATAGTTTTATTTTTTTGGTGGCGTCTTTGCCTGGTTTTGGTATTAGGGTGATGTTAGCTTCATAGAATGAGTTTGGGAGTATCCCCTTCTCCTCTATTTTTTGGAAAACTTTAAGGAGAATGGGTATTATGTCTTCCCTGTATGTCTGATAAAATTCTGAGGTAAATCCATCTGGCCTGGGGGTTTTGTTCTTTGGTAGTTTTTTGATTACTGCTTCAATTTCATTGCTGGTAATTGGTCTGTTTAGATTTTCTGTTTCTTCCTGGGTCAATCTTGGAAGGTTATATTTTTCTAGGAAGTTGTCCATTTCTCCTAGGTTTCCCAGCTTGTTAGCATATAGGTTTTCATAGTATTCTCCAAAAATTCTTTGCATATCCGTGGGGTCCGTCGTGATTTTTCCTTTCTCGTTTCTGATACTGTTGATTTGTGTTGACTCTCTTTTCTTCTTAATAAGTCTGGCAGGCTTATCTATTTTGTTTATTTTCTCGAAGAACCAGCTCTTGGTTTCATTGATTTTTGCTATTGTTTTATTCTTCTCAATTTTATTTATTTCTTCTCTGATCTTTATTATGTCCCTCCTTCTGCTGACCTTAGGCCTCATCTGTTCTTCTTTTTCCAATTTCGATAATTGTGACATTAGACCAATCATTTGGGATTGCTCTTCCTTTTTTAAATATGCTTGGATTGCTATATACTTTCCTCTTAAGACTGCTTTTGCTGTGTCCCACAGAAGTTGGGGCTTAGTGTTGTTATTGTCATTTGTTTCCATTTATTGCTGGATCTCCATTTTGATTTGGTCATTGATCCTTTGATTATTTAGGAGCGTGTTGTTAAGCCTCCATGTGTTTGTGAGCCTCTTTGCTTTCTTTGTACAGTTTATTTCTAGTTTTATGCCTTTGTGGTCTGAAAAGTTGGTTGGTAGGATTTCAATCTTTTGGAATTTTCTGAGGCTCTTTTTGTGGCCTAGTATGTGGTCTATTCTGGAGAATGTTCCATGTGCACTTGAGGAGAATGTATATCCCACTGCTTTTGGATGTAGAGTTCTATAGATGTCTATTAGGTCCATCTGCTCTACTGTGTTGTTCAGTGCTTCCGTGTCCTTACTTATTTTCTGCCCAGTGGATCTATCCTTTGGGGTGAGTGGTGTGTTGAAGTCTCCTAGAATGAATGCATTGCAGTCTATATCCCCCTCTAGTTCTGTTAGTATTTGTTTCACATATGCTGGTGCTCCTGTGTTGGGTGCATATATATTTAGAATGGTTATATCCTCTTGTTTGACTGAGCCCTTTATCATTATGTAGTGTCCTTCTTTATCTCTTGTTACTTTCTTTGTTTTGAAGTCTATTTTGTCTGATATTAGTACTGCAACCCCTGCTTTCTTCTCACTGTTGTTTGCTTGAAATATGTTTTTCCATTCCTTGACTTTTAGTCTGTACATGTCTTTGGGTTTGAGGTGAGTTTCTTGTAAGCAGCATATAGATGGGTCTTGCTTTTTTATCCATTCTGTTACTCTGTGTCTTTTGATTGGTGCATTCAACCCATTAACATTTAGGGTGACTACTGAAAGATATGTACTTATTGCCTTTGCAGGCTTTAAATTCGTGGTTACCAAAGGTTCAAGGTTAGCCTCTTTAGTATCTTACTGCCTAACTTAGCTCGCTTATTGAGCTGTTATATACACTGTCTGGAGATTCTTTTCTTCTCTCCTTTCTTGTTCCTCCTCCTCGATTCTTCATATGTTGGGTGTTTTGTGCTGTGCTCTTTCTAGGAGTGCTCCCATCTAGAGCAGTCCCTGTAAGATGTTCTGTAGAGGTGGTTTGTGGAAAGCAAATTCCCTCAGCTTTTGTTTGTCTGGGAATTGTTTAATCCCACCATCATATTTGAATGATAGTCGTGCTGGATACAGTATCCTTGGTTCAAGGCCCTTCTGTTTCATTGTATTAAATATATCATGCCATTCTCTTCTGGCCTGTAGGGTTTCTGTTGAGAAATCTGACGTTAGCCTAATGGGTTTCCCTTTATAGGTGACCTTTTTCTCTCTAGCTGCTTTTAAAACTCTTTCCTTGTCCTTGATCTTTGCCATTTTAATTATTATGTGTCTTGGTGTTGCCCTTCTTGGATCCTTTCTGTTGGGGGTTCTTCCTCCCCCAGTGTGGGAAAGTTTTCAGCAATTATTTCTTCTAAGATACTTTCCATCTCTTTGCCTCTCTCTTCTTCTTCTGGGACCCCTATAATACGGATATTGTTCCTTTTGGATTGGTCACACAGTTCTCTTAATATTGTTTCATTCCTGGAGATCCTTTTGTCTCTCTCTATGTCAGCTTCTATGCGTTCCTGTTCTCTGATTTCAATTCCATCAATGGCCTCTTGCATTTTATCCATTCTGCTTATAAACCCTTCCAGAGTTTGTTTCATTTCTGCAATCTCCTTTCTGGCATCTGTGATCTCCTTCCGGACTTCATCCCATTTCTCTTGCGTATTTCTCTGCATCTCTGTCAGCATGTTTATTATTCTTATTTTGAATTCTTTGTCAGGAAGACTGGTTAGGTCTGTCTCCTTCTCTGGTGTTGTCTCTGTGATCTTTGTCTGCCTGTAGCTTTGCCTTTTCATGGTGATAGGAATAGTCTGCAGAACTTGGACGAGTGATGGCTGGAAGGACTTCCTTTCTTGTTGGTTTGTGGCCCTCCTCTCCTGGGAGAACAGCGACCTCTAGTGGCTTGTGCTGCGCAGCTGCGCGCAGATAGGGTTTGTGCTTCCTGCCCGGCTGCTATGGAGTTAATCTCCGCTGTTGCTGTGGGCGTGGCCTGGCTCGGGCAGCTACTCCAAAATGGTGGAGTCGCGTTGGAGCAGGAGCTGCTGGGAGGCTATTTACCTCCGTAAGGGGCCTCCTTGCTCCCTGCAGCCAAGGGGTTAGGGTGCCCAGAGATCCTGGATTCCCTACCTCTGGATTAAGTGACCCGCCCTGCCCCTTTAAGACTTCCAAAAAGCACCCGCCAAAACAAAACAACGACCACCATAAAAAAAAAAGAAAAAAAATTTTTTAATTAAAAAAAAAAAAAAAAATTTTTTAATTGAAAAAAAAAAAAAAAAAGGTGGTCGTTCGTTTTTCTTTATTCTCTGGTGCCAGCCTCAGGCCTCTGCTCACCGGTCTTTCTGCCCTGTTTCCCTAGTATTGGGGTCCCTATCCCTTTAAGACTTCCAAAAAGCGCTCGCCAAAACAAAACAGCAAAAAAGCAAAAAAAAAAAATGTTCGCGTGCTTTTCTTATGTCCTCTGTCGCCCAGCCTCCAGTGCCTGCTCACTGTCCTTGCTGCCCTGTTTACCTAGTATCGAGCGCCCTGCACTCTGGCTCGGTTGGCTGGGGCTGGGTGTTCGGCAGTCCTGGGCTCCATCTCCCTCCCGCTCTGCCTGCTCTTCTCCCGCCGGGAGCTGGGGGGAGGGGCACTCGGCTCCCACGGGGCCGGGGCTTGTATCTTACCCCCTTCGCGAGGCGCTGGGTTCTCTCAGGTGTGGATGTGGTCTGGATATTGTCCTGTGTCCTCTGGTCTTTATTCTAGGAAGGGTTGTCTTTGTTATATTTTCATAGATATATGTTGATTTGGGAGGAGATTTCCGCTGCTCTACTCACGCCGCCATCTTCCGCCCTTCTCAGGTTTTTTCTTTTAAAGATATTTATTTGGAAATACCTTCACCTATGTGCAAATATATATGTTCCCAAATGTTAATTATATGTTATAACAAAAGTTTGGGAACTATACAGTGTTCTGGTAAATGATGTGTGTGGGGATGGGGGTGGGACAGGGGAGTCCTTGTGTAGCATGTGCCAATTTCCATGGTATAAATGCTCCCTTTATGGCCAATTTCAAGCTACTAATGTGATGCCAGCTGAGCGGAGTTAGGAATAGATGTGACAGTCAACTCTTATAAGCAAATGTAAGCAACCACCTGCATACCACTGAGACTACAATTAATATCCATTAGATGAGTACTGTTTAAATAAACTAATGTACATTTATATAATATTACACTACTCCCTACAATATTGTGTAACTATTAGAAGAATGTGATAGAGATGGGTAACTATATTAATATAAAATGAAAAGAATTTCAGGATGGATATTAAATAAGAAAAAATAAAATTATGATTCTCATGTGTGTAAATTGATATATGATACATATTATACAAACATAGTGGCCAACTTTAGATAAAAACTTAATTTCATGTGTACAAAGCATGTTATGTATTATCTCACCAAATGGTCACAACATTCTGATAAAGTACGTTTACTATATCATCACATCAGAAACAAGGACACAGAGCATCAGCTGGTCAAGTCAGAATGTAAGACAGACTACAAAGCCCAAACTCTTAATAAGTCCTCTTTCTGTATGTGTTACTAAATACAAATACACAGGAAATATCTGTAGTATTTTATTTACCAATTGTTTTACATTGGTATGAGAGAAAGAGAAAGATTATAGATAAGTTCATGCTCTAAATCAACATTTCTATAATATTTCAACATATACCCTATGTGTTATTTATTTAATTAGAAAAACAAGTCAACTTTCTAAAATCAACTACATCTTTGCCTATTACCAGACAAGAAAATTAGAGACATTTGCTTGTCAGTGAGATTAGTAGGATGAAAACCAATACTTGGTTGTACTAGACCAACTATTAATAAATATATTCACATTATACACAGACACAAATATATAACAGCAACAAATATTCAATATTATTCAAGACAAGACAACAAGCCAAAAATTGAGTAATTTATGCTAAGCCCCATATCAGCAAACTGAGACTTTCTTACAGTTTCTGCTTTCCCAGAAATGGAATCTTAAACCAGTTCATCAGAAACCACTTGATGAGCATTAGCTGGTAATCCGCATGAGCAACCCCTGCCACCCTCTATAAGTAAAGTGACTTTGCAATAATCAGTCCTCTTTTTTGCCTGGTGTGACTTCCTTCCTCCTGCTCCCCTCAGCGTATGAAACCTCTTGCCCTGTGCAGCTCTTTGGAGCTCCTTTCTATCTGCTAGATCAGATGGTGCCAGATTCATGAACTGATGAATAAATTTATGAAGACCTTTAAAATTTTCTTGCCTAAATTTTGTTTTTAACAATATGGTCAGACAACAGCCCACCCTATCCTAAGGTAGAACAAGGGATCCTAACTGGTATGTCCCCACTGCTTGAGGGAAACCACTACCCAGAAGAAGAACTGGATCAGTAAATTCCTTGTGTTAAATTTATCTTTTTTTCAAGGTATCATTGATATACAATCTTATGCTCAGCTTTGACATGAACAACATTGTGGTTGCTACAATCCCCACTATTATCAAGTCCCCACCACATACCCCATTACAGTCACTGTGCATCAGCGTAGTAAGATACTATAGAGTCATTACTTGTATTCTCTGTGCTATACTTCCTTTGCTGTGCCCCCCGCTATCTTACAAGTGCTAACCATAATCCCCTTAATCCCCTTATACTTCCTTACCCACCTGTCCCCCCAACCCCTTTTCCTTTGGAAACTGGCAGTCCATTCTTACATTCTGTGAGTCTGCTGCTGTTTTGTTCCTTCAGTTTTTGCTTTGTTGTTATACTCCACAGATGAGTGTAATCATTTGTTACTTGTCTTTCTCCACCTGGCTAATTTCACTGAGCATAATACCCTTTAGCTCCATCCATGTTGTTGCAAATGGTAGGATTTGTTTTCATATGGCTGAATAATACTCCATTGTGTATATGTACCACATCTTCTTTATCCATTCATCTACTGGATGGATGCTTAGGTTGCATCCATATCTTGGCTATTATAAATAGTGCCGCGATTAACATACGGGTGCACATGTCTTTTTAAATCTGATCCTGTTTTCTTAGGGTAAATTTCTAGGAGTGGAATTCCTGGGTCAAATGGTATTTCTATTTTGAGTTTTCTGAGGAACCTCCATACCGCTTTCCACAATGGTTGAACTAGTTTACATTCCCACCAGCAGTGTAAGAGGGTTCCCTTTTCTCTGCATCTTGTTCCGGCATTTGTTGTTATTTGTCTTTTGGATGTTGGCCATCCTAGCTAGTGTGAGGTGATATCTCATTGTGGTTTCAATTTGCATTTCCCTGATAATTAGTGATGTGGACCATCTTTTCATGTGCCTGTTGGCCATCTGAATTTCTTCTTTGGAGAAGTGTCTGTTCATATCCTCTGCCCATTTTTTAATCAGGTTATTTACTTTTTGGGTGTTGAAGCATGTTACCTCTTATATATTTTGGATGATAACCCCTTATCATACATATCATTTCTGAATATATTCTCCCATACTGTAGAATGCCTTTTTGTTCTACTGATGGTGTCCTTTGCTGTACAGAAGCTTTTTAGTTTGATGTAGCCCCACTTGTTCATTTTTGCTTTTGTTTCCCTTGCCTGAGGAGACATGTTCATGAAAAAGTTGCTCATGTTTATATTCAAGAGAGTATTGCCTATGTTTTCTTCTAAGAGTTTTATGGTTGCATGACTTACATTCAGATCTTTGATTCATTTTGGATTTACTTTTGTGTATGGAGTTAGACAGTAATCCAGTTTCATTCTCTTTCATGTAGCTGTCCAATTTTGCCAACTCCAGTTGTTGAAGAAGCTGTCATTTCCCCATTGTATGTCAATATGTCCATAGCTCCTTTATCATATATTAATTGACCATATATGTGTGGGTTTATATCTGGGCCTTCTATTCTATTCCATTGATCTATGGCTGTGTTTTTGTGCCAGTAACAAATTGTCTTCATTACTGTGTCTTTGTAGTAGAGCTTAAAGTTAGGAAGCATAATCCCTTCCACCTCCACTTTATTTTTCCTCCTCAGGATTACTTTGGCTATTTGGGGTCTTTTGTGATTCCACATGAATTTTAAAACTATTTGTTCTAGTGTGTTGAAGAATGCTGTTGGTATTTTGACAGGCATTGCATTGAATCTGTTGATTCCTTTAGGCAGGATGGCCATTTTGACAATATCAATTCTTCTTACCCAAGAGCATGGGATGTATTTCCATTTATTAGTGTCCTCTTTAATTTATCTCAAGAGTGCCTTGTAGTTCTCAGGGTATAGGTCTTTCACTTCCTTGGTTAGGTTTATTCCTAGGTGTTTTATTCTTTTTGATGCAATTGTGAATGGAATTGTTTTCCTGATTGCTCTTTCTGCTAGTTCATCATTAGCGTATAGGAATGTAACAGATTTCTGTGTGTTAATTTTATATCCTGCAAATTTCCTGAATTCAGACATTAGTTCTACTAGCTTTGAAATGGATTCTTTAGGGTTTTTTATGTACAACATTATGTCATCTGCAAACAGGGGCAGTTTAACTTCTTCCTTCCCAATCAGATGCCTTCTGTTTGTTTGTGTTTCTGATTGCCCAGGCTAGGACCTCCAGTACTATGTTGAAAAAAGTGGGCATAGTGGGCATCCTTGTCTTGTTCCTGATCTTAGAGGAAAAGCTTCCAGCTTTTCATTGTTAAGTATGATGTTGGCTGTGGGTTTGTCATATATGGCCTTTATTATGTTGAGGTACTTGCCCTCTACACCCATTTTGTTGAGAGATTTTATCATGAATGGATGTTGAATTTTGTCAAATGCTATTTCACCATCTATGGAGGTGATCATGTGATTTTTGTCCTTTTTGTTGATGTATGGATGATGTTGATGGATTTTTGAATATTGTACCATCATTGCATCCCTGGAATAAATCCCACTTGATCATGATGTATGATCTTTCTGATGTATTTTTAAATTCGGTTTTCTAATATTTTGTTGAATATTTTTGCATCTTTCTTCATCAGGGTTATTGGTCTGTAATTTTCTTTTCTTGTGGTGTCTTTTGCCTGGTTTTGGTATTAGAGTGATGCTGGGCTCATGGAATGACTTCTGGCTTCATAGAATGAGTTTGGAAGTATTCGCTTCTCTTCTACTTTTTGGAAAACTTTAAGGAGGATGGGTATTAGTCTTCTCTAAATGTCTGATAAAATTCAGTGGTGAAGCTATTCTGGTCCAGGGGTTTTGTTCTTAGGTAATATTTTGCTTACTCATTCAATTTCATTGCTGGTAATTGGTTTGTTCAGATTTTCTGTTTCTTCCTGGGTCATTCTTGGAAGGTTGTAGTTTTCTAGAAAGTTGTCCATTTCTTCTAGATTATCCAATTTGTTAGCATACAGTTTTTCATAGTATTTGCTAATAATTCTTTGTATTTCTGTGATGTTCATAGTGATTTTTCCTTTCTCATTTCTGATTCTGTTTATGTGTGTAGACTCTTTTTTTATTGATAAGTCTGGCTAGGGGTTTTATCTACTTTGTTCATTTTCTCAAAGAAACAGCTCTTAGTTTCACTAAATATTTCTATTGTTTTATTCTTCTCAATTTTATTTATATCTTCTCTGATCTTTATTATGTCCCTTCTACTGACTTTGGATCTCATTTGTTCTTTTTCCATTTTCATTAATTGTGAATTTACACTATTCATTTGGGATTGTTCTTCTTTCTTTAAATAGGCCTGGATTGCTATATACTTTCCTCTTAGAACTGCCTTCACTGCGTCCCACAGAAGTTGGGGCATTGAGCTGCTGTTTTCCTTTGTCTCCATGTATTGTTTGATCTCTGTTTTAATTTGGTTACTGATCCATTGATTATTTAGGAGCATGTTGTTAAGCGTCCATATGTTTGTGGGCCTTTTTGTTTTCTTTGTACAATTTATTTCTAGTTTCATACCTTTGTGACCTAAGAAGTTGATTGGTACAATTTCAATGTTTTTTAATTTGCTGAGGCTCTTTTTGTGGCCTAGTATGTGGTCCATTCTTGAAAATATTCCATGTGCACTTGAGAAGAATCTGTATCCTGTTGCTTTTGTGTGGAGTGTTCTGTAGATGTCTGTTAGGTCCATCTGCTCTAATGTGTTGCTGTGTGCCTCTGTTTCATTACTTATAGTCTGTCTGGTTGATAAGTCCTTTGATGTGAGTGGTGTGTTGAAGTCTCCTAAAATGAATGCATTGCATTCTATTTATCCCTTTAATTCTGTTTGTATTTGTTGTACATATTTGGGTACTCCTGTGTTGGGTGCATATATATCTATAACATTTATATCTTCTTGTTGGACTGACCCCTTTATCATTATATAATGTCCTTCTTTGTCTCTTGTTACTTTCTTTGTTTTGAAGTTCATTTTATCTGACACAAGTATTGCTAATCCTGATTTTCTCCCCCTATTATTTGCATGAAATATCTTTTTCCATCTCTTCACTTTTAGTCTGTGTATGTCTTTGGGTTTGAAGTGAATCTCTTGTAGGCAGCATAAAGATGGGTCATGCTTTTTTATCCATTCTGTAACTCTATGTCTTTTGATTGGTACATTCCATCCATTTACAAGGGAAACAAAAGCAAAATGAACAAGTGGGACTACATCAAACTGAAATGCCTCTGTACAGCAAAGGACACCATCAGTAGAACAAAAGGCATCCTACAGTACAGGAGAATGTATTCATAAATTACATATCCAATAAGGGTTAACAACCAAAATACATAAAGTGCTAACATGCCTCAACACCCAAAAAAACAAATATCCTAATTAAAAAATGGGCAGAGGATCTGAACAGACACTTCTCCAAAGAAGAAATTCAGATGGCCAACAGTCACAAGAAAAGATGCTCCACATCACTAATCATCAGAGAAACACAAACTAAGACCACAATGAGATATTACCTCACACCAGTTAGGATGGCCAACATCCAAAAGACAAACAACAACACATGCTGGTAAGAATGTGGAGAAAGAGAACCCTCCTACAATGTTGGTGGGAAGTAAATTAGTTCAACCATTGTGGAAAGCAACATGGAGGTTCCTCAAAAAACTAAAAATAGAAATACAATTTGACCCAGGAATTCCACTCCTAGGAATTTACCCAAAGAATACAAGTTCTCATATTCAAAAAGACATATGCACCCCTACATTTATTGCAGCACTATTTACAATAGCCAAGAAATGGAAGCAACCTAAGTGTCCATCAGTAGATGAATGGATAAAGAAGATGTGGTAATATACACAATGGAATATTATTCAGCCATATGAAAACAAATCCTACCATTTGCAACAACATGGATGGAGCTAGAGGGTATTATGCTCGATGAAATAAGCCAGGCAGAGAAAGACAAGTACCAAGTGGTTACATTCATCTGTGGAGCATAAAGTCAAAGCAAAATTGAAGGAACGAAACAGAAGCTGACTCACACAACCCAAGAATGAACTAGAGGTTACCAAAGGGAAAGGGACTGGGGAGGGTGGTTGGGGAGGGAGGGATAAATGGATTAATGGGTATTATGATCAGTGCACATAATATAGGGGGGTCACGGGGAAGGCAGCATACCACAGAGAAGACAACTAGTGACTCTGTAGCATCTTACCTCACTGATGGACAGTAACTGTAATGGGGTATGTGGTAGGGACTTGATTAAAGGGGGGAATGTAGTAATCATAATGATTCTCATGTGAAACCTGAGCATAAGATTGTATATCAAGGATGCCTTAATAAAAGAGAGAGAGAGAGAGAGAGAGAGAAGCCAGTGGAGAAAAATGGAAGGGAGAGTGAAGCACAAAGAGAGGACACAGAGCAGTCAGTGGGGTGTGGGTACAGGGTGCCTAGTTAGTCTTATTTGTGTTTCAGTTAGTCTTCCTGAATTATGACTGAGAAAACAGAGCAAAGAATGGCAGAGTTGAGGAAAGAATGCAAAGTCAAGTGTGATCACTCATACTCTAGTAAATAACTTCTGGACCACATAGTCTTCAATCTCCAGGATTAGAGATACTTCATCAATTTTAGATGCTTTGCTTTAAAAAATTCATCATGAAGAGATTTGCATTCCTATATTCATTGCAGCACTATTCATGATAGCCAAGATGTGGAAACTACCTAAATGTCCACTGATGGATGAATGAATAAAGAAAATGTGGAGTATACATACAATGCAATATTTTTGGCTGGACTTCTGCCACATCTGACAACATGCATGTACCTGGAAGACATTATGCTAAGTGAAATAAGTCAGTCACAGGAGTACAAATATTGTGTAATTCCTTTTATGAGGTGTCTTAAGTAGTCAAAGAATCTTTGCTCATAGAAGTGAAGAAAAGAATTGTGGTTTTGAGGTGCTGGGAAATAGGGAGTTGCTAATCAATAGGTATAAAATTTCAGTTATTCAAGATGATTAAGTTCTAGAGATCAGCTATACAACATTGGACCCGTATCGATAATGATACTGTGCTGTACATTTAAAAATCTTTTAAGAGGGTAGATCTCATGTTGTTTTACCACAATAGAATTTTTAGAATGCAGCACAATAAATATTCACCATGTTTTACTGCATTTGTTGCATTAAATCGTTCTAATTTCATAACTAAAAATATGTCTTTGTGGGAAATATTTTCAAGTACATTTAAAAACAGAGAGTAAAATCTGTACTTTTACCATTTAAAGTTCAAGTATTATTAAAATTTTGGTGTATATTCTTCCAAATATATACATACTATATAAATTATATGTGCTTCTTGTTTCCAACAACATGGGATTATACTCTTCACAGTGTTTTGTAACCTGCTTTATTTTCCCACTTGCAATATTTTATAAACAATTTTGTTTTAATAAATACAGACCTGTTAATGGCTGCCTAACATACCCTTGTACCATTGAGCCATGTAACCAGTCTTCAGTTTACTGGATATTTATTTTTATTTTTTAATACATAACTGGTGCTGGATTTATCGTTGCCTAGACATCATTGCACACTTGTCCTATTTTCTTAGACTTCCTTGAACTAGAATCATTGGGTGAAAGATTATGCACATTTTTAAGGCATTTAATCCATACACATAGCCAAATTGTCCCCAGAAATATGATTAAGTGGTTCTATTAACATGCCAGCTATAAATGTCTATCTTTGTCAGTATTGAAACATCATACAGCATGCTACAAAGACAGCAGACTGTAGAAATCAGTGGTTTTAGTGTGAAACCTAAATCTAGGACTTAGTAATGTTACCCACTGTAGTCTTGGGCAAAGAATTTAAATTTTGTGGATTCAGTTTCCTCTTTGTAAAATGGAAATAATAGCAGTTTTCCATATCATAGGACTTTTTCCAGAGTTAAATGTAAAAAAAGAGGGAAAATAATTGAATAATGCTATGGATAAAATGAAAGTTTCTGTGGCCAGGATTCTCACCTGGCCCTGGTTGGCTAGCTCACTACACACATGTGGGCAACACACTGCTACTGACTCTATATAAAGAGCTCCGCCTAGTGCTCTGGACGACACAGTGGTATGGCTGCAAGGCTGTGGGAGAGCAGAGCAGAGGCTGGAGTGGTGGCAGTGCCTAGGACAGAGGCCTAGAGGACAGCTGTGCAGGCAGAGAGGTCCAGAGGTAGAGACCAGCCTGCTACGTGCAGACTCACTCTGAGTGAACGAGATTTTAGTGATTGACCTGCCACCATGGAAATAAAGTTGGGTATAACCCTTTCACTCCAAGAACATTCTACTGTCATTTCTTTGGTCTCACTGAATCCACAGTGAACTTGCCCAGGGTAGAAACCCATTGGCAAGGCAAATACCTGACAGAGTAACTGCCTGATGGTTATTATAATTCTTTTTATCTGATTTAAATTATATGTTATTGATAGATCAAACTAGAATTATGTAAATACACAGTCTTCTGTACACTTATTGTCCATTCCTGTTTTTCCTTTTATGACTTGACTGTTCATTTCCTTTGTCTATTTTTTATTAGAATATTCATCTTTGTTCCCATTGACTCATAAGTGATTTATAGCTTAAGGATAATTCTGTATATAATATACAGTTAGCAAATATTTTTCAAGTTTGTCATTTGAGTCTTAAGTTACTATTTTGTGATTATCATTCAAGGGTTTGTGCAACTTATTATGAAAATTAACAAACACTAAAAAACTGGAAGAACAGTAGTATCTATAACACGTTTACCAAACAATTAGATTCAGGAGTATTTTAACAATTTGCCACATTTCTTCACCTATCTCTATATTTCTTTGCTGAAACATTTCAAAATATGTTGCAGACATCATACCACATTGTATCTACATGCTTTACAGTGCATCTTCTAAGACTTGAGACATTCTCATATTGTGGATAAAATGAGAGTTCCTGTGGCCAGGATTCTCACCTGGCCCTGGTTGACTAGCTCACTGCACACCTGTGGGCACTACATGGCTGTTGACTCTATAAAAAGAGCTCCGCCCAGTGCTCTGGCGTGACACGGTGGCAGGGCTGCAAGGCTGCAGGAGAGCAGAGCAGAGGCTGGAGTGGTGGCAGCGCCGAGGCCAGAGGCCCAGAGGACAGCTGTGCAGGACTGTGCAGAGAGGCCCAGAGGCAGAGACCAGCTTGCTGCATGCAGACTTGCTCGGAGTGAACGGGGACTACCTGCCACCTGGAAATAAAGTTGGATATAACCCTTTCACCCCAAGAACATTTTGCTGTCAATTTCTTTGGTCACATTGAATCCATAGCAGACTTGCTCGGGGCTGAAACTCATTGGCAAGACACATATATATATCCACAAACAACAACATTTCAAATATCATATACACTGGTTTAGAGTTTTCAGCTGTCTCATTAATATACTGAAAATAAATAAGTCTGCTAGTCATCAAAGTCAAAAGAGATCTTTCAAGGACTAAGTTCTTCATTCCTATAAAAATTTCTAGTGAGCTCCTCAGAATCTATGGAAATAAACTTCACCAGATTTTACTATTGCCCATAGGGATTTCTGCATCATAGCCTCAGTGAAGAACAGGAGAAATGGGGAATTCTCCCCAGGCCCTGAGAAGCCCAAACCACCCTTAATCATTCCACTCTCTCTCTTTTCTAAATATTCCTAATAAAGTAATTCAAATGAGCCCAACAGCTAACAGAAGACACCTGGAAACTGCCTGAAAGGCAGCTGTGGAAGTTGTTAGCCTCATAAACGTAAGTAAACAGACCAAATAACAGCTTGAAATATTTAGGTTAACCCTCCATGAACCTACAGGATGTGTGAGTCACTTATCTTGTAATTACCTCCTATCTCCTAGACATAAATCTATCTGCTTCAAACATTCCAGCAGAGCAGCTTCCATTCAATACATCTTGGAGCAGTTAAAAAAGAAAAGAAGGTATGGTGTTTCCAGATCTTTTGTGCAACCGCATATATGATAAAAACAAGTTTGAATTTTTTCTCTACTCAAGATGCTACCAGAAGGGAAGATTTTAGTCATTGAAATCTAAATCAAATGATGTAGAATAGAGGTTATAAAGTGTGTGCTCATTTGAACCCTCTCACTAATGTGACTATTTAAGTATGGGAGGAATTCAGATATTTTATTTTTAAATATGACTTAGCAGAGACTGAAAGGCATTAAAGACTGCAGAGCTCAGCACCTGTTCAGTGGCATTTAATGAAAAGCAGAAGCATCTCCTTTTAGCCATGAATGCAAACAGGTTTAAGTCACTACCAGCAATAGGCCTGAAACCCATTATGAAAAGCAAGGATTTTGTACCATGAAATTTACATCATCAGCAACTCCTTGGGATCAGGAGCTTTAAGCTGTATCAGTAGAGGGAAGCAGCATTCAACTAGGCACTCAGGAGAGTCCAGTCCAGCCTGTCCAGCATGCTAAAATACAGCAGGAGATATAGGTGGGTGTTTCCACCTATGCTTAGCCACACTCCTTTTCATTTAAGACTCAAATTCTATTCCAACAACAGACATTACTTCTCCATATCTTACTATTTCACCAACAAAACAAAACAGCGAAACCACACACACACACACACACACACACACACACACAGAAAACAAAATCACACACAATAATAAATGTACCAGATAATATTTATGGTTACTTACAGTTTATGGGATACCTTTGTATAAACTGTCTTAATACATGACATGTAATAGACATGCAATGGTTTTGTTAAATCAATTCTCTCATTTTTCATTATTTCACAGTGATCCTTCAAGAGAATATGGATAAGTAATTTACCCATTTAACAGGTCATAAAAATGGGGCTTGAAGAGATTTCATGACTTTCTCAAGGTTATACAGGAAAATTATGCTAGGTCTGTCTCAGGTGGGAAGTGACAGAATTGATACAGTTATTGAAATTTTCTGACAGTTAATCTGGTACTTCTGCCATGATGCCTCCTTATGTTCCCAAGAACTTTCATTCTTACCTTTCATTAGCAGCAAGGCTCTGAGTATTTCTACCCCGGGCACTGCCTGCCTCTAAGGAAGCCAATCTGAAAGAGAGGGGCAGAAGGAAATGTAAGCACTGAGGGGCTGTTTGCTGTACTTGAGTCAAATCCCTGCTACTTGGGGCAGGCAGACCTCAGCACTCATCACTGTGGGAAGGAGTAAGAGAACCTCTGCAGGTCATGGTGCAGGGGGAATTGAGGGAGATGAGGTCATGTGGCCAGATTTCAAAGAGACATCACCATACTCTTATACCCTGCATTTCTGGCACAGGCCTGAAGTCAGAGCTCTAGAATGATAATCAGTAGCTACTTGCAATCAGAGTACTAAGATTGTTAAGGAGCCCAGGAATCATGAAAAGTGTAATGATATGCAATTCAGTATGTGCTGACATTTCCCCTAGCACCTGCCACCAGACAAAAATATCTTTGTTCCTTTTCCTCACCATCAAAGCTTGCATTCCCCAGCACATACGCCATACCAGGACAGATGAAGCAGGTACCTGAAACTGGGATTAATGAGTCGCGTTATCAAGAATAAAGGAAGTGGACGTCCTGCAAGTCTGCACTCACATTAACTATGTCCTTCATCAGCCAATGTTGTCTCAACCTGAATGTGATTTAAAATGTACTAGAACTGCCATTAATAATAAAAGCTAGTGTTTCACCCACCAGGCCCTACACTAAGTGCTTTACCTACATTCTCATTTATTCTTCACCCCTTTCCTGTTAAGCTCTATTTACAGAGAAGAAATTTAAGAACAAACTGTTAACATGTAATAGAGCTAAACTTTGTACCCAGTCTTTCTGATAGGAGATATAGGGCTCTTACCTATATGTTTTATGGTATTTGTTGAAACAAAATGGGATATCTAAAAATTAAGGTAAATGAAGAGAGGGATATAAGAAATAAATATGAGGTTATTCACATCCTTTTAAAAAGGGAAATTCCATTCCCATGTGAAATATGCAGCTGATGTTTCTTGCCACATGTACAAAATGTCACAATAAGTGACATCAATAAAACATTTTCTCTGCTACATGCAGGCATGTTCAGTGGGTGAATCCAGCTGGGACTGCTGCCACATTTGATTTGGAGGGGGTGAAGTCTCTTTAGTGCTTTCCCTGACTTATTTCCACTAGAAAATAGATATCTGCTCTCTCCCTGCTAATTGCAATGGTTTAGTGGTTTAATGCTTCTTCATTTAGTAGTAAGTCAAAATATGTGACTCACAAAAAGTAATAGAATAGCACAGACATCAGCCTCTTGAGGGGAAATCATAATATGTACTGCTATCTACATTCCAAAGTTGAAAAGTGCTGCTTTTTAAAGAATATCTGGGGGCATGGAAGTCTTTCTAGAAGAGGATAATTTGATATGATGGCAGAGACAATGACAAGACATTGTTGTCTAACAAATGCAAAAGTAGCTTCATTTCTATTCTTTAATTTGACCACCACAGTTGGGTAATTAAGTACTTTAAGACTGATGGTTAAAACTAATTAAATCAAATGGAAAACTTGCAGAAACAAAGCCATAGACAGATGCCTAAATATGTTTGGATTAAATCATGAAACACTGATGTCTTTAAGAGGTGAAGTGCTTAAAATTACCAGATGCCAAAACAGTAAAGGTAGCCTTAATAAACATTTTAGGTAGTTAAGAGAGGTATTTATTTGTTGTGTTGTTTTTTAAAGTTAATATTTGTAGACTATTTTGTGACAATAGCCAATTTTATTTCAAAATGTTTTCCTCAATTACATCTACTGGAAGAGCCTTTGAAAAAAGAAATTATCAATCTATATATTTAATTACAACTCATGAAAACACTGAAAAAGTAATAAGGACATCAATATATAAACACTTTGGAAGCTAGATCTCTGTCTGATATGTAACTTTAACATTCCCCAGGGTGATGAGCTACCCAGAGAGATTTAAAAAACTTTTGCGTATCTTGACTCTGCCTTCTCCCTGTACCTTAAAATAATGGAAATAAGATTGGCTCTTTTTCTTTTTGCATCTCTAAAGATCTACATTAGTCCTAAAAAATGATAAGTACTCTATAACTTTAAAATTCTCTAAATTTACCTTTTCCTAGGCAAATACCATAAAATGGAAATTATGACTATGTCCTTCTTCACCCCTTTCCTATTAGACTTTCTCTCTCTTTATGGAGAAGAAACTTGAGAACACACTGTTAAGCTCCATAAAATGGAATTTCCATGGAATAGACTGGGAAGAGTAATGGTCAAAAAAAGAGGCCTGTAATTCAGTTAATTCTGAATTTGTGCTTTCATGCATACACACACACACATACATGAATGCACACACACACACATCCTAAGCATTTTTGACTTGTCCATCTCACTATATAGTCAACATATTCTGATAAGATCAGGGTAAGAGTTTTCATTTTGAATAGGGATGAAATTAACACAAACTACATTAAAGGCACATTTATTTTAGAATATTTAGAATATGCCAGGACAAAGAAAAGTAGAAACAGCTTTGCAATTGAGCTGTGTATTTGGAATTCAATAAAGCCATTCTGGTAGACTCTTGTTCTGTGATTTAAGGTTTAATTCACAACTTTATTTTTTATACACAAAAGAAAACTAGTAAGAAGTTGAACACTGGTCTTTTATAAGTCTGAGCACCAATTTTAATTATCTGGAAACCATTAACAGTCCTTTCCTAATTCCTTTGCTGTATATTCTACTTAACACCTGGATTCTTTCCCAACTCCATTAGTTGGAGAGAATCTTTCCCAAATTTTTGTTTCTTTCTTTAGAAATGAATATATCACATATCACCCTAATTTTGAATAATGCAATTTCATAACAGAATATTTTCTCTGTTAATACTTATTTATTTATAAATTATTCTGACCTATCATTTAAAAAAAGAAAAGTATCTAAAACTTAGGCACCCTTTTTTTTTTAAGGCCGTTCATTACTGAGCTGTTCAAAATGTCTCTTTTGTGATCCACCAGACAGGTCTTCAGCATACAATGAGTCAGCTCTATTCTCTGTTCTGTGTGGACAGTGACAGAGCAGGCTTGTGGGATTTAACCCTGACTTCCATCTGGAAGCTGTGCAAATGAGATGCTTTCATAAAATAAAAAAAACATAACTTACCAACTACATTACACTATAAACATTTCCCCCTGAATTTAATGTAGGCGAGGCATAAAAATGGTTTGTAGCATAGGTGGTCAGAATATAGAGGCATATACAAGTAAGAGAGAATTTTTTCTGGAAAATATTATTTCCCAGTCTGGTAAAGGTCCTCAAATGTTAGCTGTTTATTGCAGAAATGTTAAATTATATTATTTGTTCTCTGTCCTTCAATCTTTTTTGCCTTATGATTACTAAAAAGAAGTTAGCTCCCTCATGTGCATATCTATCTTTTTCATATTTTGTTACTTGGAGTTAAGCATTTGGGACTTATACAGGTTAGTATGAACATGTGTTAAGGAATTATCATGCATTATATCAAAAGTGGAGAGGTTCCTTGCAGTGACAACAATGTTCAAAACTCCCTTCTCCAGATCCAGAAGGCACACTGGAGATACTGTGGTGAAGCCTGGGTGTTGAGCCTGATTCAAAGGGTGAATACAAAACAGCAGAGGGGAGAGTTCACACAGAGACTGTGCATTCATTCATCCGGTATTAACCGAATACCCACTATGTACTAGGCACTGCTCTACGGTCTATGGGTAGAATGAGGAGCACGACAGACATGATCCCCACTTTCAAAAAGTTTATAGCCTAGTAGGCAGGGACACATTAAAACAAATGTACCTCAAAAATCTAAGATTGCATTAAATGTTCCAAAGGTAAGAAAACAGGACAACTTGAGAGAATATAACTTAGAGGAAGCAGTCAAGACCAGAAGGAAAAGCTCTTGTATGGAAGGAGAAAGTTTTTGTCTGCCCTTTTAGGGTATCTGGTTGGGTCTGCAAATTAAACTGACAGAATAACAGGAGAAACACAAATTTATTTAATATAGGTTTTATGTTTACACAGGAGACTTCTAAAGGAAATGAAGACCCAAAGAAACAGACCTGAATACTTTTATGCTAGGTTTGAAGAGTGCGCAGTTGTGTAGAAATGTGATAGGTTGAGGTATATGAGCTGAGTGTACTAAACTGGGGAAACTTAGTGAGGTCTGTTAGGATTCTTCTTGGTATCCCTTTGTCTTAGGAGATAAAGATGCTCCTTTCCCAGGTGTAGGGAGGAGGGAAGGTGAGAGTGACCTTCTTGCCTCTGCCATTTTCTTTTTTTTTCTTTTTTTTTTTTTTTGTAGATAATTATTTTTTATTGAAGGGTAGTTGACACACAGTATTACATTATATTAGTTTCAGGTGTACAACATAGTGATTCAACATTTACATACATGATAATTCTAGGTACCAGCTATCACCATACCAAGTTGTTACAATATTTTGACTATATTCCTTATGCTATATATTACATCCCGGTTACTTATTTATTTTACCATTGGAAGTGTGTACTGTTTTTTTTTTGTTGTTTGTTTGTTTGTTTGTGAGGGCATCTCTCATATTTAATGATCAAATGGTTGTAAACAACAATAAAATTCTGTGTAGGGGAGTCAATGCTCAATGCACAATCATTAATCCAACCCAAGCCTAATTTTCATCAGTCTCCAATCTTCTGAGGCATAACAAACAAGTTCTTACATGGAGAACAAATTCTTACATAGTGAATAAGTTACATGGTGAACAGTACAAGGGGAGCCATCACAGAAACCTTCGGGTTTGCTCATGCATTATGAACTATAAACAGTCAGTTCAAATATGAATACTCATTTGATTTTTATACTTTATTTATATGTGGATACCACATTTCTCTCTTTATTATTATTATTTTTAATAAAATGCTGAAGTGGTAGGTAGATACAAGATAAAGGTAGAAAACATAGTTTAGTGTTGTAAGAGAGCAAATGTAGATGATCAGGTGTGTGCCTGTAGACTATGTGTTAATCCAAGCTAGACAAGGGCAATAAAACATCCATGTATGCAGCAGATTTCTCTCAGAACTGGGAGGGTGAGGTTCTAAGCCTCACCTCTGTTGATCCCCAATTTCTCGCCTGATGACCCCCCTGCGACTGTGCCTGTCTTAGGTTGTTCCTCCCTTGAGGAATCTTACCCGTCTCTGGCTAACCAGTCATCTTCCGGGGCCATACAGGGAAATGTAACGTTGGTAAGTGAGAGAGAAGCCTTATTGTTTGAAATGGTTAGCTTTTTACTTCTTTGCATATTTATTCCCTGTGGCTTCTATGCCCAGCATTTGTCTTGAGGTATCTTTACCACTTGGAGGAATTATGATACTCAGTAAATTTGATATGAGGCACAAATTCTATTTAAGGGTTGTAATTAGGAAGGAAGAAGAAAAGCTATAGAGGTAGCAGATGGAAGAAAACATGGGAAGATTGATTATTTCTTTGACATATCTTCTTGTAGAGTAACTTCATCATGTATAGGTTTTGAGCTGCTACTTAAATTGCGCACACACATTAACATAATAGGAGTATAGTTACATAACCAAAGCATATCTGTAATTACCAGCCATCTCCAGTGAAACCAAGAAAACCAGTTAGGCACCTTAGGCATTTGTGAAAACTTATCTATGATATGGTGGATATTGTCCATCTGAACTTGAACAGTCTGAGAGAAATCAGACAAATTAAAACAACCCATTCCTGGGGAATGTTCACATCCCTTATGTTCTTTTAACAGTAAATAGTCTGTAGTTGCTTCTGCCATTTTCTCAAACTCCTTCAGCTTAAAATATTCAATATGCATGGTGTCGTATTTGGGGGTATTATGTCCTAAACCCCAACACTATCCACGTGAAGATGCCAGGAAGAGAATTCTAAGGAGGGGGAACAGCAGGTGCAAAGATCCTGTGGCAGGAAAATATGCGAGTTTTAAGCAATGGAATACAGTGAGGGAATTGGGGAAGGAGGTCAGGACAAACACATTGCAAGGGATTTGGAAGGATTGATGAATATCTTATTTTTGCTTTATTTTCAGGAATTCTCCATTTTACTTGAGTTCATGACACATTTTGACATTCCTAATGTTTATGCATCCTTCATACATGTTCAGCATAGTAGAACTGTGCTGGGGTGAGAATAATTTCCATATTGGTAAACCATCTACATAGTTGAAAACTGCAAGTTGGCAAAGTGGTTAGGAATTTCTGGCTCTGGATTTCAACCCTGACTGCCTCTTAGTCCTCTGGACAAAGGCCAGTTATTAACTTCCCTTTGACTCAATTTCACTGCTAATAAAATTGAGAAATAACAGTTTCTACCACCTAATGTTGTTATGTTCAATGTAGAACAGTGTACGTAGTCATGGTTCTTCTCACATACCATAAGCTCAGTAAATGGATGCTATTTTTATCATTAAAACATTTATTATTGGGGAACTAGTCTTTGCTGCCAAATGATAAAATATCAAGGTTACTGACTTAACTTTCCAAAAAGCTGCATGCAGCATCTGCAGTAAGCCACTGTCCTAAAACACTGTGTGACTCAAGAAGAAAGCTGCTTGCTATTGGTTGAAGTCAGATCGTGACATCATGTCGGCATTGTTATTTATCTATCAGTGTATCCTGGGTGATATGCCATCTTTTAGCAATGCTATATTGATGTGGGAAATATTAGGTCTTGGTCTGTGTTCAGGAGTGGCTGGCTGGTGTTTAGTCAGCTCTCACTCCCAGGCCGGGAACGAGAAAAGCATCGGTGTGGGAATAAAACCTTAGTGCCTTTCATTGATCAGCTGTAGCAGGCTTACTAGAGCTTGGAGAGTCATTCTAACACAGGCTTCATTGATGATCTGAAAGCTACCAATTATCTGCTCTTCATTTTTAACCTGTAGGTAGCAGGTTTCACTAAAAGTGAAAGAATATGGTCACCAAAGGCATACAGGAGAAAGCCATCTCCTTAGTAATTTTGCCTTGAAATTTTCCTTCCACCCTGTTTTGCCTATATAAATCGTTCTGTACTTAATGGGAATAAAAAAAGAATAAAACTTAAAAAAAAAGGGAATCAGAGAAACAGCAGAGATTTGGCAGAAAACTTAAAGTGAAGAAGCTGATTACTTTTATCATTTTTTTAAGGTGAGATTTAAAGGAAAATAACACTGCATTGTTCTCTGCTACAATCAGGAGGGGACATTGATATGTTAACTATCCTCTCTGCCTCTCATGCTGAGGTGTGACTAGAAAAGTATTTTCAAAATTTAAAATTGTTTTCCTTGAGATTGTAATTCCAGCTCTACAACTTCCTTAAATTCATTTAACTCGGTTTGGCTTTAGTGTTATATTTTACCAAGAGCAATCCTGTTGTGTGGCAAATAAATTTGCAAAACAGATTTTCCTAATAGTGAACAAGAAAAGACTCCATTGAAATCCCCTAACAGTCCTTCCCTTTGCTATGCGCCTTTCACTTCTTCCTTTCTTTACGTCTTACCATTTTTCCCTTTTACCTCCCACTTTATTCTTCTCCTTTTCAAATGACTAGATTACCATGAACATTTTTCCTACACATACACACACACACACACACACACACACACACACATTCCTTTGTATTAATCACCCAGCTGCATCTGCTACTGATTGGCTTCCTTGCTACCTACAGGTTAAAAATGAAGAGGGTCAGTTGGAAGAGCCATCCTTCAGTTTGAATGCAGAGTTCTGGCAAACTTGCTGAAATTGGTAAAAATGACTGTCATCACAACTCTGCAGATAATTAAGTGATTGGATCCATATGTGCTGGCTAATAGGCTTTAAAAAATAAATTAACTTCAATGTGGAGTTCTGATTTCATTAAGAAAGTGTGCAGAAATAAAAGAACACACCTGCAATTAAATCTAGTTTAATTTTGGGCAAGTTAAAATACCAGTCTTAATAGAGACTTTTGTAATTGTGTTATAACATAGATTTTTGTTCTTGTGTTATAAAGTACATGTATGTCTTAAAGCTATTAACCTAAATAATTAAATTTAAGTACATATGCATATACATATTCTATAATTTTATAACCATTATATTTCTGAAAAATAACATTTGATAAGGCATTCAAAAGTCAGAAATCCAAAATGTCTCATTCATTTGATGACAAGAGCAGGAGTAAAACTTAAAATTCAAATAAAGCTTCATTGAAAAGATACAAAATCACTTTCACTGTAAATATTAAGGGAAACTTCACAAAGTTAATGTATGACAAGAACTGTTTATTGCTACAGTTGAGTAGAGGTAGCTAGCAACTAAAAACAGGAACTCTGGGATCTCACCATCTGGGTTAAATTCTAGATCTGTTTTTCACTAGCTATGTAACCTTGGAAAACAATCTCGTTTCTCTATACTTAAATTGACTAGTTTGCAAAACAGGAATAAGAGGGTTGTTATGAAGATTAAATTGGTTAATTCAAGTAAGGATCTTGAAGTAATGTTTGGCATATAGTAGGTGATGCAGAGAGATCCTTCACATTAAACTTGCTTCTAACAAGATTTATTATTAGTGCACATCTGTCCTATCACTAGCCTGCTTTGGCCTTCAGCAAGCCATTTAAAGTCAGTTTTCTTATTTGTATAAAGAAAGCACATTGGACTTCATTTCTAACATTCTTATAAATATATATAAAACTAGTTTAAATGTTATGTGTAAAATGGGCTCAACAAATCTAAAACAGTCATGGTAATTGAGTAATTGATCACAAACATTTCTAGTTCAAGTGCCAAGTTTGGGGAATGCAGAAGTAACAACATAATAATAAATAATAAAATATCCCTTTTAGCCAGGTCAAGAAGCATGACAAAGAACTGAACCCAACCTTCTTATGAAACGGCCCATTTGGACCCTCACCATAGAAAGGAGTTGGAAATTATTTTTGACTAGTGATCAGGAAGACAGTCAGGCAAAGTATGCCAGTGCTCAATGCCTGGGTGGAGGCTCCTGTGCTAACATTAACTTGATTGAATTCTCCCAGAAAGAGAAATCATGTTTTGCAGGATGTTACTAGAGAGTGAAATATGGTCAGGGTTGAAATGACAAAATGCTTGGAATTGACCAAGAAAATTTTCTGTACTTTGTCTACCACACAGTTGGTATGCTATTACCCTACTGTTTTGTTGGAGACGTGGATGATTTGGACCTATATTTTTCTTTCTCAGGGAATGCAACACAATCCCCTCATAGTCTAAGTGTTCATTTCATGTTTATTAAATGTTACTGAACTGTCTTCAATTCTCAGGCAAAGGAAATTGAAGACCCAAAAGGTAGGTTTCAGAATCTGTGAATTTAAAGACTAACTACGTCACACTTTCACTGAGAGATCTGATGAAATGCCCTGGTCAGAGCCACGTGACTTAGCGGCGGGGCGAGACCATCAGGTCCCCTGACCCCCGGTCAGCCGTTTCCCTCACAGGGACCGCACTCACTTCTGCTGATGAACAAAATCATCCCAAGCGAATATTCAATTACTAAGTTTCAGTTCTATCGCTTTAATGTTAAATGCCAAACCATTCAATCTCTGTGGTTAAAAAAAGATACAAAATCCCATGAATCTACTTCAAGACAAATGCTGGGCATAGAAGCCACAGGGCATTAATATGCAAAGAAGTAAAAAGCTAACCTTTTCAAACAATAAGGCTTCTCTCTCACTTACCAACTTTACATTTCCCTGTATGGCCCCAGAAGATGACTGGTTAGCCAGAGACGGGTAAAATTCCTCAAGGGAGGAACAACCTAAGACAGGCACAGTCGCAGGGGAGTCATCAGGTGAGAAATTGGGGATCATCAGAGGTGAGGCTTAGAACCTCACCCCCCTGTTCTGAGAGAAATCTTCTGCATACGTGGATGTTTTATTGCCCTTGTCTAGCTTGGATTAACACATAGTCTACAGGCACACACCTGATCATCTACATTTGCTCTCTTACAACACTAAACTATGTTTTCTACTTTTATCTTGTACCTACCTACCACTTCAGCATTTTATTAAAAATAATAATAATAAAGAGAGAAATGTGGTATCCACATATAAATCAAGTATAAAAATCAAATGAGTATTCATATTTGAACTGTTTATAGTTCATAATACATGAGCAAAACCGAAAGTTTCTGTGATGACTGCCCTTGTACTGTTCACCATGTAACTTATTAACTATGTAAGAACTTGTTCACCATGTAAGAACTTGTTCGTTATGCCTCAGAAGATTGGAGACTGACGAAAATTAGGCTTGGGGTGGATTAATGATTGTGCATTGAACATTGACTCCCCTATACAGAATTTTATTGTTGTTAACAACCATTTGATCAATAAATATGAGAGATGCCCTCAAAAAAAAAAAAAATTCCCATGAATCTCAATGTCTGAAATGTGTACTATCAAAGAATTCCAGTACAAGGTTTACTAGTAGTTTTATATCATATGTAATTCGTCCAGTAAACAATGATTTTTGTTTAGGAATCATTTGGATTTATTATGGAAATTCATGAGACTTCTTGACAAAAAAGAAAAGCATATGAGCAAGGTTAAGAGTAGGGGTAAAGAAGATAAACCCAAAATGTCTCATGTATTTCTTTTTTTTTAAGAAATAAATATTTTCAAGTAGAATTCCTTCTATATTAATTTTTTACTGAATTTATTCATTAGAAAAATATGTAACAATCACCAGTATCCCTTTTAACAATGTACCACAATAACAAAGTGTTCTTGATGCCATTTGGTCCATAACTTTAACCCAGTATCCTGAATAAGAATCACCATAACATAGGAGGTTTCTGAGTGTTCCACACGTGTTGCCCCCTTTTTAGTTTTGAACATGATATAATTGAGAGTCTACTACACCCAAGACAATGTTATTTTTTTCAGGTTTGCCAGGCATATGAGGGTTAGGAACATATCCATTCTCTCAAAAGTGTGTGCCTTTTTTGGAGTTATGGTTTCTTGTTTTGGCTCAGATATTAGCTTGATACAACACTTATGATCAGTAATGCTTTTTCAAACAGCACATGTGCCCAAGGAGACTCTGGGAAAATTTTTGAGTATTGTACTGAATAAATGTTTTACCACACTCAATATGTTAACTTTATACATTTGATATTTCCAACATGTCTAATTCACCATTTCCTCTGAGCAAGGATAATGTCAGTTTTGGTCACACAAGTTTTCAAAAACAATACTTTTTTATTTACTATGATTTTTATCTTCTATAACTTTGGTTTTAGCTTCCACTTCAGTGTTAATTTGGGACCCAAGTTGGCAGTAGATAACTAAGGAAGACTTAGGAGAACTTTCTCCTAAGGGAATGAAAACTAAAAAGCATAGGGTTGGTGTAGACCCAAAAGTGTCAAAATGAAACTAAGAATCAAAACAAAAATTTATATCCAAACCAAAATTCAGTCAATGAATTGGTCTGAAATACAGCAAGACTCAGAAAATAGAGAAATAGAAGAATGGGAAGCCAGAACTATATAGAGCTGAAGACAGATACCTGAAGTCAAAGCAAGATATTGGCAAAGTGCAGTCAACACCGTCCAAGCCATCAGGAAATGTTTCCATCTGTGGACAGAAGCTAATCCCACCACAAAGAGAGACCGGTGGTTAACCAGGATTCAAAGCAGAACCCGATGTTAAGATTTACTCTACTATACTAAGATACTTACAGTGGAATTTTGCTAATTCACTTATTTAACATTAAGTTAGGTAATGACGACATAGCAATGAAGAACACAGATAAAATGTCCCTCACGAAGTTTACAAAAGCAACCTAGTTTTTATCTTTAGCGAGATCAAGCTCTATTAACTGGCATCCTTGTATTTGTTTTAATTAATTCCTGAACTTGTCTCATTATTTTTTCTTTTTCACCTTTTCCAGGTAAATGTTTTTCATATATTCCTTTTCCTTATTCCCAGATTCACTTCTGGAGCCATATTTGTTTTAACTTTTCACCCATTCATTTTTTAATACGTAATGATTTCCATAGTCAATTCAATTGAACTTGAATTCGATATTTCTAGGCTCTAGAGAAGACATCAAAAGGTAAAAGGACAAGTCTCTCCATTCAAAGAGTTTTTATTTCTGTAGGAGTTTGTATGTCCTCAAGAAACTGTCGGACTGGGATGAATTTAAGAATGCCCAAGAGGGGCATTAAGTGCTATGGTGGTGAAAAGGCTGATAACATAGTAAATTTTCCAAGTCCCCAGAACAGAATTGAAATCACTTTCAGTTGATAGGAATCAGGAAATATATATAGAGGAAAACTAATGAATTTATTTTAAAAATTAAATTGGGTAAAATTTAATGAATAAATATTTAATGCAAGAGTAGAGAATGTCTGATTCCTCATTTTATCCCTAATACCTAGAACCAGAGCCTGGAACATGATAGTAATTTAAGTACTCAAGTATTTGTTGACCTACTTTTGAATGATTGGATTAAATGCTGAATGACTAGGAGCACTTAAGTAATACTGAGATGAACAGAACAGGTATTTCCAAAGAAAAGAAACAGAGCAAGAACAAAAACAAGAAGAGAAGAAAATGGGAGCACGGAGTAAGCTAATTTCAATGAAATGAACTTTTCACAGAAAAGACCTTATTGGAAAGGGTAAGTCAGGGGAGGAGAATATCCTGGGGCAAAATACCTCTAAAAACCAAAATCAGTCAAAGGGAGAAATAAAGTTTAAAACCCGTTTATTGTTTACAGACTGCAGTCCAGCATCATCTCTCTTCCATGCTCCCTGTTACGGCATGAAGCAAGCAAGCAAGCAAGCCAGCCCCTCCCCTTAAGCTCTCAGGTTCAGACACGCCCTCAGTTACCCAGGTAATTACCCAATGACATGGAGATGAACTTCTCTCCACCCCTGAGGATATGCAAATGCACTAAAGCCAGGCGAGATAATCTGGAAATGTTACAATTTTACCCAGAGGCCACCCCTCCAGAAATCTCACCTTACAATCTAGTGGTTCCCCTTCTTCTGCAATGGTTCCTGGGTGAGAAAACTGGAGCACCAGACTAATGACATAATAACATAACAATAGCAAAAGCAATAAAATTATGACAGTCCTCAAGCCAGAGGATTCAGCTAGGATCAAAGTCTTACTCAGATTAAGTCCATAGCTCGTCCATTCCATAGGCAGGCAGTAGCCGAGGGTTCAGAGCAATCATCATGTGGCAGCTGCAACCATGGGGTGCATTCAGGCCACAAGGTCTGTAGGAGAAAATAACCTTAATGGTGATAAGATACATGTTTAATGAGATCAGCATAGGCAAATCTTGTCCATCAGATAGGATATATACAAGAGAGTGGTCTTGTGATAAAACAGTGTCAGGAATGGGATCTCGTCTTGGTCTCGTATACCAGACTTTTCACCCCCTTTCCTGTGGGAGTTACAGATGGATCGATATATAGGGCTATGGGAGGGATATGCACTGACCATAAAGATAAAATAAAACTTCCCCACAAGATGCTCTTACCTGCTGGATGTTTTGGGCACACTACTGTGACCTTTGGAGGCCATTCAGCTGTTATTCCAGGAATACACAAGAGGCCAACTGCCAGGCCTTTCCCCCAAGGTGCCAGAGGGCCAGCTATCACTGGTCCATGTGTCAAAATGTCCAGGGCCAGGTCCATTCAACAGTGTCTCCAGGGCTTAATGCAGCAGGGGCTGGCAGCAGGATGTTGCTCTGCTGGCTGTATCCTAGCTTCAATAACTCTTCTTTGGTTTGGACGTACAATTGTATAGGAAAAGCAGCAAGGTGTGTGAGTATATCCACAGGGCTCAAAGCTCCTTTACGTGGCTTCTCATTCAAACACCACAGCACTGTCCATAGGTGAACTGACCAACCCCATAGACTATTGGTGTTCTACTTCAGGCCAGATTTCAACAAACCGCTGTACCTCTCTATCATGCCTGCCCTGGTAAGCTAATTTCAAGGAAATGAAGTTTTCACAGAAAAGAACTTATTGGAAAGTGTAAGTCTGGGGAGAGGATATCCCAAGGGTTATATGGTACATCAAATTTCCACCTTATTCCTAACTGCTGCACCCATTCTTGTAGTGCATGTCCAGTAAACTGGGTGCCTTGACTGCTCTCAATCACTTGTGGCCAGCCATAGGCTGCAAAGAGACACTCCAGGCCCCTCTTGGTGGTTTGCTGATCAGCACAACATGCAGGAAAAGCAACTAATAGTACAGTAGCCATGTTCACACAAGTCATGGCATATGGTTATCCTTGTGATATGGGCAGAGGCACAATACAGTCTATTTTCCCCCTGACAAGGGGTATTGGTCCCCTTACTATTGTCCCATGTTGCTGTGGGACTCAGTGTAAGATCCTCTTAGAACACACAAGGCACTCCTTCTGGGCTCTGCTGACTTCTTCAAAGGTCAATAGCAAGCCCCACCGACAGGCTACAGCCCATATTGTCTTTTGTGCTGCATGCAACAAATGCTGGTGTAGCAATTGGACCACATCAGAGGCAGGCTTTCTTTCTAGCCAGCACACCTGGGCCAATGGGTCTGCTTCATCCCCTGGGGATGCCAAAGACAAATGGCCATTCACATGATATATGGTAACTGTTTTAGTCTGACCAGAGGCCCATAGTTCTTGCCACAACTTACACCCCCAAAGGGGCCAATGACCAAGCATTCAGTTGGCGTGATACCATGTCAGTAGCCACAGGGTCCAGCCCCAATAGATGGCCCAGCTGTCAGTGCAGAAAACTATAAGGGAGGGCTCCTGGGTGATCATGAGCCATACTGCCCACAACTCAGCCCATTGGCTGCTCTTCCCTTCTCCATCCTCCATCCACATTTTCTCAGTCTTAGGGTGGAAAGCCACAGCCCTCCACTTCATGGGCTGCCCATGATTGGAGCCATCTGTGTACCAAGCATCTTCAGGTACAGGGGCTTTTCCTTCCTGGTAGGGAGTCTTGGCTACCAAGGGCTGAAAAGCAAGTTCTTCCTGCTTTCCACTGATATAGGTCACTGGCTCCAAAAAGCATTGGAGTACTCCACTTAAGGGGCTAGTAGAGAGGGCACAGCACTTCTGTAAATATGCACCCCACTTGGCTAGTGTAGGTGTCTGTGCCAGTCCACTCCGTGGCCTTTGGGTCCAGTCTCACACCCACCCCGCGATGGGATAGGTTGTTATTACATTGGTCAGAACTGTTCCACCAGTGAGCTCCATAGCCAGCAAGGCATGATACACAGCAGCCAGTTGCTTCTCTATCAAGGTGCACAGGACCTCTGCTCCTTTCCATAGTTGTGAACAGAATCCAATAGTTTGACGTGTCTGTTCAAGCCGCTACCAAAGACCCCATCCATAACCATCTTCAGTTACATGAACATCTAGTTCACAGGGCCGTGATAAGTCCATTACATTGAAGGCCTGTATGGCCTTGACTGCCCACTTGGCAGCAATAAATGCAGCTGCACATGTCTCATCCCAGTCCCACCTGATGCCCTTTCGTATCAAACAATATAAAGGCTTCAGAATTTGTGCCAAATGTGGGAAAAATGCTCTCCAGTAGCCCAAAAGACCCCCAAACTCTTGTAATACTACCACAGTGGTAGGGGTGGAGAAAGCCTGGATGTTGTTTATAACTTATTCAGGAAAAACTTTAGTTTTACCTGACCAGACAACACCCAAAAATTTCACAGGCAAACCAGGTCCCTGAAACCTGGTGCTGTTCACAGCCCATCCTTTTTCCTGTAGATGTTGCAACAGTCTAGGAACTGCCCCTTCTAAATCTGAAAGAGAATCAGATGTGAGCATGATACCATCAATGTAGTGATACAACCACACTGTGGTTTCTTCCATGTGGCCAAGTCCTGAGCTACAAGCCCATGACAGATGGTGGGGCTGTGGAGGTATCCCTGTGGAAGGACAGTGAATATCCACTGCTGGCCTTCCCATGTGAAGGCAAACTGATCCTGGCTTTCCTGTGCTATGCCAATAGAGAAGAAAGCATTAGCAAGGACTACTACATAATGATACATTCCCAGTTCATAGCTATGATACATGTCCAGAATGTCTGCTAAAGAAGGGACAGCAGCATGCAAAAGGGGTGTGACTTTATTTAATTCCCTGTAGTCTACAGTCATACGCCAGGAGCCATCTGCCTTTCTCACTGGCCACACTGGGGAATTAAAAAGACTATGAGTGAGCTTTACGATGCCCACCCTCTCCAACTCCTATAGAGTTTCTTCTCCAATTTTCTTGTGCCCCCCAGGCAATTTATACTACTTAATATTTATCACCTGCTGAGGTACAGGCAGAGCTAAAGGTGGGTACTTAGCATGTCCCCTCAGAACTGCCTTTACCACATGTACCCTCAGTTTGAACTCGCCTGCAGTGGTCTGTAACCACAGGCACAGCAGTATATCTACCCCCAAAATATATTCAGGGATGGGAGAAATGTACATGGTATGCTCCTTTGGGGGTAAATGCCCTATCTTCAATGGGATTTGGGCTTTCTTCACTCTAATTGCCTTACCCCCATAGCCATCTATCACAGCAAGGGTCCTGGGAAAATGCTCAGGGTTGCCATAAATCAGAGAATACTCAGCTCCTGTGTCCACCAGCATCAGGACACATTGTACATTCACAGGGGACCAATGAATTGCTAATTGTACATGTGGCCTCTGGTCCTCACCATGTCCCCCAAGGTGGGGACTTTGACCACCCCCCCTCAGTCGAGTCACAATGCCCAATCATCCTTCTGTCAGGGTGAGGGCTCAGGCAAATCCTGAGTACTGTCTCCCAGGAAGTTTTACAGGGACACAGGCTGGGCATGAGGCTTTGACTCTGGTTTCCGTGTCCTGGACCTTAGCGGCTGGAACTGCTGTTCTGGCTTTAATTGGTGTCACAGTTCTAACAATATTCTATTGGGCTGCCCATCGAGTTTTTCTTTCACTACCCTGGCCTTTATCAAATCAACCCACATCTGGGTCCTCGAGACCTTCACAGGACCTTTTGCACCTCTCTTCTCAGTCATGGCCCATACTTCCCTCTATGCCCTTATTGTTTCAACCTCCCCCAGATCTGCTAAAGTACGAGTAGCCTCCCTTATGGGTTGCCCTTTGTTGGGGACCCAAAGAGAGATGTGGGAGCTGTATGCAGGACCAGGTTTCTGATTCCTATAGTGAGCACCTCCTCATCAGGGCCCTGGGTGTCCATATTATAGATGATGTTTTTCATACCCAATTCCCATAGTACCTGTTGGAGCTCTGCATACATTTTCCAACTACTGGGATAAAATGGTAAATCATCCTGATTAGGCCAAACTATCTTGATGGCAGCTATCAGCCATTCCAGGAGTGTCTGATTCCCTGAGGCATGACAGGCATTTTGCAATCACTGCCGGAGGGAAGGGTGAGTCGTCAGGGAAGCTATTCTGCTCATCTCAGTACCTGACACAACAATGTTCCCCCACCCCATATCCCAGAGATGTAAAAGCCATATAGACAGAGATTCCAATGACCTCTGCCTGTACCTGACGCTCATGACCACCAGCTCCTCCTGGGTATAGGGGCAGAGCATGGACTGCTCCACAACCTGGGTAGGGGGCTGCTCCTCCCCTTGAGGAGACTGCGGTTGTTTTGTTTTTATTTTCTTAATTACAGCTGAGCGGGCCTTAAAAACAGGAGAAGATTGTACCTCCACTGGTGGCCTTGGTAGCAGATCCACCAAAGGCCCCTCCTCCTCCTCTTCTCCCTCGGGCTTCTCCACCAACAGCAACTCCTCCACGGTTTCCGGGACTGAAGGCACAACTCTTTCCTCCTCCTTCCCCATGGCCTCCTGAAACGTGGCTTTTCCTGCTGCCTCCCACCTTGCCACTAAGGAGTGTTCTAGGAGCATGACCTGTCTTTTCAGCAACTGTCTCTCTTCTTTAACAGCATTCCATAGTTTATCACTCAGCTCCTCCAAGCAATGCTGAAGTGTGTCTTTCTCCTTCCTGAGTCCCTCTCTCTCCTCACTAACCCTATCAATAATCGTGCCTTTCTCCTGTATAACATTTTCCACCATCTCAATGAAAAGAGAACCTACAATGCCAGCCACTACCCAACCCCCTAAGATCTCCAAGCAGTCTTCCAACTCAAGAGGTGCTAATTCTGCAGCTTCCAGTGTTTTCACCCTTCTCCACTTCTGGGGAAGGCCCCACCCCTCTAAGAGATACTTTACCCTAGACCAGTTAACCAGTAGGGGTTCCCAAATTGGAAGCACCACGGTCGGGGAGATAATAACAGGTAGAGTGGCATCCTCTGCCGCTGCATCAACTGGAGCCTCCCCACCATCCACAGGAGCAGCCCTCCCAAAGGTCGCACCCATTATGACAGATTTGGGGTTCAGAGGAATCCTGCCAACTTCCACCAGGTGTAAGTCTATGGAGAGGATATCCTGGCACAAAATACCTGTAAAAACCAGTCAAAGGGAGAAATAAAGTTTAAAACCAAAATCAGTCAAAGGGAGAAATAAAGTTTTAAACCAGTTTATTGCTTACAAACTGCAGTCCAGCACCATCTCTTTCCCCATGCTCCAGCAAGAAGCAAGCAAGGAAGCAAGCAAGCCCCTCCCTTTACACTCTCAGGTTCAGACACATCCTCTGTTGCCCAGGTAAGTACCCACTGACATGGAGATGACCTTCTCTCCACCCCTGAGGATATGCAAATGCACTAAAGCCAGGCGAGATAATCTGGAAATGTTACAATTTTACCCACAGAAAGTTTGAAGATTTTATGTGAGACACACTGGTTCCAACAGCATGTTGAAAGCTGGAGCCTAGTATCAAGGAGATAAACCATGAGAAAGCCGTGATGGTGTAGGAGTCTTTCGGACTTCTGGTTGGATGCAGCTGAATGAAAATGGGCAAGGGGAGAGAATTTTGGGGTTGGAGAGAGCACATTTGTAGGGAGAGAGATATAGAAGGACAATGAGACAGGGACCATGGGTGTAGTCAGAGTAGGGTGAGGGCCTCTGGGAAAAGCAAGGTGGAATATTTACAGTCAGAGCAATGTAACAATGGGCAAAGAAGTCCCTACTGAAACTCTGTGCTAAGCATTATGCAAAGTCAAGGTCACACTAATTCTCTAGGGTAAAGATACAGACATTTTCAGTGAGATCAGTTAAAAGTCAAAAGGCCAGGAGCAACTTGGCCTGGAATGTCTGAGTGTTCCGCAAGGGTATCAGCAGAACCCGTGACTCTGCTGTCAGCCCTGGCAATCAGACTAGGACCTAGCCCACCTTGAGGGCAGGGCAGGTGATGCAAGTCTACACCCCTAAGTTTTCTCATGTTCTCAAAAAATCCTCAACTGCCTATAAAACCCCCTAGACAACGCACCACTACAGACTCTCTTGTCCCCTCCTGGCATGAGCCAGGAGCTCTGTCCTTTCAGTTTATCTCTAAATAAAAGCCTGTACCTTGCTCTCCTACTTTGAGTGTTTGTGAAGCTCATTCTTTGGCTTCGTGAACAAGAAACCCAGCACAGCATCATCTTTGGAGTCTCATCTGGGATAACTTCGGAGGTGAGTATCGGCATCCAAGCCTGCCTTTTCTTTCACTGTCCTTATAGAAGGAAGCTGTCTGGCACACAACATCGGGCGCTTGTCAGCCACTTAAATGGGACCAGCCCAGCTGCCGATCTCAAAGTCTCAAGCAACAGGTTCCCCTGTGTTTCCCTCGGTGGATCCCCCATCTCCCTTGGGAGCCAGGAAAGTCACCTGAGTGGAGGCCAGGATTCCCCTTCAGAGGCATCTCCTTGGATGTGAGGAACTGAGGAAAGCCGTGGGCAACTGCGAGAGTCTAGGCTGAGGCTGCACTTCAGCAGCTTCTCAAAGGCCCGCGTGTCTGGAATCAGGTCCCGAGAGCCCAACTGGGTATCCGTGAGGAGCGTCTCTCTCTCTCTGTCTTGTTGACTTCCAGCCTGCTTCTTCAGGCCGCCCTGGCCTCAGTGAGGCAGGGGGCATCCCTCACTCTCTTCTAACTTCATCAATTTCACGGAACCCGATGCTCACCACCACAAGGTAGGAGATCCACACTTTGCTCTTATTCCTGACTTAATGCTGTACTTTTTATCTCATAAAAATGTGTCTGGGTACCTGTTAG
Source organism: Manis pentadactyla (assembly GCF_030020395.1). Lineage (NCBI taxonomy): Eukaryota > Metazoa > Chordata > Mammalia > Pholidota > Manidae > Manis > Manis pentadactyla. Next base: position 38,742,332 of record NC_080019.1, read on the forward strand.
CCACTTAAAAGATGATTAGCATTGACTACCAGTCTTAAGTCTCGGGTGAAAAGTTTACCAGTGTCTGCCACTCCTTGATCCCCCACCTCTGGATGGACGGAAATGTCAGGGAGTGGCTGAGCTGATTTCCTACTTTCCTCTCCTAATCTGTGGACTCTGAGGGCTGACCGGACTAGTAGACAGTGGTCCTTGGATCTTGGCTCTGGACAATCGATCCAGTGGTTCTGAGTGAACCTCCGGCTAGGCTGCTGCCTATGCGAGGGTCGCAGATGACCCCTGACCTCTTGTTTCACAGATCAGATTTGTTATAGTGGGTGACTGGCTAAATCCCAGGCAGTGGGAGAAACTGGTGTTTGAGTATAGACACCCCCCTCCATAACTGTACATGTAAATGGCCCCTTTTAAATTCTAGCCATGGCTCTATTCTATTGATCTCTCTTCCTTGGAGGCAGTCTTCCTGGGGCTACAGCAATTCCTTATCTGCAGCCTGAGTGTACTATGCTAAAGCCTGTGCAGAGAGACTAGGGTCTGGATCAGGACTCCCAGAAGGCATAAAGTAAGAGCATACTGGTGAGGTCCCCACTAGATCCAGGGCTCTGAAGCAACTCTTGCTTAGTGTGGGAAGGCAAGAGGGAAATCAAGGCAATGCTTGTAAAGAGAGGTTAATTCCAGTAGGCCGGCAGAGGGAGTGACTAACCACTGTCACCTAGGCTCCAAGGTGAGGGGATGCCCTCACAGAGAGAGAGGCTGATCAGGTGCTGGACACCTGTCTTTCTCTCTTTCAAGTGGGAGCTTCCTCTTCAAGTCTAAAGCCATACATGCCTCTGGCTTGCATTCTCAAGAACTGGGAGCAATTTTGATCCCCAGACCCTAAAAAGAAGTGTCTTATCTTCTGCACACAAGCCTAGCTTCAATGGAAACTCTCTAATGGAGAGGCTTGGTCCCTGAGAGAAGTATACATTATAATAAGGTTATGCAGCTAAATTTATTTTAATGCAAGGAAGGAAAATAGTCAAAAGTCCCATGAACTACTACAATATGGAAATAGTTTTCTAAATTTTTTTTTGGTGAAAATCTATCGTACTTACTGGGTTTATCATTATCCTCAAAAATTGGGAGGTTTTTAAACTAGACTCTCTGAAATGGAAGAAATTTATCTTCTGCAATACGGCCTGGCTTTAAGTGACTGGTGCTAGAATTGTACTTGCATTCCATTTCCAGCCCCCTGGACATACACAGTCCCTATCAGTTCAGAGCCTTCATTGGCCCTGTTAGACCTTAATCCAGTTATACATAAACTGCTAGCCCTTAGATTGTATTCTTGAAAACTGAGATACTTTTAATCAAATAAACTAAAACGAAAGAAGGCAATTGGATATCAGTAACTCAAATTTCTGTATCAGTTCATCTGTGTATATGTTCTTTCATGAGAAGTATTACTAACTGTAGTCATTATGTCTCAATCTGTATGTTTGTGTGTCTAAGCATGTAAATGAAAGGTTTTCCTACCTCCAGATGGTATTAATAAAATTGATTTAAAGACAAGCGCTTGTGAAAATTGGGCATTTTTAAACTTCCAGAAAATTCTAATAGAAAATATTAAGCGTTAATGCTAATTTAAGTTGAACTGAAATGGACATGTCCTTATAGTTATCAGCTACCTAAGTTTACCTAAAGTTATTTAAGTTGATGTTATCTGTTAAATCTTTCAAGAATAAAATGCTTAGAGGCTTGACTTTGTCTAATGTTCAGTAAAGGTTTTGTAAGTAATCTAGCATAGTTGTTAAGAATGAGTAAACTAAACATAGCAAGTGAACTTGTTAATAATAATCGTGTGTTACAGTGTGTATACCTACCTACAGCCTGAGACTCTTTGTAGTAACCTAAAATGTTAAAGTTTTGCTAAGTTAAGAAGATATACTTTGTGCTTAGTGAGAGATTGCGCTGTAAAGCTCATGGCTACAGAAATTATAAAATGTGTTCATAAATTCGTCAAACTAAAGAATGTTAGTGTAACAGTTTATAATAGCCTACTTCTCAGTGTTCACTGAAAATTAAGGTTCCTAATGGTTTTAAGTTCCAGTTAAAACTACTTAAAGTAATAAGGAAAACATTTATACATGCTAAAAGATGTATGTTTTAATAAGAGAAGGTATAAGGAATGGAAATTCATTCTGAATGCTAAAGAATATGTCTTTTGAAAGAAGAAAGTAACTTTGTTCTAAAGTACAGCTGTTTCATTTAAAGAGGGAGAACTGAATGTAAAAGGAAGTTGTAGAACATTTGTGGAAGAATTGATATGGTCATTCTATATAAAATTAAAGCAAATGAGTCTCATCATCAACTACATAACAAAATTAGAATTTTGTTTTCAGTTAAAAAGACAAAGTTTTCTTAATTGTTGTTAGTCTGCTCTTAATGTTGAAAGATGATGCTGGGGTTCTTGTAAACGAAGCCGAAGAATGAGCTTCATAAACACTCAAGGTAGAAGAGCAAGGTACAGGCTTTTATTTAGAGATAAAGGGAGAGGACAGAGCTCCTGGCTCACGCCAGGAGGGGACAAGAGAGTCTGTAGTGGTGCGTTGTCTAGGGGGTTTTATAGGCAGTTGAGGATTTTTCGAGAACAAGAGAAAACTTTAGGGTTTGGACTTGTATCACCTGCCCTGTCCTCAGGGTGGGCTGGGTCCTAGTCTGATTGCAAGGGCTGACAGCAGAGTCACGGGTTCTGCTGATACTCTTGCGGAACGCTCAAACATTCCAGGCCAAGTTGCTCCTGGCCTTTTGACCTTTAACTGATCTCACTGAAGATGTCTGTATCTTTACCCTAGAGAATTAGTGTGACCTTGACTTTGCATAATGCTTAGTACAGAGTTTCAGTAGGGACTTCTTTGCCCATTGTTACATTGCTCTGAGTAAATATTCCGCCCTGCTTTTCCCGGAGGCCCTCACCCTACTCTGGCTACACCCATGGTCCCTGTCTCAGCAGGTTAATATACAAATGGGAAGGAATACAAGATAGATGGGGCAGGATAGCTTAGGACAAAGGAGGGCAGATGATCAAAATCCAAGGCATTAAGATGCCCAGGGCTGGATAAAGGCCTAATGTTGGCTTTTCTACTAGCTATTTAATTTAATTTTGGGCAAGTCAGTTAATTCTCTGAATTTGTTCTTTTCTGTGAAGTGAAGATGAAATGTCATAAGATTATGATGTCTAAATAAAATAACTTTCATTAAGTGCCTGGCATACATACCTAAAGTCAAAGCAAGATATATGCCGCTATAAAAATAAGCATGTTTTTATAGAATTATATAGTGAATATATCTACTTACAGAATATATGAATATATAACAGTTTATTGAGCTGCTGTAACAAAGTACCACAAACTGGGTGGCTAAAAACAGATGTGTTCTTTCACTGTTCAGGAGACCAGAAGTCCAGAACCAAGGCATCATCGAGTTTGATTCCTTCTTGTTGGTGAGTGGGAGTATATGTTCTATGCCTCTCTAACTTCTGGTGATTGCTGGCCATCCTTGTTTTGTAGCATCATAAATCCAATCTCTGGCTCTGTTACAATATGGCATTCTTCCTCTATGTTCCTGTATGTTTCTGTGTCTTTTCTCCTTTTTCTTCAAAGGACAACTTCATACTGGTTTTAGAGCCCATGCTACTCAAGTATGACCTCAATTTACATCTGCAAAGATCCTATTTCCAAACAGAATCACATTCTGAGGTTTCAGGTTGACATGAATTTTGGGGGGACATTATTTAGTCAGTACAAGATGTATAGTCCTAACATTATTTTTATTTTTATCATTTTTATAATAACTTCAATAGGCTTTTATTATAAGAACTAGAATTTGGGCCTTAGAGGGGAAGATAGCAAAATGTTTGAGAGCTTGGATCATGGAATTTGAATTCCATCTATTTCACTTCCCAGTTGTGTAGGCTTGGAGGCTACACCCTCTTTAGTGATAATTTTCTCACCTGATAAACAGTGAGTAGTGCTTTAGAGTGTTTTGTGGGAAATTAAGCAATGTATGTAATGCACTTAGCTTGGTATCAGGCCCAGGGACACAGTGCTTGACTTAGCCAATAGAGGCAGTGGTGGGTGGGGTGGAAGGAGGGGTTTCTCTTTGCATTAATAAAGATGATTCATCATTTTCATCTAGTTGCAGGTAAAGCACTATTTGCAGAGCCACTTGCATTGTTTTGAATTACCATTTTGCTGCCCAGATTTCTCCATGCCTGGTTGTTCAATACTAACATGAATCATTTAACACCATTGACAAGCTGTATTCCACAGAAATGCTAGATCATTTGTTATTGTCTTTCAATGTCTCTCATTTCTGTTTGCCCATCTATGTATACATCTATATATATCCATCTTTATAACATTTACTGCTGTATTCCAAAAAGCATCTGCATATGACCATCATCATATTCCTTAAGTTGTTTTGGAGCAGAATAATTTTGAAATATATAAATAGATATTGTCTTAAATTTCATAACTGTAATACATTATCTTGGTAAAAACCCTTGTAACTCCTTCACATAGAAAACCAGGTATTTTACCTCAGTTTTAAAAATGAGAGAATGGATGTTCAAAGTGGATTACATAACAAATACAACCCTTTGCTATGTCCTGATCACTGGAGATGTCATATAACTGTTGCTTCCACAGTACTTGCCTCTATTGGCCATATTCTAACCCGTTGTTGATCATCTGGTAGAGAATGTACAAAATTGAATCAATATGTGCAGTCTGGGGGAGTCACTGTTTTATCCAAACAGAAAACTCACTACCATATCTTTGAATAGATTTAAAACTTGGCGTGAAGTTATATTGTCCAAATCTATGTTGTTCTCCTGTTGATTTGCTTGATTTAACACTCAACAGCATTAGCTTGCTGTTTTCCAGGGTGCTATACTGAGAAGCTTGCTGGAGAAGTAACAATCTTTGCCATTCATGAAGCATTTTGGTATCATAAGTCCAAACTCTTGTATCCAATTGATTTAATGGATCAGTGTACAAATACAGCACTGTAATGTAGGACTTTAACACTTTGCTTCCAGTCCCCAAATGGGCAAATAGTCTGGATTTTAAGAAAGCAATTTTAAGAATTTCTGTTATAAAGCACATGCATAACTAGACAGGCATGGAATATTACATACTGATTTGTCAGATCAGGGCAAATTGTGCATTAGCTTCAAACCTCAGGAAGGCCAAGGTGTGCACTGACTACCTGAATCTAGGAAAGCCAAATGCAACAAAATTCCTGGCTGTTCGTAACAAGTTGCATATACTTCAGATTTGAAATTTTGGCTCAAATTGTACTTTGGAGTGTATCTACACTATCCTTTTAGTTTACTTTATATTAAGTACAGTAGTTTCCATTTATAACAGCTACATATGATAGACAAGAAAGCACTTAAAGGAGATCTTAAAGCATATGTGCAAAAGACAGCACTAGACTGTTTTGTGTCTTTTGAATTTATCAGGAGATGAACTGAGAAGTTTTCTCCATCTCTAATTTCTTCATCTCTGCTATGTTAGCCTGGTATTCCACTACATATAAAGTTTTTAGAAGAAAACAGATTTCATGAGTTTATGTCTGAATTTCCTTGTTAAATATCCTGGATGTATTGCAGATGAAAACAATTTCCATTATTTTTTAAATTGTACTTTGCAAAATAAAAATATAAACATTTTCCAGATTTATTTCTGAACACTCTAAACCTCAGGAATGTTTATTGATATAAACCCACATAGATTAAGCAATTTAAAGATTTGGGGTAAATAGGCACCAGTTGGCAGTGGATTTGGTAAAGAGAAAGCATTTCAACATATGTTCTGCCACAAAACATTAGAGAGTCTTCAGTTAGAACTTCAGAATTCTTTCTGAAAAGGACAAAAGAGAGACTTCCTGCCATTTCATTTGGCTTCTGCATGTGGGACCAATATGGGCAATGCAAAGTCTAAACAGATGCAAATGGTGAAGGGAGGAGGCAAAGCCAGGCCTTGTTTTACACACTTCTCCTCATCCAGATGGAATTTAGGTCAGTCTCTCCTCGTAGCTTCCACAAGTGGACTTCCACAGAAGTTACAGCACGCTTGAATGGTTTATTTCACTGGTATTTGCTTATGGAAATTAAGGGGAGGGCCGGGAGGTGGGGGTAGCGGCCGTGGAGGAGGGGTTTGAGGCCGAGGGAGGCTCTGAGCACACCGCAGCACACCAGCAACCTTGTCTGATGTGATCATTAACCTTTCTGGAAAACGCAGCTGGCGGTTCTCTGAGGTTATCATTAGAATGTGAGGAGAGCCACACAGATACCGCACAGGCGATTCAAAGATTGTTTGGTTTACTTGGAGAGTTATTGCTCCACTTTAGTGTGGCAGAAAAATGAGATTTCAACAATTCCTTTTTGTACTTTTAATTTTTATTATGTGTCTTCTTCTTATCAACGGACAGAGACCAGGTATGACTTTGATAAATTTGTATGGAGTGACTTGTTTTTGTGCCTGTTCGTGTCTGGTGGGGGGCTTCTGAGCATGTATATGTTTATGTTGACAATCATTTAGGTGCGCTTAGAGGTAAATGTGTAGGATTTCAGAAGTATGTTTTCTGTCCCATTAGGTCTGTTATTTGAATACTGTATCAAATAACTGGAGTTTAAAATGAGTAAAATATTTTACTGATGTTCTAAATTCAAAGAAAATTGATCCCAAAGCTGTTATATTGTCCTTATAAGTAAAAAATAAATTAGACTATTTGGTCTATTCATTACAGAGGTAAAAAAAAACTTTGAGATCTTTAGATAAAATACAAAATCCAAAGCAGTTTATTAGAAAAGCATATTGCTGGCTGGGGTGGAGCAATGTTAACTGAATAAATCATAATGGCCAAATGCAGGTGAAATTTTAAAGCGGGTCTATAGCTGTTATTTCAAGCTATATACTTAGATGTGTCACTTAAAACATTAAGTGCAACTTTTAGTATTGTGCTTACAGAGTCAAAAAAGTCTAAAGTATTTATGGTCAAGATAAATAATATTAATTTACTTGATAAATTTTTCAAGGATGGTATCAGTTATGTTGTTCATAACCAACAGGAATTTAGTAAACAGTTATTCCAATGTGCTTTTACTTCAAAACCAAATGTTTAAGATTTCAAAGCACTGGCAAATAAAAAAACACTGGGAAGTTTTCTGACTCAAGACCAAGCAAACTCAAATTTAAATAGAAAGTCGATAATATTTATATCCAAATAGATTATTCAATTCATAATACAGTTCTCTAGAACAGAAAATTGTGCAAAACTGGTTAAAAATCCACTCTGTGCCTTTTAGTTCATCAGAAATTTGATTCCTGAGGTTATTTCAAATGATGTACCCTGGTCTGCCCTTTTACATAAATAAGAAAAAGTTCCAAATCAGCAATTCATAAAGTGGCTGATCCTTTCTTACTGCTTACAGCAATTTCTATTCAAACCATTTCTACTTTTCTGAAATACAGAACACTTTGGACAATGTTCTTGTGAAATATTTGTAATTAGTTCACTACATAAGATAAAGTTTTAGGAGCACTTAGGAAGAAGTTGTGTAGACGGAGGAGGATGTTAATATTCACAGGAACTGTTAGGTATGCACCTCGTGTTTTGCATCACATTGATTTTTTATATCACAGTCACATCTGAACAAATAACAAATAATCACAGTATAGCTTGGATCCAAAGTGTTTCCTTACATTCTCCAGACTAAACAACATTTAACTTTCTGAAAAATACTCCTAATATTTCTTTTTGTTTTCCTCAGCTAATTTGGCAGTGAGAAGAAAATTACACAGACAGAACTGCCTTCAGAGGAGATGTATGCCTCTTCATTCACGAGTGCCCTTCCCCTGAGGTATTTCTGATAGAAAATAGCTTTATTATGTTGAGGTAATATTTCAGATGAGATATACCAAAGGATGTTTATTCATATTTTGTAATACATGATAATGGCTTTAAGATGATGATGTCAGCTTAAGGGATGCATACTAACAAATGAAACAGTGAAATGACATTATGTTTAGGAATTGCTTTAATAGTTTAATGGGATGGATGAGGAAAATGTAGGATAGTCTTGATAATTATTAATTCTGTGATAGTTTTATCAACATATTGTGTCTGTTCAACAATTTTCATAATTTTAAAAATCAGGCACCAGGAGAATGTAATTATGAATGTATCTTTAAACATGTTTTTTGGTAAACACTGAATCACTCCCTATGTCATCCAGAACAAGCACATTTCCCATTAAGATCACTGTGTGCTTAAAGCACTTGGATATATTTGTTCAACACCAACGTATGAATAATATACTAGTTTCAATACTTCATGGTTAATTTTTCCTGAAAATATTTCTTTTAATGTATGAAATCAACTTAGTATTAATGGCATGGCAGCCTTTCAGCCTTACTCATAGAATTGTTATTGATAGTTGTATCTTTAGGGATAAATTCTGAACAGAATTTTCCTCCTCCCTTTTTTTATCCTCTCTGAAAAGCCAATGATTTTTTACCACCACCATCACCAGTGACACTGTTTCACTCAATTAATTACTTTTAAATACTGCCCGAGTTTCTTTCTTCATAGTGAAAAATAACTTAACATTCCATTGTAATTATTTTAAGTTGTTTATATAACATATATCTTCCTTTAAGAAAAGCCATAGAAATATCCCTCAGGTAGTAGTTGCTAAATTAGCTTATTAGTTAGCCTCTAGACAGTAGGATTTATGGCACTGTTCATTCAGAGGGAAGAATGATCTCAATGCCTAAAACATGCTTTTCAACTCGATGAAAGCTCTATAGTAGGACATTAATTGAAAGAAGAGCAATTCAGTAATAAGCACTTATCAAGAGGACTAAGACCAAAAGCCCAGCTCTCTATATCTGTATCTGTAACAAACTACTCTTCACAATCAAAACATGAAAAATAGGTTTGGGGGAGGAATCCAAAAAAATACAGTAAGAAATTCTTGAGAAGCCAATTAATAGGGCCTAACGCATGCCTTAAAAAGATTTTACATACTAAAAAATCCTTTGGTGTATGTTGATAGTGCATTTCACTATCATTCCTATAAATAGAGATAAAACCTATGTCTAGAAGAGTGAAGAAATTAAAGATTTTCCCGGCACTCCTCCACAGATTAACAAAGAGGACAGGAGGCATTTCACAGTAGCAAGGGAATTCCTGCATAAACAGAAAAAGACAGTTTGCATTGTGCAAATAAACACCCTTAGTTCGCCACAGGTTGTAATAAAAGTCCTTAGTGACAGATTATATGGGCTCTCTCCACAAATCACCTGCCATAAAAACTAGGGTTGCAAGCAAACAAGATAGAGAAATTTGAATTATCAAAGTTAAGGAAGATTTTGACCTATAAACCAAATTTGTAAAACCAAAAGAAAATTTAAATAAAGGCCATATAAGCAATTCAACAACAGCAATTTTTTACCAAATTAGGCAAATCGTTTTAAAGAATTGCTCAAGTTAGAGCATCCATTTTCTCAGTGTTTAGACTAGTCCTATATTCCAACTACACTTCTCTAAAGAATGTGTAAAAGTCACATTTTGGAATCCAGCTATAGATAAGAACAAATGCAAGATAAACATTAATTACCATGATCTTGCTTAACCAGTATTATAATAACAAGTGCTACTTGCAAATCTGATAATTCTCACTGTCCTAAATACTTGTGCATTTTTTAAATGTTCTGCAGCACAACACCTTGACAACTGAATAAAGGTACCATAGAACTAGATAGAGGAATGCTAAAGCAGAACCTTCCTTTTGTTTCTCCCCCTCTGTTTTCTGCATGTTTTAGATAAAATTGCACATGGTTATTTGATTCAGTTAGAGTTAAGTAAGACTATAAAAGGATAGGTAAGTAAACAGTTGACTTTGGAAGCTTTCCTGAACCCTTTGGAGCGGTTTAGACTTTTAGCTCACTTAACAGGAATGCCTATTTCCTTGAATCTGTCCATTTTTCCAGTTCTTACATCCTCCTCAATGATCCTCAGTGAGATTTCCTAACCTGTACAATTGAGTTAAATAGACAGATCTCTGCTGTATAAAATTCATTTTCTTGATAGTGTTTTTTCTCACAGAAATATTTTGGTAACATATTTAGCTCTAAGTGAATTAGACTGGAGGAAAGTAAAAGGAAAAGGCATCAGGAAATCCAGGTTTGCAGGTTAATGTGAGAGCTTTAGATTGGAAAATGAGGAAGGGGCTTTAGATCCTAATGATTCCCCCCTTCCAATAGTAAAATCTCACCACCATCATCAATGCTTTTATTTATAAATGCATACTCTGGATAACCACATACTCTATTAGTACCTACTCTATCTAGCTTTTAAATATAATTCTGGCACATGTTCAAGGTGTAAAATTTTTTCTCACAGTATGGGAGAATATAAAGTGAAAAGTAAAAGTTTTCTACCTTATCCTATTTCCCATTTCCATTTCCCAGAGGTAATTGCTATGAAAAGATTTTGGGAAAATGTAGCTTTTAATACATTATTTTGAATTGAGAACAGCTGATACTCTCTTATCACCCTTGATTACTCTTCAAAATGTTAAGCGCCTCTAACTGACTATTTTCTCTGCTGTATTCTGACCCTCTTAAAGTCATGAGCTTCTGATCCCCTTGACCAACCCTCTGCCTTGCCTCCCAGCTCCTTCTGCAATGGCCCCACTGTCTTGGCCCTTCTCATTCCATTCTGACTCTTTGGCATAACTGAAAATCAACTCTATCTTCAGCATGGAATCTCCACTTAGTGGAGTCCTTCATCTCCAACTTTATCAGGGCTCTCTGGAAAGAACTCTTTTGCTTACTTTTAGGCACCTCTGTTTCCCATTCAGCTATATTTCAAAACTTTAATGACCTTAGTTTCCTTAAACTTCTTAACCTCTTTTTCCAAGTCACAGCAAGACATAATTCCTCTTTTCATAGAAAATGAGGATCATTAAGCTTCAAAATAAGACCCTTTCCTCAAATTATAAACATCTACTTCTGCCATACTTCTTCTATTTTTACTTTCTAGTCTTCATTAAGAGATTCCTCTCTTAGGTATGGTTAATTTCTCTACACCTGACGAATCTTGATCCAGCAATCACTCTCTTCCCTGACATTTTCAATATGTCAAAATTGATCTATTTCATCTTTTAAAAAAGTAAAACAATTGTGCACCATTGATTACATGGTGTTTCTGGTGAGTAGCCAATGCCCTACTCTATGCAGCCAAATTTCTTCAAAAGATGGCTCTTTCCTTCCTCCCATCTGTTTGCAACACACTGCTCCCCACTGCATTCTGGAAAAGGTCACCAGTGACTTCTCAATCCAGTGAACACATTTTGGTCCTCATTTCAGTTATCCCACTGTAGGTCCAATGGTAGAATAGATTTTCTTTGGTTTCCACAACACCATGATCCCTTTTGACAATTTATCTCTGAAACAAATCACTATTCCTTTCTAGGACCTGCACAGGGAGGGTATCCAGTTGCCTACTTAGAAACACATTAGTTGTCCTACAAACACTTCCAAGTTCATGTGTCAGTGTATATACAAATCTCTACCATGCCTTCTGCGCTGCTTATTCCTTTAAGTCAGTTCTGTATTCCAGTATCATAGATGTCAGTAGGAAGGACTTCCCTGGTGATCCTTTATATAAGAAAGCAATACCAAAATATTTTTAAAAAGCAATATCCAAGACACCCTTATATTCCTTTTCATGATTTATTTTTCTCCAAACACTTCCTGCCATCTGACATAACATATATTTACTTTAGCATCTGCCTCTTCATTAGAACGAAAGCTCCCTGAGAACATGTACTTTGCTTTGATCACAGATACATGCCTAGTGACTATAGGAAGCTCTCTAGAAATATTTGACTAATACCCAAAAGTAAACTCTTCAGTTCCTGCCACTCATATATTTCTTATATTCTCACAATTTGTAGAATAATTATAATAATGTCATACATTAGATGTTTAATACATGTTACTGTCTTAATGTTTATTTCTGAGCATAGTGTCCTAATATTCATTTCTAGTTGGTTTCCCAGGCCTGTCACTTCCACCTTAAAATTTGTTTTTTAATCTGCTCCCTTCTTTCCATCTCTATTACTACCAGTATCTCAGTCTCTGTTATATCTCCTCAACATGAATTCAGCACCTTAACTGATCTACTCCAGCCTCTAGTTCTGGTTCTAAAAAGTCCATTTTTTTGTTTTATCATTTGCTCTTTCTAAACTGCAAATCCAGTCATGTCACACCTTAATTAAGATGCTTAACTGTCCCTGGAGCCTTTAGGACAGCGAGAACTCCCATAATTTAACAAGCACCACCTTATAAAATGTACCTCACCAACATCACTTGTCACCTCTTCTTTTACCTCTTCCAGAGGAAATAAGAAAAAATTAAGACTGGACTGTTGGATTAGAGCTGTGACCTCACAGCTCATCCCTGGTGATCATTGGTAATCACTCACCCTATGGGTCCCTCCACTTTCAGACCTGTGAAATGGTACTTACCTTATTATAACCATATCTAGCACATAGTAAGTGCTAAATAGATAACAGCTAAAATTAAAAGAAAAATACAGTCCAACATATGGTTCACTTCTAGGCCAAGTCACCTGTCTTGCCAATGGGTTTCAGCCCTAGGCAAATTCACTCTTGATTTGGCTAGACCGAGGAATAACAATGGAACACTCTTGGGGAGAAAAGATTTATACCCAACTTTATTCCCATGGTGGCAGGAATCCTGTCCACCTCAGAGTGAGTCTGCATGCAGCAAGCCAGTTTCTGCCTCTGGTCCTCTCTGCCCCCGCAGCCGTCTTAACTCTGTCCTCAGCACTGCCACCACTCCAGCCTCTGCTTTCCTGTAGCCCTGCAGCCCTAAAGCCATACAGCTCAGAGCACTGGGTGGAGCTCTTTATATAGAGTCAGTAAAAATGTATTGCCCTCACATGTGTAGTGAGCTAGCCAATAAGGATCATGTGAGAATCCTGGCCACAGGAACTTTCACTTTCTCTATGCTCCACCCCTCTAGAATACTTGCCTCTCAATCTATGTGCCCTCAATCTTCCACATTGGTCTTTGTGGGAGAAAGCTGGAATTTGTAACCAAATTCCACAATAACAACAGAGGCTACAACAATATACAGATAACAGAAGTTATGATACAGATAACAAATTATAGTAATGCTCAAGCCTGAGGAGATCCATTGCTGTCAAGTAGTCATCCTGGCTGTATTCAAACCTGTTCTACTCAGATGAGTTAACCAAAAGGACCATTAGTCGTCCTTCCAATACCCGCTTTCTCCAGCCTCTCCAGCAGAGTCTTGCAGACACACAGGCTGGTCTTGTCACTTTGTCTCTGTCTTCTGCTTCTTCATCCTCAGTGGCTGGCACTGCTGCTCTGGTTTCAGTTGTAACCACAGCTCCAGTAAGATTCTATTGACTTTCCATTCAATTTCTCTCTGTGTGCTCTTGCCTTTATCAAATCAATCCACATCTAGGTCCTTGTGACCTTCCTAGGGCCCTTTAAATTCTTCCTTTGGATAGTAGACCATATTTCCTTCTGTGTTTTCATTGATGGGTGGAGCATAGAGTGCTCCACGACCTGGAGAGGAGGCTGCACCTCTCCTGGAGGAACCCAGGCTTGCTGTCTTTTTCTTTACTACAACCAGGCAGGCTTTCAATCAGTTTTCAACAGGGTGGGCTTTCAGCAGAGGAGGGGCCGATGCCTCTGGCACCAGCAGGGCCTCCACCTCCACCTGTTCATCAAGCCCTGGCTCTTCCTTCATTTCTGGAACTGACGGCTCCACTACATCCTTCACCAGCCCCACAGCACCTGTCACCCTGCACTCTCGTGCTGCTGCTTCTTATGCTACCATTACTTCCTTTACCATTTCCACAGCACCTCATGGCGATGCCATTTCACTCAACAACAAATTTGTTACCTCCTCTATGGCACCTCGCAGCTCAAATTCTCCAGCCACCTCTTTTCATGCTTCCAGCAGGAGGACATCTTTGTACCTTATAGCTTTTCTCAATACTGTGAAAAAAAACCACCCCACATTTCCCGCCACCTCATGGGCACTCTGTTTCTCTAAGGAATTCCCTATTTCGCTGAGGGCCAATATTACTGCCTCAGGTGTCACCTCCACCCCTTCCCACTCTTGCTTGGGGTGGGGCCCAGTCCTCTAGGAGGCAAGCCACGTTGGACCATATGTCCACTAGGAAACACTGGAAGGTCTCCCCATCCACAGGCACCGCCTGCTGAAGCGCCCCTCCCATGAGGGCAGTCTGTTCTGTTCTTTGATCTACAGTGAATCCTGTTGACACTTTTGTGAATGACAAATTGCCAATTGTCTTGTCAATGGGTTTCATCCCTGGGCAAATTCACTCTTGATTTGGTGAGAATGAGGAATGACAATGGAACATTCTTTGGGTGAAAAGGTTTCTACCAACTTTATTCCCACAGTGGTGGGTCAAGAGCAAGAATCCTGTCCACCTCAGAGTAAGCCTGTGTGCAGCAAGCCAGTCTTTGCCATTGGGCCCCTCCACCCCCACAGCCATCTCAGTCTCTGTCCTCTGCGCAGCCACCATTCCAGTCTCTGCTCTCCTGCAGCTGTGCAGCCCATAGCACTGGGCAGAGCTCTTTATGTAGAGCCAATAAAAACATATAGCCTGCACATGTATAGTAAGCAAGCAGACCAGAGTCAGGTGAGAATCCTGGCCATAGGACCTTCATTTTCTCTCTATCACCAAACCAGGGCTTAATACTTAACTTCATTGCAGTTTCAGCCCCCCCATAGAAATGTAGTCAGTAAGGAATTCTCTGGTCACAGATTTTCATAAGATAATGTGTCACATGTGCCTTCTCCATTCCCCAAAGGAAGATGAGGTAATCCACCTGTAAATACAGGAAAAGGAAATCCCACGGCAAAATACCAAAAGGGAGAAATAAATTTTAAAATACGTTTATTGCTTACAAACTGCAGTCTGGGGCCTTCTCTCTTTCCTACTTGGCAGAAGCAAAACCGGCCCTCCCCTCATCTCACTGGTACAGATAAGCCCTCCTTGCCCAAGTAATTACCCGTTGATATGAAGATGAACATCTCTCCACCCCTGAGGAATGGCGCAAATGCACTAAAGCCATATTTCTTTCCACCTCAATGCCTATTGATATGCAGATGTACTGAAGCCAGGCAAGATATTCTGGAAATATTATAATTTTACCCACACCAGCTAATAAGATATTTTTGTCCCAAGATGCAGGTGACCTCAAAAAAAGTAATCCTTATTTTTGTTTCCTATTTGTTACTTGCTTGTCCTGTCTTTAAAAACCTCTCACTTTCTGTAAGCCCTTTTGAGCATCTCTCTGCTTGCTAGATGGGATGCTGCCTGGTTCATGAATCACTTAATAAAGCTAAATAGATCTTCAAATCATTTGTTTGTTTGTTTGCTTGCTTTTTTATTTTGGTATTATTAATCTATAATTACATGAAGAACATTATGTTTAGTAGTCTCCCCCCTTCACCAAGTCCCCCCACATACCACTTCACAGTCACTGTCCATCTGCGTAGTAAGATGCTGTAAAATCACTACTTGTCTTCTCTGTGTTGTACAGCCCTCCCCGTGCCCCCCATGCATGATACATGCTAATCATAATGCCCCCTTTCTTTCTCCCCGCCCTTATCCCTCCCTTCTCACCCATCCTCCCCAGTCCCTTTCCCTTTGGTAACTGTTAGTCCATTCTTGGGTTCTGTGATTCTGCTGCTGTTTTGTTCCTTCAGTTTTCCTTTGTTCTTATACTCCACATATGAGTGAAATCATTTGGTACTAATCTTTCTCCGCCTGGCTTTTTTAACTGAGCATAATACCCTCTACATCCATGTTGTTGCGAATGGTAGGATCTGTTTTTTTCTTATGGCTGAGTAATATTCCATTGTGTATATGTACCACATCTTCTTTATCCATTCATCTACGGATGGACGTTTAGGTCGCTTCCATATCTTGGCTATTGTAAATAGTGCAGCGATAAACATAGGGCTGCATCTGTCTTTTCAAACTGGAGTGCTGCATTTTCTTAGGGTAAATTCCTAGAAGTGGAATTCCTGGGTCAAATGGTATTTCTATTTTGAGCATTCTGAGGAACCTCCATACTGCTTTCCACAATGGTTGAACTAATTTACATTCCCACCAGCAGTGTAGGAGGGTTCCCCTTTCTCCACAACCTCGCCAACATTTGTTGTTGTATGTCTTTTCAATGATGGCGATCCTTACTGGTATGAGGTGCTATCTCATTGTGGTTTTAATTTTCATTTCTTTAATGACAAGCGATGTGAAGCATCTTTTCATGTGTCTGTTGACCATCTGAATTTCTTCTATAGAAAACTGTCTATTCAGCTCCTCTGCTCATTTTTTAATTGGATTATTTGCTTTTTGTTTGTTGAGGTGTATGAGCTATTTATATATTTTGGATGTCAACCCTTTATCAGATCTGTCATTTATGAATATATTCTCCCGTACTATAGGATACCTTTTTCTTCTATTGATGGTGTCCTTTGCTGTACAGAAACTTTTTAGCTTGATACAGTCCAACTTGTTCATTTTTGCTTTTGTTTCCCTTGCCCGGGAAGATATGTTCATGAAGAAGTCACTCATGCTTATATACATGAGATTTTTGCCTATGTTTTTTTCTAAGAGTTTTATGGTTTCATGACTTACATTCAGGTCTTTGATCCATTTTGAATTTACTTTTGTGTATGGGGTTAGACAGTGATCCAGTTTCATTCTCTTACATGTAGCTGTCCAGTTATGCCAGCACCGTGTGTTGAAAAGACTGTCATTTCCCCATTGCTTTATGTCCATGGCTCCTTTATCATATATTAATTGACCATGTATGTTTTGGTTAATGTTTGGAGTCTCTATTCTGTTCCACTGGTCTGTGGGTCTGTTGTTGTTCCAGTACCAAATTGTCTTGATTACTGTGGCTTTGTAGTACAGCTTGAAGTTGGGGAGCAAGATTCCCCGTACTTTATTCTTCCTTATCAGGATTGCTTTGGCTATTCGGGATCTTTGGTGTTTCCATACGAATTTTTGAACTATTTGTTCCAGTTCATTGAAGAGTACTGTTGGTAATTTGATAGGGATTGCATCGAATCTGTATATTGCTTTGGGCAGGATGGCCATTTTGACAATATAAATTCTTCCTAGCCACGAGCATGGGATGAGTTTCCATTTGTTAGTGTCCTCTTTAATTTCTCTTAAAAGAGTGTCTTGTAGTTTTCAGGGTATAGGTCTTTCACCGCCTTGGTTAGGTTTATTCCTAGGTGTTATTCTTTTTGATGCTATTGTGAATGGAATTGTTTTCCTGATTTCTCTTTCTATTAGTTCATTGTTAGTGTATAGGAAAGCTACAGATTTCTGTGTGTTAGTTTTGTATCCTGCAACTTTGCTGAATTCCGATATCAGTTCTAGTAGTTTTGCAGTAGAGTCTTTAGGGTTTTTTATCTACAATATCATGTCATCTGCAAATAGTGACAGTTTTACTAATTCTTTACCAATCTGGATTCCTTGTATTTCTTTGTTTTGTCTGATTGCCGTGGCGAGGACCTCCAGTACTATATTGAATAACAGTGGGGAGAGTGGGTATCCCTGTCTTGTTCCCGATCTCAGAGGAAAAGCTTTCAGTCTCTCGCTGTTCAGTATGATCTTAGCTGTGGATTTATCATAGATGGCCTTTATTATGTTGAGGTACTTGCCCTCTGTGCCCATTTTGTTGAGAGTTTTTATCATGAATGGATGTTGAATTTTGTTGAATGCTTTTTCAGCATCTATGGAGATGATCGTGTGGTTTTTGTCCTTCTTTTTGTTGATGTGGTGGATGATGTTGATGGATTTTCGAATGATGTACTATCCTTGCATTCCTGGGATGAATCCCACTTGGTCATGGTATATGATCCTTTTGATGTAATTTTGAATTTGGTTTGCTAATATTCTGTTGAGATTTTTGCATCTACATTCATTAGGGATATTGGTCTGTAGTTTTCTTTTTTTGGTGGGATCTCTGCCTGGTTTTGGTATTAGGGTGATGTTGGCTTCATAGAATGAAATTGGGAGTATTCCCTCCTCTTCTATTTTTTGGAAAACTTTAAGGAGAATGGGTATTATGTCTTCTTTATAAGTCTGATAAAATTCCAAGGTAAATCCATCTGACCCAGGTGTTTTGTTCTTGGGTAGTTTTTTGATTACTGCTTCAATTTTGTTGCTGGTAAGTGGTCTGTTCAGATTTTCTCTCTCTTTCTGGGTCAGTCTTGGAAGGTTGTATTTCTAGGAAGTTGTCCATTTCTCCTAGGGTTTCCAGCTTGTTAGCATATCGGTTTTCACAGTATCCTCTAATAATTCTTTGTATTTCTGTGGAGTCCGTGGTGATTTTTCCTTTCTTGTTTCTGATTCTGTTGATGTGTGTTGATTCTCTTAATCTCTTAATAAGTCTGGTTAGAGGCTTATCTATTCTGTTTATTCTCTTGAAGAATCAGCTCTTGGTTTCATTGATTTTTTTCTATTGTTTTTCTCTTCTCAATTTTTTTTATTTCTTCTCTGATCTTTATTATGTCCCTCCTTCTGCTGACCTTAGGCATCATTTGTTCTTCTTTTTCCAATTTCAATAATTGTGACGTGAGACTATTCATTTGGGATTGTTCTTCCTTCTTTAAATATGCCTGGATTGCTATGTACTCTCCTCTTAACACTGCTTTCACTGTATCCCACAGTAGTTGGGGCTTGTGTTGTTGTCATCTGTTTCCATATATTGCTGGATCTCCATTTAAATTTGGTCGTTGACCCATTGATTACTTAGGAGCATGTTGTTATGCCTCCATGTGTTTGTGAGCCTTTTTGCTTTCTTTGTACAATTTATTTCTAGTTTTATACCTTTGTGGTCTGAAAAGTTGGTTGATAGGATTTCAATCTTTTGGAATTTCCTGAGGCTCTTTTTGTGGCCTAGTATGTGATCTATTCTTGAGAATGTTCCATGTGCACTTGAGAAAAATGTGTATCCTGTTGCCTTTGGATGTAGAGTTCTGTAGATGTCTATTAGGTCCATCTATTCTAGTGTGTTGTTCAGTGCCTCTGTGTCCTTACTTATTTTCTGTCTGGTGGATCTGTCCTTTGGAGTGAGTGGTGTGTTGAAGTCTCCCAAAATGAATGCATTGCATTCTATTTCCTCCTTTAATTCTGTTAGTATTTGTTTCACATATGCTGGTGCTCTTGTGTTGGGTGCATATGTATTTATAATGGTTACATCCTCTTGTTGGACTTACCCCTGTATCATTATGTAATGTCCTTTGTCTCTTGTTATTTTCTTTGTTCAGAAGTCTATTTTGTCTGATACTCGTACTGCAGCACCTGCTTTTTTCTCCCTGTTGTTTGCATGAAATATTTTTTTCCATCCCTTGACTTTAGTCTGTGCATGTCTTTGGGTTTGAGGTGAGTCTCTTGTATGGGGCATATATATGGGTCTTGCTTTTTTATCCATTCTATTACTCTGTGTCTTTTGATTAGTGCATTCAGTCCATTTACATTTAGGGTGATTATTGAGAGATATGCATTTATTGCTATTGCAGGCTTTATATTCATGGTTACCAAAGGTTCAAGGTTAGCTTCTTTACTATCTTACTGTCTAACTTAACTCACTTATTACACTATTATAAACACTGTCTGATGATTCTTTATTTCTCTCCCTTCTTATTCCTCCTGCTCCATTCTTTATATGTTGGGTGTTTTATTCTGTGCTCTTTTGTGTTTCCTTTGACTGCTTTTGTGGGTAGTTGATTTTATTTTTTGCCTTTAGTTAGTATTTGGTTGGTCTGCTTTTTTGCTGTGATTTTATTTTCTCTGGTAACATCTATTTAGCATTAGGAGTGTTCCCATTTAGAGCAGTCCTTCTAAAATACCCTGTAGAGGTGGTTTGTGGGAGGCAAATTCCCTCGACTTTTGCTTGTCTGGGAATTGTTTAATCCCTCCTTCACATTTAAATGATAGTCATGCTGGATACTGTATCCTTGGTTCAAGGCCCTTCTGTTTCATTGCATTATGTATATCATGCCATTGTCTTCTGGCCTGTAAGGTTTCTGTTGAGAAGTCTGATGATAGCCTAATGGGTTTGCCTGTGTAGGTGACCTTTTTCCTCTCTCTAGCTGCCTTTAAAACTGTCCTTGTCCTTGATCTTTGCCATTTTAATTATTATGTGTCTTGGTGTTGTCCTCCTTTGGTCCCTTGTGTTTGGGAGTTCTGTGTGTTTCTGTGGTCTTAGGGACTATTTCCTCCCCTAATTTGGGAAAGTTTTCAGCAATTATTTCTTTAAATATACTTTCTATCCCTTTTTCTCTCTCTTCTTCTTCTGTCACCCCTATAATACGGATGTTGTTCCTTTTTGATTGGTCATACCATTCTCTTAACATTGTTTCATTCCTGGAGATCCTTTTATCTCTCTCTGCGTCAGCTTCTCTGTGTTCCTGTTCTCTGGTTTCTATTCCTTTAATGGCCTCTTACATCTCATCCATTCTGCTTTTAAGTCCTTCCAGAGATTGTTTTATCTCTGTAGTCTCCCTCCCTACTTTGTCTGTTAGCTCTTGCATTTTTCTCTGCAGGTCCATCAGCATGGTTATGACCGTTATTTTGAATTCTTTTTCAGGAAGATTGTTTAGGTCTATCTCCCCAAGCTCCTTGTCAGTGGTTATCTGTGTTAGTCTGGTCTGGATCAAATTCTTCTGCCTTTTCATGGTGATAGAGGTAGTTGTGAGGAGTTAGCACGTGTGTCAGCTGGGAGAACATCCCTTCTTGCTAGTTTGTTGCCTTCCTCTCCTGGGAGAATGGCGACCCCTAGCGGCTTGTGCTGGGCGGCTGCGTGCTGAAGGGTCTCTGAGACTGGGCCAGCGGCTGCATAGGAGGCTCTGTGCGGCTGCTGTGGGTGTGGCCGGCCTCAGGCTGCTGCTCTGCCTGAAGGGGAATGGGTGGGAGGCTGTTTATCACCATGAGGGGCCTCCAAGCTGCGCTGCCGCCCAGGGGGTTAGGGCGCCTGGAGTTCCCAGGGTTCCAGGTGCTGAACTGATTGTGCAGGGACGCTTCCGTCCAGCTGTGAGGCTCCTGTCCCTTTAAGACTTTCAAAAAGCACTCGCTTTTCTTTTGTCCCAGGGGTGCTGGCTGCAGGTGCCCACTTGCAGATTTTACTGTCCCATTTCTGTAGTATCCAGCACACCACACACTGTGTGTCTGCGCTCTGGTCCGGATGGCTGGGGCTGGGTATTCAGCATTCCTGGGCTCCCTCCCCCTCCCTGCTCTGACTCCTCTCCTCCCGCCAGGAGCTGGGGTGAGGGGAGCTTGGGTCCTGCCGGGCCGCGGCTTGTATCCTACCCCTTTTGTGAGGTGCTTGGTTCTTGTAGGTGTAGATGTAGTCTAGCTGTTGTACTGTATCTTCTGGTCTCTCTTTTAGGAATAGCTGTATCTGTTGTATTTTCAAAAATATATGTGGTTTTGGGAGGAGATTTCCACTGCTCTACTCACACCGCCATGTTGCTTTTGTCTCTTAAATCTTCAAATTTATTTGGTTGATTTTGTTTTTTAACACAAAAGTTCTTAATACCATCAATTTAAAGTCAGTCCACCCTTCACTCTTAGCTATTCCTCAAGTTACACTTGTGCCTGCACTGCCTTTTCTTTATTCTTTCCTCCCTATCAATTCATCCTTCAAGAAATCTTCCCTGATTTTAATACCCTTACTAATTGTCTTAGATGCCCACTTTTTGCTTTTAGCACAGTTGGCAGTCTTCTGTCAAAGTACTTGACTCTCTGCATTTTAATAATATGCTAACTGACTTGTACTTTTACCCTCCTTCCTCAGCATGCTGTAAATCTCTTGAAGGCAGGTGTGGGTGTTCATACTTGGTTAAATTAACATTTCTTAAGTGGAGCAGGGTAAGCCAAGGTGAGTCTTAATTGACAGCAGATGACCAGATAAATTGAAACAGGGAAAATTATGGAGGAAGTACATGGCATGCCCTGAGGGGCCACATGGGAAGCCCAGGCAGAATGCCAACAGAGAGATAGGACCTGGCGCACATGCCCTTATGTGGATATGTGGGTGGAGTGCTTTCTGGTTCCTGGCCAAGGGTCAGATTGGTCAATTCAAACTAGAAGAGCAAGGTTTTCATAAGCACCACAGGGGTCTTATCTAAGGAACACGTTAGATATACAGGCTGTAGGAGGCAGGGGAGACTGTTGATCACAAGGGTTATTGGGGAAGTCAAACAAGGGTACATCTGCTGGTGACCCTGTGGGGCTGCTCTCCAGGGCATGCACTTGCATGAGGGGCCGCTGTCAGTTTAAGGTCCCTGCAGGCCACTTGACCAAATATAATGGATGCCAAGGCAGCGATACCATGGAGCAGCTGAGCTGGACTCTCAGCAGTGGTTTGCATTTATCCTTATGTCTTCAGCTGAGGAAAGAACCCAGAATATAGCAGGCACTCCATTAAAGGTGCTGAAAGAAATTAGACTTTTATATATTATCTTGGCACTTAAGACTTACTATCTTAAGACTTAAGACTCACTATCATCAGACACACATTTCAGCTTTATTTTCTAATAAGAACTGTTTCCCTCATCTAATCAAGTTTAAACCCTTCCCCTCTCCCAGGGTTCTCTTCAAATTCCATTTCCTTTATAAGGCCACCCTGATCCAATTAGCTTAAAAAATCTTACACTATCTCAATAATCACAGCTTTTTTAATCAGTGGAATTTTAAAGACTTAATTCTACTTTATTTCTCCATTTTATCAGTATTGGAAGGTGAAATTTGGCCCCTACATCTGAGGATATAAACCTTTACTATGTGTGAATAGCCTGAGAACAGATTTAAGTATAGATAATTCCTACATGGATTGTAGTATCTGTAGGATATCTTACTTAAAACTAAATAAAACATAGAAAATTTCTATTTTCTCAGTGAATCATAGTCCTGTGTCTGAAGACCATAGTCAGGGGAAATCCCAATTTCCTAACTTACTGATGAAATAAAACTTTTCTATAAAGATCATCATACCTTAATGATATATTTATTATAATATTGAATAAAGAAATATTTTATATTATAATAAATATATATTTCCCTATACAAAATATGTATATGACAGACTAAAGCCTCATTTCAGTTTTCCTCCCTTTGGAAACTGATTTCTTATTATAAAGTGTGTAAAAATCCTTTCTGCAGATACTTAAAGTAGCCACTCTCTATCATATTTAGGAATTTAAAATTTCTTTTGTCTTTAGTTTATGTTCAGTTATGCATTCGCTTAGTGATCTAGTTTTATCAGCTTGACTTTAGTATTACATACTAGTAATATGTTTGAAAATTATGTTATTCTTAACATCAAAAGAATATTTTTACTTTTTTTGGTGACTTGAGAAAAGCAAAATTACTTATTATAAACTGTTTCAATACATTTCACTCTTGCATGTAGTTTTTTAAAAATAGTGATTGTATTGAATGCCACAATTCTTTCAACACTATCAAATGTATAGTATCAAAATCATATCAAAATGTATAGATGAATTCTAAATCTCCAAAACTTAAATCATGAGCAATTACCACCAGAAACATTCAAATTCTGGTTAATATGTCTATAATCCCTCAGAATATTGCTAATATGTAATTAAAATCATTGATAGCTTACCTTTTACACTCAGAGTATTTATATTTATAAATAAAATTAATGATGTAAACCACATATCTTTTGCTTTGTTAAAATTTTAGAGAAGACCCAATAATTCCACTCCTAGGAATTTATCCAGAGAACACAAAATCCCTGATTCAAAAAGACATTATGCATACATATGTTTATCGCCACATTGTTTGCAATAACCAAGATGTGGAAGCAATCTAAGTGTCCATCAATAAATAAATGGATAAAGACATGGTACATATACACAGTGGAATATTATCCAGCCCTAAAAAATCCTGCCATGCAACAACATGGATGGATCTAGAGGGTATTATACTCAGTTAAGTAAGCCAGGCAGAGAAAGATAAATACCATATGATTTCACTTATTTGTGGAATATAAAAACAAAGCAAAACAGAAGGAATAAAACAACATTATACTCACAGACACTCAGAAGTAACCAGTGGTTAACAAGGGGGAGGGATGGGGGTGGTGGTAGTGGTTACCCAGGACTTAAGGGTGGGCAGGAATTGGGAGTGACTGCTAACAGGGCTTCTTTTGGGAATGATGGAAGTGTTCTGGAATTAGACAGTGCTGATGGTTGCATGACTTTGTGAGTATATGAAAACCACTGAATTGTACTCTAATAATTTTTATGTTACAGTTTGTGAAATTTTATGTTATATGAGTTATGTTTCAATTTAAAAATAAATGAATAAATGAAAGGAAAAAGTGTTATTAGAGAAGAAAAGTAGGCAGAATACACAGTCTTTCCCAAGAACTTCTCTTCCACAAAGTCACTGCCATTCACATGCATAGTCATGTGCATGGTCAGCCACCTGCTCAGCCACTGCCATTACACCCTCCAGAGTGCTGACTGTCTTTCACAAGGTGCACTGGCCCTCTCACTAGTCTTCTCTAACATCCTATGCTTCATTGTTTCCATAATCGCTGCCAATATCAAACCTTCCCTTGCTGCTCTGTCTTCATCTCACTCCTCTGGAACAGTCCTGAGGTGTTCATCCAGGCATGTTACTACTAGTGGTAAATCTGTAGGAAGTCAGACTGGGACTGTCCTGGGCATTGGATTGCAGAATTCCTGATTCTTGTCTTCTCAAAATAAAGAACTGAGTTTAAAGACTGAGTAGAGACTTAAAGCCACAATAGTTTTTTCATTAAGCAAAGTGAAGGATAAGTAAGCTCCAGAGACAGAAGAATGGGCTGATCCTGGAGGGTGGGTAGCTGCCAGCTGGGTTTTACATTATGTCACTTTATGGCAGTTTTTTTGGTTTCCTCCCTCCCATTTTGTCAATCTTAGATCATCCTTTGGATCCATTTGCTTTCTCCCCTCATTCTCTTTGTGCAAGTTTACATTTGTCATTTTTCCTGTGAGAACCTGAGTAAAACCCATGGTGGACCCAAGACCATAATGTAAATGATAAAATAATGACATTATTTTGGCCTCAGGGTCATTAGTGACAAGGTCTTCTTTAAGTATGTATGCTTCAAAATCCAGAAGGTCCCTGTGATAAGCTTTTGCTTATCAGTTTGTGTTGAGCTGCAGAAGGGGCTGGTCTGTGGGAGACAGGGTGGTCTCTGGGTGGAGACTGAGTGGAGACTGGTGGTCTGCTCTTCTCCTTTCTCCCCTCCAGCTCATGTCTGTCTGCTTATTCTAAGAGAACCACTTTTAAATTAATATCCCCAGTCTTGGTCCTTTACACTGTGCAGGAAACCTCCTACATTTCTGTGACCAAACTGCTCCATTGTGCTCCATAGTAATTTTTTTTTAAGTTTTTCTACTCACCTCAAATATCAGACCTTTACTTCATTTTCATCCATAGTCTTGCCTCTTAAATCACAGAGAAAAGAGAAGTCCTCAAGTAGCAACTCCCCAATACCAAGATAGAACCCCATCTAACCACCTCTCACCCTGCTCACCCCCATCCATTCCTCCATCTCTGTTGTGCACCCCTTCCCTTCCTACTTCTTCAGGAATCTCAAACTGACCCTCATATGCTTTCTTCATTCTCTTCCCCCTATGGATCATCATGTCAACTTGGAGGTTTAATGCTGATAAAACTATATACTAAAAAAAACAACTCATATACCCACACACTCCTTAGTCAAAGGTCTCAGATGAGTCTTCTGTACTTCTCTGATTCGTTATTTTCCCTCTATTCAACATCTCATCCAATTCTTAACCTGTCTTACATCTTCTTTAAAATAGTCATCAATTATCTTCATGTTTCTAAATTGACTTTTTTTAGTTGTACTCTTTATTTCTCAACAGAATTTAACAACTGACTACTCAGTTTGCAAAAATCCCTTCCCTTAAATTCTGGGACACCATACTTTTCCACTAAATTCTCCACTAACCCTCTGGCTCTGAGGCAGGCTTTATCTTACCTCAAAGACTTGCACATAGGAGAATTTCTCTCTCACTCTCTCCTGCTCTGTTTCAACCATTCCTTTAGCCTCAATTACCTCTTTGCAGTGACTGATACATACTCTGGGCTTAAAAGGAAGACCATCCAACTTGAGAACAAGTGAAGGCTATTTATTCAGGGCTTGCTACAGCAAGGGGATCAGACACCATCACTTGTGTGTGGCAGGAGAACAAAGGCAGGGAGAATGGGAACACTTTATGGTGAAAAAAAAGAAAGCCTCACGTATGATCTGATTGGAAGTTGTTGGTATGGGAAAGTTAGGGGCAGGTTACCTAGCAGTGGGGCTTCCTATGTGATGGGTTCCTGTAGCATATGTGTCTTTCTT
This sequence comes from Manis pentadactyla, assembly GCF_030020395.1. Classification (NCBI taxonomy): domain Eukaryota; kingdom Metazoa; phylum Chordata; class Mammalia; order Pholidota; family Manidae; genus Manis; species Manis pentadactyla. Next base: position 38,768,883 of record NC_080019.1, read on the forward strand.
TGGCTAGTCCTGTATTGGAACCGGGAAACGAGAGGCAAATATTAGGGAAGCTGGTGGTTATTAACCATATCCTGATCATTTGGGGCCATTTGCTGCAGAAGTTATGGCCTGCTTCTTGGACTGGTTGTTTCAGAGTTTGTGGGTCAGAGTTGTTTTATTATATGGCCTGATTATTGTCTACTTGTATGCTCAATCTCCCAGGTCCAAACCATTTTATCTCCGGATCACACCACCCAAGCCTAGCTACTGTCTACCCTAAATCAAGCTCCACACATCCACCCTTGCTTCTCTTTTATCTATTCCCTATATTACATCTTAATATTTCTTCTTTTTACCATTTTTTCTTATTAAGATATTATTGATATACACTTATGAAAGTTTCACATGAAAATCAATGTGGTTACTACAATCACCCACATTATTGTGTCCCTGCCCACACTCCATTGCAGTCACTGTCCATCAGTGTAGAAAGATTCCACAGTCACTACTTGTCTTCTCTGTGCTACAGTGTCTTCCCCATGATCCCCCCAACACTATGTGTACTAACCATAATACCCCTCTGTCTCCTTCTCCCTCCTTCCCCATGCAACTTCCACCACCCCTCCCCTTTGGTAACTGCTAGTTCCTTCTTGGAGTTTCTGACTCTACTGCTGTTTTGTTCCTTCACTTTTGCTTCATTGTTATACTCTACAAATGAAATCATTTAGTACTTGTCTTTCTCTGCCTGGCTTATTTCACTCACCACAGTACCCTCCAGCTCCATCCATGTTGTTGCAAATGATGGGATTAGTTTCTTTCTTATGGTTGAATAGTACTCCATTGTGTATATGCACCACATATTCTTTATCCATTCATCTACTGATAGACATTTAGGTTACTTCCATATCTTTGCTATTGTAAATAGTGCTGCAATAAACATAGGGGTGCAGATATTTTTTGAATCTGAGAACTTCTATTCTTTGGGTAAATTATGAGGAATGGAATTCCTGGGTCAAATGGTATTCCTATTTTTAGTTTTTTGAGGAACCTACATATTGCTTTCCACAGTGGTTGAACTAATTTACATTCCCACCAGCAATGTAGGAGGGTACCCCTTTCTTTGCACCCTCACCAGCATTTATTGTTCTTAGTTTTTTCGATACTGGCCATCCTAACTGGTGTGAGGTGATATCTCATTGTAGTTTTAATTTGCATTTCCCTGATAATTAGTGATGTGGACCATCTTTTCATGTGCCTGTTGACCATCTGAATTTCTTCTTTGGAGAAGTGTCTGTTCATATCCTGCACCAATTTTTAATTGGGTTATTTGCTTTTTGGTTGTTGAGGCATGCTAGTTCTTTATATATTTTGGATGTTAACCCCTTGTTGAATATGTCATTTAAAAAATATATTCTCCCATACTGTAGGATGTCTTTTTGTTTTGCTGGTGGTGTCCTTTGCTGTACAGAAGCTTTTTAGCTTGATGTAGTCCCATTTGTTCATTTTTTATTTTGTTTCCCTTGCCTGAGGAAATGCATTCAGGACAAGTTGCTCACATGTATATACAGGAAATTTTTGCCTCAGTTGTCTTCTAAGAGTTTTATGGTTTCATGACTTATATTCAGGTCTTTGATCCATTTTGAGTTTACTTTTGTCTTTGGGGTTGGACAATAATCCAGTTTCGTTCTCTTACATGTAGCTGTCCAGTTTTGCCAACAGCACCTGTTGAAGAGGCTGTCATTTCCCCATTGTATATCCATGGCTCCTTTATTGTATATTTGTTGACCATATATGCTTGGGTTTATACCTGGGCTCTCCAGTCTGTTCCATTGGTCTATGAGTCTGTTCTTGTGCCGGTACCAAATTGTCTTGATTACTGTGACTTTGTAGGACAGCTTGAAGTTGGGGAGCATAATCCTCCCTGCTTTATTCTTCCTTCTCAGGATTGCTTTGGCTATTTGGGATCTTTTGTGGTTCCATACAAATTTTAGAACTATTTGGTGTAGTTTGGTGAAGAATGCTGTTGGTATTTTGGTAGAGATTGCATTAAATCTGTAGTTTGCTTTAGGCAGGATGGCCATTTTGACAATATTAATTCTTCCTATTTATGAGCACAGGATGTGTTTCCATTTATTGGTATCTTCTTTAATTTCTCTCATGAGTGTCTTGTGGCTTTCAGGGTATAGATCTTTCACTTCCTTGATTAGGTTTATTCCTAGGTATTTTATTCTTTTTGATGCAATTGTGAATGGAATTGTTTTCCTGATTTCTCTTTCTGCTAGTTCATCATTGTGTGTAGGAGTACAATAGATTTCTGTGTATTAATTTTGTATCCTGCAACTTTGCTGAATTCAGGTATTAGATCTAGTAGTTTTGGAGTGGATTCTTTAGGGTTTTTTATGTACAATATCATGTTATCTGCCAAGAGGGACAGTTTAACTTGTTCCTTGCCAATCTGGATGCCTTTTATTTCTTTTTTTCTCTTTTTTTATTAAGGTATTATTAATATATACTCTTATGAAGGTTTCATATGAAAAACAGTGTGGTTCCTACATTCACCAATATTATCAAGTCCCTCTACAAACCCCATTGCAGTTGCCCTTTATTTCTTTGTGTTATCTGATTGCCGTGGCTAGGACCTCCAGATTTATGTTGAATAAAAGTGAGGAGAGTGGGCATCCTTGTCTTGTTTCTGATCTTAAAAGGAAAAACTTTCAGCTTCTCACTGTTAAGTATGATGTTGGCTGTGGGTTTGTTATATATGGCCTTTATTATGTTGAGATACTTGCCCTCCATTCCGATTTTCTTGAGAGTTTTTATCATGAATGGATGTTGAATCTTGTCGAAATCCTTTTTCAGCATCTATGGACATGATCATGTGGTTTTTGTCCTTTTTGTTGATATGGTGGATGATGTTGATGGATTTTCTATTATTGTACCATCCTTGCATCCCCAGAATAAATCCTATTTGATCATGATGGATGAAATTTTTGATGTATTTTTGAATTCGACTTGCTAATATTTTGTTGAGGATTTTTGCATCAATGTTCATCAGGGATATTGGTCTATACTTTTCTTTTTATGTGGTGTCTGCCTGGTTTCAGTATTAGAGGGACACTGTCTTCATAGAATGAGTTTGGAAGTAATCCCTCCTCTTCTACTTTTTAGAAAACTTTTGGAAGAAGGATGGGTATTAGGTCTTCACTAAACATTTGATAAAATTCAGTGGTGAAGCCATCTAGTCCAGGCATTTTGTTCTCATGTAGTTTTTTGATTACCAGTTCAATTGTATTGCTGTAATTGGTAATTGGTCTGTTCAGATTTTCTGTTAATTCCTGGGTCAGCCATAGAAGGTTATATTTTTCTAGAAATTTGTCCATTTCTTCTAGGTTATTCAGTTTGTTAGCATATAATTTTTCATAGTATTCTCCCATAATTCTTTGTATTTCTGTGGTGTCAATAGTGATTTTTCCTTTCTCATTTCTGATTTTGTTTATGTGTGTAGACTCTCTTTTTTTCTTGATAAGTTCTGCTAGGTGTTTATCTATTTTGTTTATATTCTCAAAGAACCAGCTCCTGCTTTCATCTATTCTTTCTGTTGTTTTATTCTTCTTGATTTCATTTATTTCTGTTCTAATCTTTATTATGTCCTTCCTTCTACTAACTTTGGGCCTCATTTATTCTTCTTTTTCAAGTTTGTTCAATTGTGAGTTTAGACTGTTTATTTGGGATTGTTCTTCTTTCATGAGGTAGGCCTGTGTTGCAATATACTTCTCTCTTTGCACAGCCTTCACTGCATCCCACAGATTTTGCAGTGTTGGATTATTGTTGTCATTTGTCTCCATATATTGCTTGATCTCTGTTTTTATTTGATCATTGATCGTTGGTTATTCAGGAGCATGTTGTTTAGCCTCCATGTGTTTTTGGATTTTTCATTTCTTTATGTAACTTATTTCTAGTTTCATACCTCTATGGTCTGAGAAGCTGGTTGGTACAATTTCAGTCTTTTTTAATTTACTGTGGTTCTTTTTGTGGCCTAGTGTATAATCTGTTCTTGAAAATGTTCCATGTGCACTTGAGAAGAATGTGTGTCCTGCTGCTTTTGGGTGTAGAGTTCTGTAGATATCTCTTAGGTCCATCTGTTCTAATGTGTTGTTCAGTGCCTCTGTTTCCTTACTTATTTTCTGTCTGGTTGATCTGTCCTTTAGAGTGAGTGGAGTGTTGAAGTCTCCTAAAATGAATGCATTGCATTCTATTTCCCCTTCAATTCTGTTAGTACTTGTTTCACATATGTAGGTAATCCTGTGTTGTGTGCATAGATATTTATAATGGTTGTATTCTCTTGTTGGACTGACATCTTTTTCATTGTGTAATGTCCTTCTTTGTCTCCTATGTCTTCCTTTGTTTTGAAGTCTATTTTGTCTGATACAAGTACTGCAGTTCCTGGGGTTTTTTTCTCCCTATTAATTGCATGAAATATCTTTTTCCATCCATTTACTTTCAGTTTGTGTATGTCTTTGAGTTTGAAGTGGGTCTCTTGTAGGCAGCATATAGACAGCTCTTGTTTTTTTTATCCATTCAGTGATTTTATGTCTTTTGATTGGTGCATTCAAACCATTTACATTTAGGGTGATTATAGATAAGTATATGCTTATTGCCTTTATAGGCTTTAGATTCGTGGTTACCAAAGGTTCAAGGGTAACTTCCTTATTATGTAACAGTATAAGTTAACTCACTCAGTATGCTATAACAAACACAATCTAAAGGTTCTTTTTTGTCCCCTCTTTTTCCTTCCTCCTCCATTCTTTATATATTAGGTGTCATATTCTGTACTCTTTGTCTATCCTTTGACTGACTTTGGGGGTAGTTGATTTAATTTGGCATCTCCTTATTAATTAATTGTTCTACTTTCTCTCCTGTGGTTTTTTTTCCTCTGGTAACAGCTATTTAGTGTTAGGAACTTCCATCTATAGCAGTCCCTCCAAAATACACTGTAAAGACGGTTTGTTGGAGGTAAATTCTCTCAGCTTTTGCTTATTAGGAAATTGTTTAATCCCACCTTCAAATTTAAATGATAATCTTTCTGAGTAGAGTATTCTTGGTTCTATGCCCTTCTGCTTAATTGCATTAAATATATCATGCCACTCCCTTCTGGCCTGTAAGATTTCTGTTGAGAAGTCTGATGATAGCCTGATGGGTTTTCCTTTGTGTGTGATCTTTTTTCTCTCTCTAGGTCCTTTTAATAGTCTATCCTTATCATTGGTCTTTGCCATTTTAATTATTATATGTCTTGGTGTTGTCTTCCTTGGGTCCTTTGTTTTGGGAGATCTATGCACCTCCATAGCCTGAGAGACTATCTCCTTCCCCAAATTGGGGGAGTTTCCAATAATTACCTCTTCAAAAATGCTTTCTATCCCTTTTTATCTCTTCTTCTTCTGATACACCTATAATGCAAATATTGTTCCGTCTGGATTTGTCGCAGTTCTCTCAATATTCTTTCATTCCTAGAGATCCTTATTTCTCTCTGTTTCTCAGCTTCTTTGTATTCCTCTTTTCTAATTTCTATTCCATTTACCATCTCCTCCACTGTATCTATTCTGCTTTTAAATTCCTCCATTGTATGTTTCATTTCTGATAATGTATTCCATAGTGATTGAATCTCCATCCAGACTTCTTCCCTGATTTCTTGAGTATTTTTCTGTACCTCCATGAGCATGTTTATGATTTTTATTTTGATATCTCTCAGGAAGATTGATGAGTTTAGTTTTACTTGTCCCTTTTTCTGGCGTTTTTGGGATTTTGGTTTGAACCAGGTTCCCTGGGAATTGCTGGGGAGCCATGCTGGTGCCTGGTGGGAGGAAAGAGCTGTTTCCTGTTTCCTGGCTGCTATGCCTGTCTCTACTGCCAGAACCTGTGGGCCGAGCACACAGGTGCATGCCTCTATGCTTTGCATTTGTAGCTGCTATAGGCAGGGCTTCCCTCTGGCTGTCATGACACCTGGACAGAGGCTGCTGGTTTGCTAGCCTGTGTGGTCTGGTCAGGAGGAAGGTGCAGCAGGCTCTGTATCATGGTGTGGGGCCTCAGAGCTGCCTACCCAGCCAGAGGGATGGAGCACCTGAAGCTCCTGAAAGTTCCCAAACTGCTGGGCAGAGTGCACCTGGACAATTTTGTCCACCTGTCCTTTCTCCTGAGCAGTAAGCTCTGTGTAATCCTTGCCCCTTTAGCAGTCCTCTCACTTTTAGGAAGTCTCTCAGACTTCCCACCTTTCTTTTGTCCTAGAGCAGCCAGATGTGGATCCCTGTTTTCCACAAGAGGTTGGAATCTCAGTCTTTTCAAGCATTCCACCTGTCTTAGCTTTCCAACCCCACTAATCTCCAGAGCACCATACAATACTGGTTCATGCTCCCTGAGCACATCTCCAGAGCTGGGTGTTTAGCCGTCCTAAGCCTCCACTCCCTCCCTGCTCTGTTTCTCTCCCTCACACCAGTGAGCTGGGGTGGGGGAAGGGCTTGGGTCCTGCCGGATCATGGTTTTGGTACGTTATCCTGTTCCATGAGGTCTACTCTTTTCTCCAGGTGTATGCATTCTGACACAGCCTTCTTTTCTGTTGCTCTTTTAGGATTAATTGTATTAACTATATTTTCATATTATATGTGGTTTTGGGAGGAGGCCTCTGTCTCACCTCTCATGCTGCTTTCCGTAATCTCCTCCTGGAATATCATTTTAATATTTCTTATACCCTTCACTGTTTCTCATTACTTTTAGGGTTAAATAAAGTATTTAATGTAATACACAAAACTGTGCATGATTAAGTGCTTCTCCATCTTTCCAAACCAATCTGACTTGCTGTGGCCATCTGTGAGTTTGTGAAGTGTGTCTTGTTTTTTTCCACTTCAGGGGTTTCCCATGTTATTTTTCTCTGCGTAGGGTCTGGGATGTTCTTTCTTTTCTCTTCACCTAGTTTACTCCTACTCAGGCAAGGCTTTGGTAAGATGTCACTTCACTTGTGTTTCTGTGTTTACCACATAGAATATCTCTTATTACACTGGGCCAAGTAACTTTGGGAGGGTATTTGGAGTTGTTTAGGTTTCACAGTTTGTTTGTATTGAAATTGTGTTAGAGCTTACAACTTTACACTTAATCACTTTTTTCTCTAATAGTAACGTTTATATATACAAAAATTGTATATAATGATATATACTTATATATGTGACATATATATTATTTAAACACGTGTGATGTATTTATTACCTTGATTCATTACAGATCACTAAACCTAAATGCATTTATTTGTAGATGTAGAGATAGTCATTTTAAATGACTCTTCAGTATTTCATTGTATGACAGCCTTTCTTTATTTAACTTTATTTTATTGATGCATAGTTATGTTTTTATTTATTTTTTTATTTGTGCTATGTTGAACAATGGTGCAATGAACATGTGTGCATACATCTTTGGACATGTGTAACTTACATCCTTACAAACATTTCTAGAAGTACAGCATACATTTTAATATTTTAAGATATGACTCATGAATCATATGTTACCCATTTAAGGTATACAGCTCAGTGGTTTTTATTTTATTCAAGTAGTTCTGCAATTATCACCATAACCAATTTTAGAATATTTTCATTACCTAGAGTAAAGAAATACCCATAGTCTTTAGCAAGCATTCCACTCCCAATTTCTCCTCAACTTTTTAATCCAAGACCTCTACTAACCTGCTTTCTGATTCTATAGATTTTCCTATTCTGGACATTTTATAGAAATAGATTCATGCAATTGTTTTCTTTGGTCTTTCACTTAGATTGATATTTTCAAGACATATCCATCTAGTAGCAAGTATCAGCATTTCAGTTTTTTCATAACTGAACAAAATTCCATTGTATAGAATAATCACATTTTATTATCCATTCATCAATTGTTTTCACTATTTAACTATTATGAATAATAGTGCTGTGAACACCTATGTACAAGTTTTGTTTCACCAGTGTTTTCAGTTCTCTTGGATATATACCTAAGAGTGAAACTGCTGGGTTATATGGTTATTCTATGTTGAACTTATTGAGAAACTGCCAAACTGTTTTCCACAGTGATTGCAGCAGTTTACATTCCTACCAGCAGTATATAAAAGTTCCAATTCTTCCACGTCCTCACCATTTGTTGTTATGGCAATCCTAGTGGATGTTAAGTGATACAGTGATTTTGATGTGCATTTCCCTAATGACTAAGGTTGAGCATCTTTTCATGTATTTGTTGGCCATGTCTTTTCAAGTCTTCTATCCATTTTTCAGTTGACTTGTCCTTATATTGTTGTTATAAGAGATTTTTATATTTTTTTAAATACAAGACCCTTATTAAATATAGGATTTGCTTCTATGCTATGGAATTATTAATTATATTTTAAATAATTTATTATTTAATAAAATATTTACTAATATTTTCCATTCTGTGGATTTTCATTTCACTTTCTTGGTATTGTCCTTTGAGCACAAAAGTTTTTAGTTTTGCTAAGTTCTGATTTGTATATTTTTCTTGGCTTTTGCTTTAGGTGTCATGTTTAAAACCATTGACTAATCCAAGGTTGCAACTTTGCACTATGTTTTCTTCTAAGAGTTCATAGTTTTATAACTTATACTTATGACTATGATCCATTTTGAATTAAATTTTGTGTATGTTTTGAGGAAGGGATTGAATTTCTTCTTTTATGTGTGGATATCCAGACATTCTATACCATGTGTTGAAAACACTATTCTTTCTCCCATTGAATTATGTTGGCACTATTGTCAAAAATCAATTGAGCATAAATATAAGAGTTTATTTCTAGTCTCAGTTCTATTTCATTTATCTCTATGTCTGTCCTTGTGATAATACTAGACTGTCTCCATTATTGTACTACTGTAGCAAATTTTTAAATCAAGATGTGTGAATTCTCCAGCTTTGTAGATCTTCAGCATTGTTTTGGTTATTCTGCTTTACTTGAATTTCCATATGTATTTTAAGATCAGTTTGTCAATTTCTGCAGAGTCAACAATTTCTGCAATCCCAATCTGAATAGGGATTGTGTTGAATCTGTCAATCAATGTGGGAAGTATTGCCATCTGGATAATTATGTTTCCCAATTCATAAACACAAGATGCATTTCCATTTATTCAGATTCACCTTAATTTATTTCAACAATGTTTTGCAGTTTTTAGAACTTGTTCATACTTGTTTATTCCTAAATATTTTATTCTTTTGATGATACTGTAAATGGAATTTTCTTAATTTCATTTTTGAAGCATTCATTGCTAATGTGCAGAAATATAATTTTTGTTTATTTATCTGATATCCTGTAACCTTAAGTGAAATTATTATTCATTATCATAGTTTTATTAGGTTTATTATGATTTGCTATGTACAAGCTCATGTTGTTTACAAAGAGAGATAGTCTTACTTCTTTTCTAACTAAATGTTTTTTATTTCTTTTCCTTGCCTAATTGCCCTAACTAGAGCATCCAGTACAATATCCAGTAGAAGTGGTGAGAATAGACATATTTATCTTATTCTTGATCTTAGGTGGAAAGCATTCAGTCTTTCACCATTAAGAATGATTTTACCTGTCGATCTTTGTAGATGTCCTTTATCAGATGGAGAAAGTTCCCTTTTTTTCCTAGTTCATTGAAAGGTTTATCATGAAAGAAGAGTGTTGGGCTTTGTGAATTTCTGTATCGAGATTTTTCTGCATTTTTTGTCCTTTATTCTATTAAAATTGTGTAATACATTAAATGATTTTTGGATGTTAAACCAACCTTGGATTCCTAGGGTAAATCCCACTGGGTATGATGTGTTATCCTTTTATATATTGCTCTATTTTTGTGTGCTAGTATTTTATTCAGGATTTTACATCTACATTCATGTGAGATATTAGTCTATAATTTGCTTATGATGTCCTTTTCTGGTTTTCATGTCAGGTAACACTGATCCCATAGAATGATTTGGGAAGTGTTTCCTCCCTCCTATATTTGGAAGTTTTTGTGGAGGATTGATATTAATTATTAAAATGTTCGGTAAAATTCACCATAGAAGCCATTGGGCCAAAGAATTTTTGTGGGAAGTGTTTTAATTGCTAATTCAATCTTTCCATTTGTTATAGGCCTATTCATACTTCCTGTTTCCTCAAGTCAGTTTTGGTAGTTTGTGTTTTTCTAGGAATTTGTTTGTTTCATCTAAGTGATATAATTTTTTGGTATACACTTGTTCATCATATTCCCTTATAATCTTTTTTAATTTATTATTTCTGTAACATCAGTAATGATGTTTTCTTTGTCATTCCTGAGTTTATTAATTTGAGTCTTTTTTATTCTTGGTCAGTCTAGATAATGTTCTTCAAAGGAACAGCCCTTAGTCTTGTTTCTTCTCTTTGTAGTTTTCTATCTCTATCCCATTCACTTCTGTTGATCATTATTGTCTTCCTGTGTTTGCTTTAGGTTTCATCTCTTCGTTCTCTAGTGTCTTAAGGTGATTGTTAGCTTATTGATTGAGATCTTCTTTCTCTTTTAATATATATGTTTAGAGTTATAAATTTCCCTCTAAGAACCATTTTACCTGCCTCTCGAAAGTTTTCTTATTATTTCAAAGTATTTTCTTCTTTCCTTGTGATTTCTTTTTTGATTTGTTTGTTGTTGAAAAGTGTGTTGTTAATTTCCACATATTTGCGAATTTCCCAAATGTATTTGCTATTGATTTCTAACTTCCAGTTGTTGAATCATCTATTCCGCCTTTCAATTGCGTCAGTTTTTGCTTCGTGTATTATGGAGCTCTGTTTTTAGGTGCATATAGCTTCATAATTTTTATATATTTCTCAGTTGATCCTTTTATCATTGTAAAATATCTTTGTCTCTAATAACAGTTTTTGTCTTAGAGTTTCTTTTATCTGATGTTAGTATATTTATGTCATCTGTTTTATGCTTCGTGTTTACATCATATTTTTTCTATCCTTTTACTTTCAACCTGTTTGTGACTTTGAATCTAAACTGTGTCTTACAGAGAACATATAGTTGGATTATACATTTTTAAAATTCAGTCTGACAGTATCTGACTTTTAAATGGATTGTTCAATATATTCACATTCAATGTTATTGATATGGTTGGATATATATCTGCTATTGTACTTTTTGTTCTGTGTTTCATGTCTTCTTTGTTCCCTTCTTCCATTCCTCCTTTACTGCTTTCTTTTGCATTAGGTGAATATTTCCTTGTTTAATGTTTTAAGTATTTTAATGATTTTTTTCCTAGTTTTCCATTTTGTTACTTTCTTAATGGTTGATCTATGATTTAAATAATATATATCTGAACTTATCAAAATCTGTTTCAGATTATACATACTAATCCAATGAGATATAGAAATGACCTATATAGCTCTATGCTCTCTTTTTAATTCTATTGTAGTTAAACTTATTACAACTATATAAGTTACACATCCAACTTTTTTGTAATTATTACTGTGTACAATTTTAGGTCCCATAAAGCTGAGAGAAGAAAGGGGGAACTGTATATTTATTTGTTATATTAGCCTTCTTATTTACCATTTCTTGTTCTTGTCATTAGTATATTTTTCTGATGGTTTAGTCTGTTAAGGCTGCTATAACAAAGTAGAGAAGTGGCTTATAAACAACAGAAATTTATTTTTCACAGTTCTGTAGTCTGGGAAGTCAGAACCAGATGCCAACAGATTTAAAGTCTGCTGTGAGCTCTCTTCTTGGTTCACAGACAGCCACTTTGTTTCTGTATCCTCACAAGGTGGAAGGGATGAGGGAGCTCTCTAGGTTCTACTTTATTAGTCATTAATTCCCATGATGAGGACTCCATCCTCATGACTTAATCACTTCCCCAAAACCTCACCTCCAAGTACCAATACATTGGGGATTAGGTTTTAACATAAGAATTTGGAGGGAACACAATATGTAGCACTTGAATAAATGTTTCTACATTCACTCTGCTTCCTCTTTGGACAGTTTCTAGAGACATTGACTATGTAAACCTTGGCACCAGTAATTCTCCTCCTGTAAATGCTCCATTTTTCTCTTTAAAAATTTACCTATATTTTGTCCTACCATATATTTAAAACTTATTGCTAAGTACCAAGTGTTAAATAGTCTTATAGCATTAAAAGAGTCCCACATATCATTTTACCTGTTAAATAAAAACACCTCAAATTAAGATTTTGGTTCTGATGTATTTGCCTTGGTCTGCTGTGTTAGCTGTCTTAGCTGGTATAAATATCAGGGATCAAAATCCAAAATAGTAAGAAAAATAGTTAAGACTGTTAATGTGGGTCACTGACCAAAGATGATTAGATGAAAAGTAATGAAAAAAAAATCTCTTTTAGAAAAAACTCACCTTTTGAAGAAATGCAGTTGGTGTACTAATATTAAAAGGTAAGGAAATACAAAGCTGCTTTCAGCACTAAGAAACTCTAGTAAATTTTCATAACTTATCTATTTAAAAAATTAAGCATGGGTAAATTGGTCTGCTGGATAACATTTCTTAATGATATGTTTCTTTTTCCTTTATTTTCCAACTATAGATCTTCTCTAGCTAACGTCAGCCAATCTAGAAGAAGAAGAGTGAAGGAAAGATACCCCCACACACACAGTAGTGGGATTGCTTAGAAGTTCCTGTATGAAAAGGAAACATTTGAGGATGGTTTATTAGTTTCACAGGATTATCTTATTTCTGTTTTCTTTTTAGAGGGAAAGTAACATAAATTCAAAAGTAATTTCAGTCTGAAGTACAATGGTTTTCCTGCATAACAAAAATCTCTCATCCTTTCCTGCACATTATTACTACATGAGTTAAAGAGAAAAATATTTTTAATGTCTTAGAACTCTCTAATTGTAAACAGTGCAAGAATTTAAATTTTTTCTTTTGTATTCCTATAGTTCTCTAAAAGTATTAAAGCAACTTTTTAAATGTTTGAGTGACTTTTTTATGATGCTAATCTGAAATAAGTTATATTGATCATTTGACTTTGCAGACTTGGGACAAAACTGGTTCATTAATTATGTAGAGAGACTAAGAAGCTACTAATTGCTACCAATTTTAATTGATAGGCTTTATGTTTATAAACATTTTATATTTTCAATAATATACATTTCAAATTATAAAAGAAATTTGAAATAATCATCATTCTGCTTTGCTTTGTTTGGTACTGTTCAACCTGTGATGGTAAGATATATAAATATAAAACCAGAAGGGAATAGGAATGTGATTAATTAAAAGGAAACTATCCTAAGTCTGAATTCTATTGATAATTAGGTGTCCCCACATTGTTAAATATGTTCTTAATTTGTATTTGTTGAAAAACTGTTTAGTGGCATAAAGTTTTTATTATTTACAGTAAGTTAATTCCATATCTGAAATACACAATTCACATATTGAATAGAAATTTTACTTTGTAAGCATTGTAGAGTAGGAGAAGCCATAAACCATTAACCCTTATTTTGTTAAAATTAAAGGTGGGGATTAACATATAAAGAAGAATAGAACATCTGATATCATGATGGTTGCCTCCCTTTCATAGCTTATTAATATCTTTGGGGATGGAAAGTGCTTCTAAAAAGCACTGTAATTAAATTTACAGATAAAAAAGATGTTTTATGAAATATGTTACCTCATTATTTAAATTGTATATAACTTTCTGAATAAATTACAATTCCTTTACACTATTGCATTTTAATAGAAACATGACCTATTAATTATATTACATCAATTATATTTAAAACATGTTACTTGTTTATATATTTTATTCAAAGAAAAGACAAATACTTTATGTAGTTCCTATATGTCTCATTGAATATAAGCCTTTGCTTTTTGAAGTACAGATTTTCACATTTACAGAAAATGTTTAAAAATATGCATACTATTACAAAGTAATTAAATGGTAATAGATTTCTGCTCATACAACTTCAATAATTGTTCAGTAAAACACTCACTGATTTAAGTTTTAGTTGTCCTTATTTTGTATAAAAAATTGCGGTGTTGAGCACAGCATGGTACAAACGTTCCTGATACTGGCTCTATTTCCAATGTTTGTTCCTTTAATTGAGGCATTTAAAGCTAAATATATACTCGTAAATTGAGGCATTATACCTTTCCACTGCTCTTTTACCTAATTTAAGGTGACTATAATAATGGCAAATATTATCTCAAAATTTATAAAAACTAAACAAACAGTGGCATGTACACTCAGAGTGGCTGAGCAGAACAAGTCCATGACAATGGAGCCATATTTTATTCACTGGCAAGGTAGAGGGGGAGGCCAGAGGAGTGTCAATTAAGCATACCTTAAACTTAACCTCATGATTTGGGGGTTTGTTTTATTATTTTTCTATTAAAAGTTATTTGCAATTTCTAACATATTCAGAGCACAAAGGAAGAGAATTTTTATAGTTTAATCAAAATGGTTAAACGGATCAGAAGTAATGAAGCCAACACAATATGGGACCACAGGGTGAGTTAAAGAAGTGGAGCAGTTAGAGAGTGGTAGATTAATGAACAGTTGTAAATGTTGACCCCTTTGTCTTTTTTTCTTTTGGTATCATTAATCTACAATTACATGAGGAATATTATGTTTACTATGCACCCTTCACCATATCCCCCCCATAAACCCCAGTACAGTCACTGTCCATCAGCATAGTAAGATAATGTAAAATCACTACTTGTCTTCTCTGTGTTTCACAGCCTTCCCTGTACACCCCCATACATTAAACATGCTAATCGTAATGACCCTACCTTTCTTCCCCCCTTAACCCTCCCTTCCCACCCATCCTCCCCAGTCCCTTTCCCTTTAGTAACTGTTAGTCCATTCTTGGGTTCTGTGATTCTGCTGCTGTTTTGTTCCTTCAGTTTTTTCTTTGTTCTTGAACTCCACATATAAGTGAAATCATTTTGTACTTGTCTTTCTCTGCCTGGCTTATTTCACTGAGCATATTACCCTCTAGCCCCATCCATGTTGTTGCAAACAGTGGGATTTGTTTTCTTCTTATGGCTGAATAATATTCCATTGTGTATATATACCACATCATCTTCATCCATTCATTCAGAGATGGACACTAAGGTTGCTTCCATTTCTTGGCTATTGTAAATAGTGCTGCAATAAACATAGCGGTGCATATGTCTTTTTCAAACCTGGCTGCAGTATTCTTGGTAAATTCCTAGAAGAGGAATTGCTGGGTCAAATGGTATTTCTATTTTGAGCTTTTTGAGAAACCTCCATACTGCTTTCCACAATGGTTAAACTAATATACATTTCCACCAGAAGTGTAGGAGAGTTCCCCTTTCTCCACAACCTCGCTAACATTTGTTGTCATTTGTCTTTTGGATGGTGTCAAACCTTACTGGTGTGAGGTAATATCTCATTGTGGTTTTAATTTGCATTTCTCTGATGACTAGTGATGTAGAGCATCTTTTCATGTGTCTGTTGGCCATCTGAATTTCTTAGGAGAACTGTCTGCTCAGCTCCTCTGCCCATTTTTTTTTGGTATCATTAATCTACAATGACATGAAGAACACTATGTCCCCCCTTCACCAAGACCCCTCATATACCCCTTCACAGTCACTGTCCATCTGCATAGTAAGATGCTGTAAAATCACTACTTGTCTTCTCTGTGTTTCACAGCCTTCCCTGTACACCCCCACACATTATACATGCTAATCGTAATGACCCTACCTTTCTTCCCCCCTTAACCCTCCCTTCCCACCCATTCTCCCCAGTCCCTTTCCCTTTGCTAAGTGTTAGTCCATTCTTGCATTCTGTGATTCTGCTGCTGTTTTTTTCCTTCAGTTTTCCTTTGTTCTTAGACTCCACATATGAGTGAAATCATTTGGTACTTGTCTTTCTCAGCCTGGCTTATTTCACTGAGCATAATACCCTCTAGCTCCATCCATGTTGTGGTGAATGGTAGGATCTGTTTTTTCATATGACTGAGTAATATTCCATTGTGTACATGTACCACATCTTCTTTATCCATTCATCTATGGATGGACATTTAGGTTGCTTCCATATCTTGGCTATTGTAAATAGTGCAGCGATAAAC
Source organism: Manis pentadactyla (assembly GCF_030020395.1). Taxonomy (NCBI): domain Eukaryota; kingdom Metazoa; phylum Chordata; class Mammalia; order Pholidota; family Manidae; genus Manis; species Manis pentadactyla. Next base: position 38,784,941 of record NC_080019.1, read on the forward strand.
ATAGGGGTGCATATGTCTTTTTCAAACTTGAGTGCTACATTCTTAGGGTAAATTCCTAGAAATGGAATTCCTGGGTCCAGTGGTATTTCTACTTTGAGCATTTTGAGGAACCTCCATACTGCTTTCCACAATGGTTGAACTAATTTACATTCCCACCAGCAGTGTAGGAGGGTTCCCCTTTCTCCACAATCTCACCAACATTCGTTGTTGTTTGTCTTTTCAATGGTGGTGATCCTTACAGGTGTGAGGTGCTATCTCTTTGTGGTTTTAATTTGCATTTCTCTGATGACAAGCGATGTGGAGCATCTTTTCAAATGTCTGTTGGCCATCTGAATTCCTTTAGAGAACTGTCTATTCATCTCCTCTGCCCATTTTTTAATTGGATTATTTGCTTTTTGTTTGTTGAGGTGTGTGAGCTCTTTATATATTTTGGATGTCAATCCTTTATCGGATCAGTCATTTATGAATATATTCTCCCATACTGCAGGATACCTTTTTGTTCTATTGATGGTGTCCTTTGCTGTACAGAAGCTTTTCAGCTTGATATAGTCCCACTTGTTAATTTTTGCCTTTGTTTCCCTTGCCCAGGGAGATATGTTCATGAAGAAGTCACTCATGCTTATATCCATGAGATTTTTGCCGATGTTTTTTTCTAAGAGTTTTATGGTTTCATGACTTACATTCAGGTCTTTGATTTCGAATTTAATTTTGTGTATGGGGTTAGACAGTGATCCAGTTTCATTCTCTTACATGTAGCAGTCCAGTTTTGCCAGCACCATCTGTTGAAGAGACTGTCATTTACTCATTGTATGTCCATGGCTCCTTTATCATATATTAATTGGCCATATATGTTTGGGTTAATGTATGGAGTCTCTATTCTGTTCCACTGGTCTGTGGCTCTGTCCTTGTGCCAGTACCAAATTGTCTTGATTAGTGTGGCTTTGTAGGAGAGTTTGAAGTTGGGGAGCGAGAACCCCCCCACACTTTATTCTTCCTTCTCAGGATTGCTTTGGGTATTTGGGGTCTTTGGCACTTCTACATGAATTTTTGAACTATTCGTTCCATTTCATTAAAGAATGCTGTTGGTCATTTGATAGGGATTGCATTGAATCTGTATATTGCTTTGGGCAGGATGGCCATTTTGACAATATTGATTCTTCCCAGCCAGGAGCATGGGATGAGTTTCCATTTGTTAGTGACCTGTTTAATTTCTCTTAAGAATATCTTGTAGTTTTCAGGGTATAATTCTTTCACCACCTTGGTTAGGTTTATTCCTAGGTGTTTTATTCTTTTTGATGCTACTGTGAATGGAATTTTTTTTCTGATTTCTCTTTCTATTAGTTCATTGTTAGTGTATAGGAAAGCTACAGATTTCTGTGTGTTAATTTTGCATCCCGCAACTTTGCTGAATTCCGATATTAGTACTAGTGATTTTGCAGTGGAGTCTTTAGGGTTTTTTATGTACATCTCCAAATAGTGACAGTTTCACTTCTTCTTTACCAATCTGGATTCCTTGTATTTCTTTGTTTTGTCTAATTGCTGTGGCTAGGACCTCCAGTACTATGTTGAATAACAGTGGAGAGGTGGGCATCCCTGTCTTGCTCCCGATCTCAGAGGAAAAGCTTTCACCTTCTCGCTGTTCAGTATAATGTTGGCTATGGGTTTATAATATATGGCCTTTATTATGTTGAGGTACTTCCTCTCTATGCCCATTTTTTGAGAGTTTTTATCATGAATGGATGTTGAATTTTGTCGAATGCTTTTTCAGCATCTATGGAGATGATCATGTGGTTTTTGTCCTTTTTGTTGAAGTGGTGGATGATGTTAATGGGTTTTTGAATGCTGTACCATCCTTGCATCCCTGGGATGAATCCCACTTGATTATGGTATATGATCCTCTTGATGTATTTTTGAATTCGGTTTGCTAATATTTTGTTATTTTTGCATCTATGTTCATCAGGGATATTGGTCTGTAATTTTCTTTTTTGGTGGGGTCTTTTCCTGGTTTTGGTATTAGGGTGATGTTGTCTTCATAGAATGAGTTTGGAAGTATTCCCTCCTCTTCCATTTTTTGGAAAACTTTAAGGAGAATGGGTATTATGTCTTCTCTGTATGTCTGATAAAATTCTGAGGTAAATCCATCTGGACTGGGGTTTTTGTTCTTGGGTAGTTTTTTGAATACTGACTCAATTTCATTGCTAGTAATTGGTCTGTTTAGATTTTCTGTTTCTTTCTGGGTCAGTCTTGGAAGGTTGTATTTTTCTCGGAAGTTGTCCATTTCTCCTAGCTTTTCCAGCTTATTAGCATATAGGTTTTCATAGTAGTCTCTATTAATTCCCTGTATTTCTGTCAGGTCTGTCCTGATTTTTTCTTTCTCATTTCTGTTTCTGTTGATGTGTGTTGACTCTCTTTTTCTCTTAGTAATTGTGGCTGGAGGCTTATCTATTTTGTTGATTTTCTCGAAGAACCAGCTCTTGTATTCATTGTTTTTTTCTATTGTTTTATTCTTCTCAATTTTATTTATTTCTTCTCTGATCTTTATTATGTACCTCCTTCTGCTGACTTTAGCCCTCATTCGTTCTTCTTTTTCCAATTTCGATAATTGTGACATGAGACTATTCATTTGAGATTGTTCTTCCTTCTTTTAATATGCCTGGACTGTTATATACTTTCCTCTTAAAACTGCTTTCACTGTGTCCCACAGAAATTGAGGTGTGGTTTTGTTGTTGTCATTTGTTTCCATATATTGCTTGATCTCTATTTTACTTTGGTCATTCATCCATTGATTATTTAGGCGCATGTTGTTAAACCTCAATGTGTTTGTGAGCCTTTTTGCTTTCTTTGTACAATTTATTTCTAGTTTTATACCTTTGTGGTCTGAAAAGTTGGTTGGTAGAATTTCAATCTTTTGGAATTTACTGAGGCTCTTTTTGTGGCCTAGCACATGTTTTATTCTTGAGAATGTTCCATATGCACTTGAGAAGAATGTGTATCCTTTTGCTTTTGAGTGTGGAGTTCTATAGATGTCTATTAGGTCTGTCTGTTCTAGTGTGTTGTTCAGTGCGTCTGTGTCCTTAATTATTTTCTTTCTGGTGGATCTGTCCTTTGGAGTGAGTGGTGTGTTGAAGTCTCCTAAAATGAATGCTATTTCCTCCTTTAATTCTGTTAGTATTTGTTTCACATATGTTGGTGCTCCTGTATTGGGAGCATATATATCTATAATTGTTATATCCTCTTGTTAGACTGATCCCTTATCATTATGTAATGTCCTTCTTTATCTCTTGTAATTTTCTTTGTTTTGAAGTCTACTTTGTCTGATACTAATACTGTAACACCTGTTTTCTTCCCCCATTGTTTGCATGAAATACCTTTTTCCATCCCTTGACTTTTAGTCTGTGCATATCTTTGGGTTTGAGGTGAGTCTCTTGTAAGCAGTGTATAGATGGGTCTTGCTTTTTTATCCATTCTATGACTCTGTGTCTTTTGATTGTGCATTCAGTCCATTTACATTTAGTGTGATTATTGAAAGATATGTACTTATTGCCATTGCAGGCTTTAGATTCTTGGTTACCAAAGGTTCAAGATTCGCGTCTTTACTATCTTGCTGTCTAACTTAACTCACTTATTGAGCTAGCATAAACACAGTATGATTATTCTTTATTTCTCTCCCTTCTTTTTCCTTCTCCTCCTTTCTTTATATGTGTGGTGTTTTATTTTGTGCTCTTTTGTGTTTCATTTGACTGCTTTTGTGGGTAGTTGATTTTATTTTTTGCCTTTCCTTCATATGTGGTTGGTCTGCTTTCTTTGCTGTTATTTTATTTTCTCTATTATCATCTATTTAGCCTTAGGAGTGCTTCCACCTGGGGCAGTCCCTCTAGAATACCCCATAGAGGTGGTTTGTGGGAGGCAAATTCTCTCAACTTTTGCTTGTCTGGGAATTGTTTAATCCTTCCTTCATATTTAAATGATAATCATGCTGGATACAGTGTTCTTGGTTCAAGGCCCTGTTGTTTCATTGCATTAAGTATATCATGCCATTCTCTTGTGGCCTGTAAGGTTTCTGTTGAGAAGTTTGATGATAAACTGATGGGTTTTCCTTTGTAGGTGACCTTTTTCTCTTTCTGCCTGCCTTTAATACTCTGTCTTTGTCTTTGTTCTTTGCCATTTTAATTATTTTGTGTCTTGTTGTTGTCCTCCTTGGGTCCCTTCTGTTGGGAGTTCTTTGTGCTTCCATGGTCTGAGCGACTATTTCCTCCTCCAATTTGAGGAAGTTTTCAGCAATTATTTCTTCAAATACACTTTCTATCCCTTTTTCTCTCTTCTTCTTCTGATACCCCTATAATGTGGATATTGTTCTTTTTGGATTGGTCACACAATTCTCTTAACATTCTTTCATTCCTGGAGATCCTTTTATCTCTCTCTCCATCAGCCTTCTCTGCATTCCTCTTCTCTGATTTCTATTCCATTAACAGCCTCTTGCACCTGTTCATTCTGCTTTTAAGTCCTTCCAGACATTGTTTTATTTCTGTATTCTCCCTCCCAGCTTTATCTATTAGCTCTTGCATGTTTCTCTGCAGCTCCATCAGCATGGTTTTGACCTTTATTTTGAATTCTTTTTCAGGAAGATTGGTTAAATCTATCTCCCCAGGTTTCATCTTGGGATGTCTGGGTTATCTTGCCTGTATCAAATTCTACTGCCTTTTCATGGTGATAGAGGTAGTTGTAGGCAGTTGGTGCATGTGTCAGCTGGGAGAACAAAGTCCTTTCCTGCTTGCCTGTCACCTCCCCTTTCTGTGAGAATGGTGACTCCTAGTGCCTTGTGCTGGGCAACTATATGCTGACGGGGCCTCTGAGTCTGGCCTGGTCTGCTGTGTAGGAGGCTCTGCATGGCTGCTGTGGGTATGGCCGGTCTCAGGCTGCTGTTCCACTATGGCGGGGCTTCACTGGAGGGAGAACAGGTGGGAGGTTGTTTAATGCTGTGAGGGGCCTCAGAGCTGTGCTGCCACCCGGCGGGTTAGGGCAACCAGAGTTCCCAAGGATTCCCAGCTGCGCTGATTGTGCCATGATGCTTCCATCCAGCTGTGAGTCTCCTGTCCCTTTAAGACTTTCAAAAAGCACTCGCTTTTCTTTTGTCCCAGGGGTGCTGGCTGCAGTGTCCTGCTCTCAGGTTTTACTGTTCTGTTTCCCTAGTATCCAGCACACCACACACTGTGTGTCTGCACTACTGGTTTGGATGACTCGGGCTGGGTATTTAGCAGTCCTGGGCTCCCCCTCCCTCACCGCTCCAACTCCTCCTGCCAGGGAGCTGGTGTGGGGGGGGCACGCTCAGGTCCCTCCATGCCATGGCTTGTATCTTACCCCCTTCATGAGGCACTGAGTTCTCACCGATGTACTTGTAGCCTGGCTGTTGTACTGTATCTTCTGGTCTCTCTTTTAAGAATAGTTGTATTTATGGTATTTTCAAAAATATGTATGGTTTCGGGAGTAGATTTCTGCTGCCCTACTCATGATGCTATCTTGACTCCTCCCCCCTGATCCCTTCTTTCTTTGCTTGATTCCTTCTAAACACTGAAATCAGTGAAGTATTTTGTCCTATTCTTGTATGATTTTTACCCTTCTTCTGAGAGCCAGAAGAAATAATAAGTGGAATAGAAAAGTAAGTACAGAAGAATAAGTGCACACAAAATTTACAGGGGTGCCCCAAAACTTAGTAATCAATATAAGTAGTGTTTTAACAGCATTTTTTAATTTGTTCAGGTAACAAAAAAAAAATGCGTGGTGAATAAAACAGTTGAACTACGTTAAAACCTGAGGCAAAAGGCAAAAATTAGTAATTCTAGTCCTGTCAGTAATAAGAGCCTCATTTTATTTTCTTGAAACTGAAGTTCTAGCCCTTTGTTTCATTTTCTCATTTCCCAAAATGATTGCCTAAATTCTAGATCTGTATCTCATTTTCCATTCTTAGCTTCTACAGAGCCAGAGTGTTCACGGAAAAAACATTGGATTCTAGCCCTGGCTTTTTTTTTACATCTAAGTTTCCACTGTACTATAAATCATATAATTGTATCCCAATTAGTCTTGGTAATAGATAGTATGGTTGATGATTTGAAGCTCTGAACCCTGTTAATTCCTCTACAGAAAGGTCTTACCAACTTAATCTGGAAATTTGTCATCTAATTATATAGAAAGAATCCACAAGAACTACGTACATTATCTCCTGACTCTCCACTTTTAGAGTCTTAACAACATCCTATTTTTGCAAGGTCACATAATACCTTTTATCAACTGATGTGTGGCATTTGCTATGTCAGTGGCCATATTATATTCTTCAAAGTTTTTAACTCAGTAATGGGTAAGAGTAAAAATATTTTTGGTATGTAGCCAGTTCTCAGTTTTTCTATATTTAATGTAACATTTCCCAGGAGAATGTGTTAGAATGTCAGTTTCCACACTACTTTCTCTTTGAATGAGTTACAGACAAATATTTTGTGTTTCATAACTAAAATAGTTTTGCTTCACTAAATATGGCTTATATAAAATGAGCCATAAGTGTCATGAAAAGTTCAAATACTACAAGAAAATCAAACCAAAAATATTTCCAATTATTGAAGCGTTTGGAAATATCTTTTAATAATATTAGCTTTGGAAAATGAACAAATTCTAAACTTGCAATTTAACAAAAAATGAAGATGTTTTCTGTTATTATACTCATCCCTCTCATTAGATTGTGGGTGATTGTTATTCTCCTTATTGTGATTTGGGAGTTCTGTTTTTAGTGTCTGAGCTTATTTTAAAATCATTTAGATTTCTATTTAATTTTAAAAGTGCACAGGTTAGGAAGAAAGGAAACGAGTTCAGCTTCTGCAAAATGGATTACCAATAACCCTCTGGGATTATGTATTATTCTACATGTTTTTAGATGAAGAAATAGGGACTTAGAAAATAACAGTGACCTAAAATAACACAGCTAGTAACTGATACACCTGGAATGCAAGACCAAGTGCCTTTTAAAATGTGCCTTTAAGTATTTAGATATAAGAAGAAGCATTTTGAATTATTAAAACTACATATTTTGTAATAGAATAAAAATATAGTTTCCTGAACTGCAACTGAAAAATGGCGAAAATGTTCTGATATATAGGTTTCTGCCCTTTTCGGAGGCAGATCAGTGTTGTGATCATCACTTCAGGTAACTCAGCCAGAGACCTGTGTATCTCTCTGTTTGACATATTTAATTCAACAAAGTTTGGATTCATTCCCTCCCAACTATCCTTCTCTTCTCTTCTTTGAAGGAAACTTGAAAATTATTCTCTTTGCCTGAGCTATTTTTTAAAGAGAAAAAAATACCTGTAAAAATAAAATTTTTCCTTTTATCATATTTAAAGCAATTATTAAGATAATTTTATCAAAAGCACAATTTTCTCTTTAAAAATTTATTTTCAAATGGCAAAGAAACTACATAGATTTCAGTGTTTTTTTTTTAAGATTTACACATGTAAAGCAAAACCAGATGCTTAACACCTGTTGCCTCTAAATCTCACTTCTACTCTCAAAGGAAAACAGAAATAGGCACTTTTACGTGAATTTGTAGGTAATGTATATGTGTGTATGTAACTTATGAAAACTTACTAGTACAACTCTGTGAGGCAAGTTGTATTATTGGCCCCTTCCATTTTTAAAAAAAAACTAGATGAGAAAACATGTATAAAAAGATAACCTGTCAAAGGTTACACAAGGAAGAAGAGGGCAGAATTTGGGTTTTGACTCCTGGGAGCATGATTCCAAAGCCAGGCCTTAACCACCAATCTTCAGCTTCCTTTAGACATGGACAGTGCATAGGCATGTAAGTGTATACCCATAGGTATACATAAGCATGTTTAAAACTGCAAGCTTGTCACGTCATGTGCCTTTGAACATACACATGAAAGTCAGAGAGAGGAAGATAACTTGTTAAAACAAAATGGAGCAGCCAAGCAAGATCAAGACTATGAAGTCTCTCAGAGAAACTGCCATGAAAAATATCCCTTGGCTGAGAAACTAGATCATTGATAAACAGAATAGTTCCAGTTATTAATGCAGGAGGAGTAAAGTTGAAAGCCAGATTGCTTCTAAAATAGTCTTGTAAGGAAGAAAATAATTCTTTAAGTCAGTACATCCATACAAAGAATCCAATGCCTAACAATCAGCTCTTTAGGTTAATTAGCACCTAGCAGATAGGCCTCATTTTGTTTGAATTATGCTGTATCCTACTGTTGTCAGGAGATCCAATCTGGGAAGACCTCCCTGCATGCTAGGTGAGACCTCGACCCAGGAAAGGGTTCTTGACTGATTGAGAAAAGAATTCATGAGCAGGTCAAGCAGGGACTAGCAAAGAGTAGTTTAGTAAGGCAAAAGTACACATTCAAGGAAGGATTACAATCATGCTTGAGAGGTGAGCAACCTGGTGTGGTTCAGGTTGGGTGGTCTTTTGCCTGGAACTTAGGGGATGGGGTATTCAACAGGATAGGTGGGGATTCCTCAGAAAAGGGAGATTTCCAAGAAATAGGGTGACAATCTCTTTTTGTCCTTAAATGGTCTGCCTCATATCTATCATGGCACCAAGAAGTATGATTTTTATTATGCTAATGAGTGTATCATGTATTTTGAGGTGAAGTCAGAGTTAGCTGCTCCATATTGGAACCAGCCTCTTGGTGGGTATGTTATCTATATCCTCACTCCCCACGTCTTGCAAATTTTACACAGAATGTTTATAAAATAAGTTTCTAGCTCAATGTAAGCACCAGCCAAAGTCCCTGCTCATGTCTGGCTATCTACCTACTATAACACTATGAAACATGGCCAACCTCTCAGGGTCCATTGTCATACTGATGGGATTCCTGTCTTAAGTGATCTTTATGTCATGAACTGTGGAAGAAGAAGGCTCACATTCTGTGTCTTACAGTATTTAAAATCATATGTTCACGCTACTGTAAAAGAAACAAACATTGGAAGCTGCTGCTACCAGCAATTCAAAAAGTTTAAGAACCACTATTTTAACAATATCTGTTGATCTCTAATTCACACCTGTATTTAAACTGCCCACCACATGCCACTTCTTTGATCTCTTAAAGGCACAAAAAGATCCCTCCTGTAGCTACTCTTTTCAAGATTCAGTTTTTTTGTATGATGATAATGGTTTAAAATGCTTCTCTGGCTTTCCTTTACACCAGATAAAGACCAAAATCTTTTAACTTCCCCTGAAAGGCATTGCAGAAGTGATTGGTGCCTATATCATCAGATTCACATAGGCCATTTTTCATCTTTTGTATTTCCTGCACCTCTGCTTCCTCTTGTAGTGCAGCCAAACCAACGTCTGTTAGCTCTTCATGTGCCAAGTTCTTTATAGAGTTGTCTCCTCATTGACTTCAGTCTCGAATATGTTTATCCTTGAGTTTGTCCAACTAACTCAAATTCATTCCACAAATTTCAGCTTAAATATCACTTCTTCAAGAGACACATCAAGGAGCCTGAGTTGAGGTGGGGCATAATTCTACAGGGTGGGGCTGGCTCACTCACCACTTACCCACTGAGATGCAAACCAATCCATAGAGATGACTGTCTTTCTCAGGGTTTACTATCTTTTCACATACGATCCTACACTGAGCTTGCTCCAGGCAAAGCTCTCCATTCCTTTAATGTCTGAGGGGAAGTGGGGGTGTGGTGGTGAAGCTTTTAAAACCAACCTGAAACCTTACTTTGATCCTCAAGTTGCTCATAGGAATAAAAATAGTAAGAATTTGAGAAGGTGGCCTCCAGGAATTAAATGATCAGCTGAAGCCAACAATAGCCTGATCACCTAGAAATGTCCCCACCTGTGCTTAGCACTGCTCCCTGCACCTCGCACTCCTGCCTGCGCATGCGCAAGCTCGCCCAATTCCCGAGGAGCCGCTAGTCTCCTCGCAGGTCTGCGCACCGCGGGCGGGAAGCTTCCTCTCAGGCTGGTCTCCGTCCTTCGCCAGCAGGTCACTGAGGCTCCGTTGTTCTCTGGGCGAAGAGAGCTGAGCCGCGTGCTCCAGGTGATCTGAATGGGCTGCAGAAATGGGCCTCCCCAGCGTCTGCCAGGAGCCAGGCCTCTGGGTCACAGCTAGTCCACTGGGTTTCCTCAGGCTCTGGTGAAGATTTTGTGAAAACCACAACTTTCCGCTTCTAGATCTGTGGAACCAGAATGGGGGTGGTGGGCCTGCGTTAATTTAATTTTCAAGCAGATTTGTATCTGAGTGAGAATTTGGGAATTGCTAATTTATCTCCAAAGAATTACTGTGTTTGGTAGAGGAGAGGAAGGGAAATTAAGGGAGTGGAGTGGTAGTCACCACTTGAGAACCTATTACTTTCCATTGCCTGACCAATTTAAGCAGACTTTAATCCCAACAAATATCTTATGCTTAGGTATTATCATTACAAACTTTACCTGTTTGATAAGCCCAAATAGGCAAACTTGTAATGATAATGAGCCGGTTTGGACCCAGACATTTCAAGAGTCATCCAGTATGATTATGGTTGAAACCAGGAGCTGGGGATCTACCACAGGTTCTATTTATGTATCAAATGCTTTTGAAGCACCCACTATATGCCCAGGACAAGAATAAGCTAGAGACACAGTCCTCAAAAGCCTACAGTCTAGCAGAGGAATTGGACACATTAGCTAAGGAATTACAAAAATAATTGTAATATCAAATCACAACTATGATGTAAGACTTGAAGGGGAACTAGGCAAAGAGTCTTGGATCAGATCTTGATGAGACTTTTAAAACTTGTTTCCTTAAAAGCAGAGGTTCACAAAGTGGTCCGCAGGCCAGGAGTATCATTTGAAAACTTCTTAGAAATACATCATGCCAACTGGATCAGAAACTGGGGATGTGGCCCAGCTGTCTTTTACAAAGACCTGTAGGTAATTAAGACACATGGTAAGGTTTAAGAGCTACTTTAATACAGGACTAGTTGATATTTTTAATTTGAAGAAATTTGTTTCAACCCAGACCTGACATTTAAGGAAAATGATCCTTCAGGTAAACTGCTGGCCGAAGGTCCCAGGGAGGCTCAGACAGCTGCCATCCAGGTCAGGCCCTTTCTCCAGGGTCTACTGTTTCCCAGGAGGTCCCAGCTGAATATGGTAACACTGCCAGCTTTAGTCCCTGGTACACTCAGGTGCCCTGATGGTGACATGCCTACCTACCAGGGAACTTCCCTCCAAGTTTTTTTTTTTTTTTGAGAGGGCATCTCTCATATTTATTGATCAAATAGTTGTGAACAACAATAAAATTCTGTATAGGGGACTCAATGCACAATCATTAATCAACCCCAAGTCTAATTCTCAACAGTCTCCAATCTTCTGAAGCATAACGAACAAGTTCTTACATGGTGAACAAGTTCTTACATAGTGAATAAGTTCATACATGGTGAACAGTGCAAGGGCACTCATCACAGAAACTTTCAGTTTTGATCACGCATCATGAACTATAAAAAATCAGGTCAGATATGATTATTTGTTTGATTTTTATACTTGGTTTATATGTGAATCCCACATTTCTCCCGTATTATTATTATTTTTTAATAAAATGCTGAAGTGGTAGGTAGATGCAAGATACAAGTAGAAAACAGTTTAGTGCTGTAAGAGGGCAAATATATATATGATCAGGTGTGTGCCTGTAGACTAAGTATTAATCCACAAGGGCAACAAAGCATCCACGGATGCAGAAGATTTCTCTCAAAACAGGGGGGGTGAGGTTCTAAGCCTCATCTCTGTTGATCCTAAATTTCTCACCTGATGGCCCCCCAGCGACTGTGCCTTTCTTAGGTTGTTCCTCCTTTGAGGAATCTTACCCGTCTCGGGCTAACCAGTCATCTTCTGGGGCCATACAGGGAAATGTTAACTTGGTAAGTGAGAGAGAAGCAATATTGTTTGAAAAGGTTAGCTTTTTACTTCTTTGCTTATTTATGCCCTGTGGCCTCTATGCCCTGCATTTGTCTTGAGGTATCTTTACCACTTGGAAGAATTATGATACTCGGTAATTTCGATAAGAGGCATGAATTCTACTTAAGGGTTGTAATTAGGAAGGAAGAAGTAAAGCTATAGAAGTAGCAGATGGAAGAAAACATGGGAAGATTGATTATTTCTTTGACATATCTTCTTGTAGCGTAACATAAGCATGTATAGGTTTTAAACTACTAATTAAATTGCATGCACACATTAACATAATATGAATACAGCTACATAACCAAAGCAGACCTACAATTACCAGCCATCTCCCGTGAAACCAAGAAAACCAGTTAGGCACCCTAGGCATTTGTGAAAACTTATCAATGATATGATGGATATTGTCTAACTGAATTTGAATAGTTTGAGAAAAATCAGACAAATTTAAACAACACATTCCTGTGAACTGTTGACATCCCATATGTTCTTTTAACAGTAGATAGTCTATAGTCGCAAGATTTTGGAGCACTGCAACTTGCACTTCTCCCAATTCTTGGTTGAGTTCCGAAAGTATAGATCCAGTCAAATTTGTTGTTTTACTGTATGCACAGGCCAGCTTAGATATCTCCTTCATTCCAATGGCAAGTAAAGGAACTGGTGGGATGAATGCAGCTAAAGCTGCAACAGGGCCAGGATCTTCGTTGAAGGTTTTTGATGATCATCTTCTGGAATGACTCTTCCAGAGAATGTTGATGTTGGAAGTTCTTCTTCATATCGTATCTTAATTCGTTTTCTGGGTAGCCAAATTAGGGTTTGATTCTCTGTATAAACACAAACAAACCCTTTGCCCACACTTTGATATGCCCTTTATATCATTGTGAAGAACTTATTGGAGATCACCACACAGGAACCACATTTTTTCTTTTTTTTTTTAGCAGAAAGGAATATTATCAGAAAAATGTACTTCCATAGCTGATCATCTAACACCCTTTAATTGCTCAAAATTAAGGAAATTTAAAGCATGCAATAAACAATGATTTACAGTTAGTTTTATCCTATCAAGGAGTAATATCCCTTTTCTTTCTTTTTTTTTTGGTCATCATTAATCTACAATTACATGAAGAACATTATGTTTACTAGGCTCTCCCCTATACCAGGTCCCCCACACAAACCCCTTTACAGTCACTGTCCATCAGTATAGCAAAATGTTGTAGAATCACTACTTGTCTTCTCTGTGTTGTACAGCCCTCCCCTTACTCCCCCCCCATTATGCATGCAAATCGTAATACCCCCTTTCTTCTTCCCCTGCTTATCCCTCCCTACCCACCCATCCTCCAGAGTCCCTTTCCCTTTGGTACCTGTTAGTCCATTTTGGGTTCTGTGATTCTGCTGCTGTTTTGTTACTTCAGTTTTTTCTTTGTTCTTATACTCCACAGATGAGTGAAATCATTTGGTATTTCTCTTTCTCCGCTTGGCTTATTTCACTGAGCATAATACCCTCTAGCTCCATCCATGTTGTTGCAAATGGTAGGATTTGTTTTCTTCTTATGGCTGAGTAATATTCCATTGTGTATAGGTACCATATCTTCTTTATCCATTCATCTACTGATGGACACTTAGGTTGCTTCCAATTCTTGACTATTGTAAATAGTGCTGTGATAAACATAGGGGTGCATCTGTCTTTTTCAACCTTGAGTGCTGCATTCTTAGGGTAAATTCCTAGGAGTGGAATTCCTGGGTCAAATGGTAAGTCTATTTTGAGCAACCTCCATACTGCTTTCTACAATGGTTGAACTAATTTACATTCCCACCAGCAGTGTAGGAGGGTTCCCCTTTCTCCACAACCTTGCCAACATTTGTTGTTTGTCTTTTGGGTGGTAGCCATCCTTACTGGTGTGAGGTGATACCTCATTGTAGTTTTAATTTGCATTTCTCTAATAATTAGCGATGTGGAGCATCTTTTCATGTGTCTGTTGGCCATCTGTATTTCTTTTTTGGAGAACTGTCTGTTCACTTCCTCTGCCCATTTTTTAATTGGATTATTTGTTTTTTGTTTGTTGAGGTGGGTGAGCTCTTTATATATTTTGGACATCAAGCCTTTATCGGATTGGTCATTTACAAATATATTCTCCCATACTGTAGGGTACCTTTTTGTTCTATTGATGGTGTCTTTTGCTGTACAGAAGCTTTTCAGCTTAATATAGTCCCACTTGTTCATTTTTGCTGGTGTTTTTCTTGCCCGGGGAGATATGTTCAAGAAGAGGTCACTCATGCTTATGTCTAAGAGGTTTTCACCTACGCTTTTTTCTAAGAGTTTTACGGTTTCATGACTTACATTAAGGTCTTTGATCCATTTTGAATTTACTTTTGTATATGGGGTTAGTCAATGGTCCAGTTTCATTCTCCTACATGTAGCTCTCCAGTTTTGCCAGCACCATCTGTTGAAGAGACTGTCATTTTGCCATTGTATGTCCATGGCTCCTTTATCAAATATTAATTGATCATATATGTATGGGTTAATGTTTTGAGTCTCTATTCTGTTCCACTGGTCTGTGGCTCTGTTCTTCTGCCAGTACTAAATTGCCTTGATTACTGTGGCTATGTAGAAAAGCTTGAAGTTGGGGAGTGAGATCCCCCCTACTTTATTCTTCCTTCTCAGGATTGCTTGGGTATTTGGGGTCTTAGGTGGTTCCATATGAATTTTTGAACTATTTCTTCCAGTTCATTGAAGAAGGCTGTTGGTAATTTGATAGGGATTGCATCAAATCTGTATATTGCTTTGGGCAGGATGGCCATTTTGACGATATTAATTCTTCTAGCCATGAGCATGGGATGAGTTTCCATTTGTTAATGTCCCCTTTAATTTCTCTTAAGGGTGACTTGTAGTTTTCAGGGTATAGGTCTTTCACTTCTTTGGTTAGGTTTATTCCTAGGTATTTTATTCTTTTTGAAGCTTTTGTGAATAGAATTGTTTTCCTGATTTCTCTTTCTATTGGTTCATTGTTAGTATATAGGAAAGCCACAGATTTCTGTGTGTTAATTTTGTATCCTGCAACTTTGCTGTATTCCAATATCAGTTCGAGTCGTTTTGGAGTGGAGTCCTTAGGGTTTTTTATGTTCAATATCATGTCATCTGCAAATAGTGACAGTTTAAATTCTTCTTTACCAATCTGGATTCCTTCTATTTCTTTGTTTTATGTGATTGCTATGGCTAGGTACTCCAGTACTATGTTAAATAACAGTGGGGAGATTGGGCAACCTTGTCTTGTTTCCGATCTCAGAGGAAAAGCTTTCAGCTTCTTGCTGTTTAGTATAATGTTGGCTGTGGGTTTATCATATATGGCCTTTATTATCTTGAGGTACTTGCCCTCTATACACATTTTGCTGAGAGTTTTTATCATGAATGGATGTTGAATTTTGTCAAGTGATTTTTCAGCATCTATGGAGATGATCATGTGGTTTTGTCTTTCTTTTTGTTGATGTGGTGGATGATGTTGATGGATTTTCATCAAATGTTGTACCATCCTTGCATCCCTGAGATGAATCCCACTTGGTCATGGTGTATGATCCTTTTGATGTATTTTTGAATTCGGTTTGCTAATATTTTGTTGAGTATTTTTGCATCTACGTTCATCAGGGATATTGGTCTGTAGTTTTCTTTTTTGGTGGGGTCTTTGCCTGGTTTTGGTATTAGGGTGATGTTGGCTTCATAGAGTGAGTTTGGGAGTATTCCCTCCTCTTCTATTTTTTGGAAATCTTTAAGGAGAATTTGTATTATGTCTTCTCTGTTTGTCTGATAAAATTCCGAGGTAAATCCATCCACCCCGGGGATTTTGTTCTTGGGTAGTTTTCTGATTACCATTTCAATTTCTTTGCTCATAATTGGTTTGGTTAACTTTTGTGTTTCTTCCTTGGTCAGTCTTGGAAGGTTGCATTTTTCTAGGAAGTTGTCCATTTCTTCTAGGTTTTCCACCTTGTTGGCATATAGATTTTCACAGTAGTCTTTAATAATTCTTTGTATTTCTCTGGAGTCTGTTGTGATTTTTCTGTTCTCATTTCTCATTCTGCTGATTTGTGTTGATTCTCTTTTTCTCTTAGTAAGTTTGGCTAGAGGCTTATCTATTTTGTTTATTTTCTCAAAGAACCGGCTCTTGGTTTCACTGATTTTTGCTATTGTTTTATTCTTCTCAATTTTGTTTATTTCTTCTCTGATCTTAATTATGTCCCTCCTTTTGCTGACTTTAGGTCTCATTTGTTCTTCTTTTTCCAGTTTCGATAATTGTAATGTTAGACTATTCATTTGGGATTTTTCTTCCTTCTTCAAGTGTGCCTGGATTGCTATATACTTTCCTCTTAAGACTGCTTTCGCTGCGTCCCACAGACGTTGGGGCTTTGTGTTGTTGTTGTCATTTGTTTCCATATATTCCTTGATTTCTATTTTAATTTGTTCATTGATCCATTGATTATTTATGAGCATGTTGTTAAGCCTCCATGTGTTTGTGAGCATTTTTGTTTTCTTTGTAGAATTTATTTCTAGTTTTATACCTTTGTGGTCTGAAAAGTTGCCTGGTAAAATTTCAATCTTTTGGAATTTACTGAGGCTCTTCGTGGGCTAGTATGTGGTCTATTCTGGAGAATGTTCCATGTGCACTTGAGAAAAATGTATATCCTGTTACTTTTGGATGTATAGTTCTATAGATGTCTATTAGGTCCATCTGCTCTACTGTGTTGTTCAGTGCCTCCGTGTCCTTACTTATTTTCTGTCTGGTGGATCTATCCTTTGGGGTGAGTGTTGTGTTGAATTCTCCTAAAATGAATGCACTGCAGTCTATTTCCCCTTTAGTTCTGTTAGTATTTGTTTCACATATGCTGGTGCTCCTGTGTTGGGTGCATATATATTTAGATTGGTTATATCCTCTTGTTGGACTATTCCCTTTATCATTATGTAGTGTCCTTTTTTATCTCTTGTTACTTTCTTTGTTTTGAAGTCTATTTTGTCTGGTATTAGTACTGCAACCCCTGCTTTCTTGTCTCTGTTGTTTGCCTGAAATATGTTTTTCCATCCCTTGACTTTTAGTCCGTGCATGTCTTTGGTTTTGAGGTTTCTTGTAAGCAGCATATAGATGGGTCTTGCTTTTTTATCCATTCTATTACTCTGTGTCTTTTGATTGGTGCATTAAGTCCATTTACATTTAGGGTGACTATTGAAAGATATGTACTTATTGCCATTGCAGGCTTTAAATTCATGGTTACCAAAGGTTCAAGGTTAGCCTCTTTAGTATCTTACTGTATAACTTAGCTCGCTTATTGAGCTTTTATATATACTGTCTGGAGATTCTTTTCTTCTCTCCCTTCTTCTTCCTCCTCCATTCTTCATATGTTGGGTGTTTTGTTCTGTGCTCTTTTTAGGAGTGCTCCCATCTAGAGCAGTCCCTGTAAGATGCCCTGTAGAGGTGGTTTGTGCGAGGCAAATTCCCTCAACTTTTGCTTGTCTTTGAGTTATTTAATCCCTCCATCATATTTAAATTATAATCGTGCTGGATACAGTATCCTTGGTTCAAGGCCCTTCTGTTTCATTGCATTAAATATATCATGCCATTCTCTTCTCGCCTGTAAGGTTTCTGTCAAGAAATCTGATGATAGCCTGATGGGTTTTCCTTTATAGGTGACCTTTTCCTCTCTAGCTGCCTTTAAAACTCTGTCCTTGTTCTTGATCTTTGACATTTTAATTATTATGTGTCTTGGTGTTGTCCTCCTTGAGTCCTTTCTGTTGGGAGTTCTGCGTATTTCCGTGGTCTGTTTGATTATTTCCTCCCCCAGTTTGGGGAAGTTTTCAGCAATTATTTCTTCAAAGACACTTTCTCTCTCTTTTTCTCTCTCTTCTTCTTGTACCCCTATAATATGGATATTGTTCCTTTCGAATTGGTCACACAGTTCTCTTAATACTGTTTCATTCCTGGAGTTCCTTTTATCTCTCTCTATGTCAGTTTCTGTGTGTTCTTGTTCTCTGGTTTCTTTTCCATCAATGGCCTCTTGCATCTTATCCATTATGCTTATAAATCCTTCCAGAGTTTGTTTCACTTCTGTAATCTCCTTCCTGGCATCTGTGATCTCCCTCCGGACTTCATCCCATAGCTCTTGCAAATTTCTCTGCACATCTGTCAGCATGTTTATGATTTTTATTTTGAATTCTTTGTCAGGAAGACTGGTTAGGTCTGTCTCCTTCCCTGGTGTTGTCTCTGTGATCTTGGTTTGCCTGTAATTTTGCCTTTCCATGGTGATAGAAATAGTTTGCAGAGCTGGGACGAGTGACGGCTGGAAGAACTTCCCTTCTTGTTGGTTTGTGGCCTTCCTCTCCTGGGAGAACTGCGACCTCTATTGGCTTGTGCTGGGCAGCTGTGTGCAGACAGGGCTTCTGATTCTTGCCCGGCTGCTATGGAGTTTATCTCTGCTGTTGCTGTGGGCGTGGCCTTGCTTGGGCCGCTGCTCCAAAGTGGTGGATTCGTGTTGGAAGGGGAGTGGCTGGGAGGCTATTTATCTCCGTGAGGGGCCTCCGTTCTCCCTTCTGCCCATTGGGTTAGAGTGCCCAGAGATCCCCAGATTCCCTGCCTCTTGACTAAGTGTCCCACTGTGTCCCTTTAAGACTTCCAAAAAGCACTCGCCAAAACAAAACAAAACAAACAAGAAAATTAAATAAATAATTTAAAAAAAAATTAAGCCGCTCGCTTTTCTTTGTCCTCAGGTGCTGCCCTCAGGGACCCTCTCACCATTCTTGCTGCCCTGTTTCCCTAGTATCCAGGGCCCCACGCATGCACTGTGTCTGCTCTCTGGTCTGGATGGCTGGGGCTGGGTGTTCAGCAGTACTGTGCTCCGTCTCCCTCTCCGCTCCGACTCCTGTCCTCCCGCCGGGAGCTGGGGGGAGGGGCGCTCCGGTCTCGCCGGACTGGGGCTTGTATCTTACCCCCTTCGCAAGGTGCTGGGTTCTCGCAGGTGTGGATGTGGTCTGGATGTTGTCCTGTGTCCTCTGATCTCTATTCTAGGAAGAGTTGTCTTTGTTATATTTTCATAAATATATGTGGTTTTGGGAGGAGATTTCCACTGCTCTACTCAAGCTGCCATCTTGGCTCCGCCTCCCTCCAAGTCTTTTTAAGCCAACTAATGGAACATCTCTGCAGAGTGGAGAGATTCCCCAAAGTGATGCCAAGTCCTTGCGGGCCAGGCACTCGCAGGAGGGAAGGCAGAGTTGAGAGTGGGGATAGCTCCTCTGCTTCTGTCCCCAGTAGAAAGAAAGGTAGACATGAGCAGTAATAGCAGGAAAAGATAAGTTTCAAATAAAAAACTGCTCTGTAAGGGAGCGTCACACTTAAAGACAACAAAGGCTTTGCAGGGAGATAACTTCATTTACTATGGGGACCAGGCCAAGCTGGTGCCAACCAAATCCCAACTCAGGTGCAATTGAACAGAACTAGGAACCACCCAAACCATCCATCATCACAATGTCATTAAAACAAAATTGTGATTTTGCTCCTCTGTAACTCCAGGTGGGAGGGAGTGGGGGGAATATTTTCCCAGCCCGGGGCAAAATACCTTTGAAACCACAATCAGTCAAAGGGAGAAATGAAGTGGGATAAACCTGTTTATTGCTTACAAGCAGTCATTCACTTCTGCTGTCCTGTGTCAAGAACTGACTGCAAGAAAAGGACCCCACCCAACCTCTGTGGTCCAGTATATGTCCTCACTCCCCCTTGTAATTACCTATTGATATGGAGATACACTAAGACCAGGCAAGAGATTCTGGAAATATTGCCATTTTACCCATATCCTCTCTCCCCTCATGGACTTTTCTATGTGCATCTTAGAAAAAGACACATGCACCAAGAGTGTGTATGTAACTAGAGCTGTCGATCAAATTACCTCACCCTGTCAATCAAAGAGGCCCTTCCCATCTAGGACATAATAAACAGACCCTACCATAAAAGTTCAGGACCCTTGTCTACATGATTCTTGCCCACTCCTCCCTTGGAGTGTATGCCAACAAAACTTCACTACTGCTTTGCTATTGTGTCTCTGCTTTTCAATTCTTTGCAGTGGTGACAAGAACTGAGAATTAATTTGAACCACAACACTGCCACAGACTTCTGTCCTCAAAGAGACAGATGCCCAGGGTGCCCAGCACACTCAGAACCCAGTGAGCAGCACTCCTGGGTGAAGGATGGTAGCTGAACCCCTGGAAGGAGCCAGGTAGAAAGCCTCCCACTACTGGGACTGAGTCCAGGTCAGCATGCCCCTGGCAGGAGGGGCCCAGGTATGCAGAGTCAGACCCCAAACATTAATCCTGAGAGCTGGTAAAGGAGACAGGCAGCTCCCAAGACCCCAAGAAGTATCCCTAGGCCCTCCATGGCACACCTTGGCCACCCAGATCCAGAACTCCTGGATCCAGCTCACTACCTGGCTCCACCCTGGCCCTGTCCTGGGCCATCATGCTTAGGTGCCCAAGGCAGGTGGTGGTGACCCAGTCAGCCACAGCATCGAAGGGTCTGATGATGGCATAGATGGTGGGTGCCAGGTGCTCATGGCCCATGTATTCAGCTGGGACCAGATGGAGGCCAGGCAGTGGTAGGGCACTCCCTTGGTGAACAGCTCCTGGGGATGGTAAGTAGTGTCACCCAACCCTGCCACAGCCCAGCTCTGTCCACCATCCCAACAGTCCCAGGCAGGGTCACTGGTCAGAGCCAGAGCTCAGGCAGCTGAGGATGTGGTCTAAGACTTACGGAAATCCAAGGTTTTGTCCCCCTTCCACTGAGGCACCCAGTACAGGATGCACAGGACCTGATAGTGGTGGGGAAGTGTGGGTAAAATTGTAATGTTTCCAGAATTTCTCCCCTGGCTTTAATATATATGCATATCAATAGGCATTCAGAGGTGGAAAGAAATATGACTTTAGTGCATTTGCATCATTCCTCAGGGGTGGAGAAATTCATCTCCATATCAATGGGTAATTACCTGGGCAACAGAGGGCTTATCTGTACCTGAGAGGTGAGGAGGAGGGCCAGTTTTGCTTCTGCTGGAGCAGGAAAGACAGAAACAGCCCCAGACTGCAGTTTGTAAGCAATAAACGGATTTTAAACTTCATTTCTCCCTTTGACTGATTTCAATTTTTGGAGTAATTTTGCCCTGTGATTTCCTCTCCCCAGACTTACAGGAAGTGAGGGTGGGTTTGCTCCCAGCCCTTCTCACCCACTCCCTGCAGCAGAAGGTAGCTCTCCCTTCCCCATCCTGAGTAACCTACCACCCATTGTCACCACTCAGGTTCTGCTCCCCACTCAGATGGAGGTTCCCATTGGCATCTAGAACCAGGTCCTTTGTCTCCCATGCAGGCAGGAGCCAACAGGTGCTGAGGCTGTGGAGGTTCGTAAGGCAAATGGATGAATAACCTAAGGACATGAGAGCACCTCCTTGAGCACTCCCCACAACCTGGGCCAGGGCCCCCCTCCTCTCTGCTCCTTCTCACTGGTCTGCTCTGGGTGGCAGGTCCTCTAAGCGACAGTCCTACTGTCCACATGTGGATATTGAAGGCTTGGGAGTTAAGTTTCCAGGTTGCATGGTGGGTAAGTTTGGGGAGCAGGGATTTGGGTCCAGATTCTGGGTTATGGTATCAGGGAAAGGCAGTCCTGGGGCAGCGGCTGGAAGAGGGGAAGGCCTGGCCTAGCTCTACTGAGAGCCCGCTGCTCACTGCATCCATCAGTTGGCTGCTCTCTGCCAGCTGGGGAGGAAACTCCAGGATGTTTGGCTTCTCCTTCTGCAGGTTCTTGGTGGCCACATCCCAGGGGAAGGGGGGCTCTGGGGCTGGAGCTGTCTCTGTTATTGGTGCAGCTGGAGATGGCACTCATCCCAGACCCAACTGCCCAGAGGTTTCCAGCTTGGGAGCTGGCCTGTGGGCTGCGGCCACTGTTGGCCTTTCCTCCTGCTCTGCATGGGTGATGTGACACTGGATGCAGCCCCAGCACAGCAGGGTGAAAGTCCAGCCAGGGCTGCTGTAGCCCCAAATCTGGCCCTTCCCCTGTCTCTGCAGCTGGTTAGAGCTCCACAGCTAGTGCTGTAGCAGGACACAGAGAAAGGCTCACATGCACAACTGACTCCCTGTGCTTCCCCATGCCAGGAAAGACCCCACTGCCTTTAAGGGAACTACCCCCCCATGGACCCCACCTCATACAGTGTCCTGTTTGTAGCCCCTCACCTTCCAGCTCTGCCTCAATGGGCTGTAGATGCTCCAGCTAGACCCACATGAAGTGGGCAACACCCTCCAGGTACAATACAGCAAGTCCACCTACATGAGTCCAGCTTCAACTTGACACAGGGAAAGGGCATGGGCTTCCAGGAATCCTGCAAATACTGCTCCAGCCAGGGGCCCACAGTGGAAGAGACAGCACTGGTGGGAGGCAGGCAGCAGAGTCAGAAGCCTGCCTTTCTTTCTGTGCTGCCCTCCCATGGCACACTCATTTGGGGCTAGGTCCCTCTGTGTGCCCCTGCCTGTCCAGGGGACAGCCCCTCCCCATTCCTGGGCCCTGGGTGTCTGTCCTGGTGCTGGCATCTGCAGATGCAGTAGGTTTAACACAAAGGTTATGCAAATCCCTTCTCCCTGAGGGTCTGGACACAGTCCATCTGACCCTCCATGCACCTGGGCCTGAGGACTGAGAGACTGTGAGTCACACTGGCACACCTCCTGTCCTGGGCCTGCTGGGGTGGTGGGGATGGTGGACCTGAGGGGCAGGCGGAGAGAGAGGGACTGGTGGGGTGGGTCTCTAGGGAACAAGTCAGCCCAGCCACTCCTGTTTTCTGGGCCCACTATCAAGCAATTTGCAAAATGAAAGGCTAAAGCACAAACTAGTATTTTTTTCTAAATCATTTTTGGATGCTCTCCTATTATTCAACTAGGTTAAAACAAATGATTTTGAGTAGCAGCTCAAATGTTCCCATTGCCTTGGAGCATGTTTTCTATTTAACTCATCTTGGAGGTTCACCAGGAGCCCATCTGAGAAGTATCCACCATCCCAGGTCCCATAGGTGCCTGGCTGAGGGGACCACCACACTGCCAAGATGCTAGTGGCAGCTGGAAGTTACATGACATCAGAAGGAAAAACTATTTTTAAAAAGTGAAAAGTTATCTCAGGAAGCTATAAACTCTGTCTCATCAGGAGTAGAAAGTGAGGATGAAGAAGGAATTCATGCAGACAAGGGTGGGACCACATGGGCCCCTTACACCTCAGCATCTGTGAGAAAAGACACTGTCCATGCCTCCCGGATCATCTGAACACCTCTCCAGCAGCCGGGTGTCCCAGTGTTGATCCAGGTGTTCTAGGCCTGGCATTTGAAAGAAAAGTTGCCCTGGAAAGCCCCTGGCATGGGACTCAGGACCCTGGGGCTCTGGCTCTGCTTCTCACCCTGGGACAGTCTCCACCTCCTCCTTCCACATCACCTTTTTTTTTTTTTTTTTGAGAGGGCACCTCTCATATTTATTGATCAAATGATTGTTAACAACAATAAAATTCTGTATAGGGGACTCAATGTACAATAATTAATCAACCCCAAGCCTAATTCACAACAGTCTCCAATCTTCTGAAGCATAATGAGCAAGTTCTTACATGGTGAACAAGTTCTTACATAGTGAATAAGTTCTTACATGGTGAACAGTGCAAGGGCAGTCATATCACAGAAACTTTCAGTTTTGATCATGCATCATGAAATATATACAATCGAGTCAGATAAGATTATTTGTTTGATTTTTATACTTGATTTATATGTGAATACCACATTTCTCCCGTATTATTATTATTATTTTTAATAAAATGCTGAAGTGGTAGGTAGATGCAAGATAAAGGTAGAAAACATAGTTTAGTGTTGTAAGA
Source organism: Manis pentadactyla (assembly GCF_030020395.1). Taxonomy (NCBI): domain Eukaryota; kingdom Metazoa; phylum Chordata; class Mammalia; order Pholidota; family Manidae; genus Manis; species Manis pentadactyla. Next base: position 38,808,800 of record NC_080019.1, read on the forward strand.
GGGCAAATGTAGATGATCAATCAGGTGTGTGCCTATAGACTAAGTATTAATCCAAGCTAGACAAGGGCAACAAAACATCCACGGATGCAGAAGATTTCTCTCAAAACTGGGGGGATGAGGTTCTAAGCCTCACCTCTGTTGATCCCCAATTTCTCACCTGATGGCACCCCTGAGACTGTGCCTGTCTTAGGTTGTTCCTCCCTTGAGGAATCTTACCTGTCTCTGGCTAACCAGTCATCTTCCGGGGCCATACAGGGAGATGTAAAGGTGGTAAGTGAGAGAGAAGCCATATTGTTTGAAAAGGTTAGCTTTTTACTTCTTTGCAGATTTATGCCCTGTGGGTTTTATGCCCAGCATTTGTCTTGAGGTATCTTTACCACTTGGAAGAATTATGATACTCGGTAAATTAGATATGAGGCATGAATTCAACTAAAGAGTTGTAATTAAGAAGGACGAAGTAAAGCTATAGAAGTAGCAGATGGAAGAAAACATGGGAAGATTGATTATTTCTTTGACATATCTTCTTGTAGCGTAACATAAGCATGTATAGGTTTTAACAAACTACTAATTAAATTGCATACACACATTAACAGAATAGGAATAGAGATACATAACAGAAGCAGACCTACAATTACCAGCCATCTCCAGTGAAACCAAGAAAACCAGTTAGGTACCCTAGGCATTTGTAAAAATTTATCAATGATATGATGGATATTGTCTAACTGAATTTGAATAGTTTGAGAAAAATCAGACAAATTAAAACACATTCCTGGGAACTGTTGACATCCCATATGTTCTTTTAACAGTAGATAGTCTATAGTCGCATGATTTTGGAGCACTGCAACTTGCACTTCTCCTAATTCTTGGTTGAGTTCCAACAATATATGTCCAGTCAAGTTTGTTGTCTTACTGTATGCACAGGCCAGCTTAGATATCTCCTTCATTCCAATGGCAAGTCCAGGAACTGGTGGGATGAATGCAGCTACAACTGCAACAGCGCCAGTATTTTTGTTGAAGGTTTTTGATGATCATCTTCTGTAGTGACTCTTCCAGAGGATGTTGATGTTGGAAGTTCTTCTTCATATCGTATCTTAATTTGTTTTCTGGGTAGCCAAATTAGGCTTTGATCCTCTGTACAAACACAAACAAACCCTTTCCCCACACTTTGATATGACCTTTATACCATTGTGAAGAACCTATTGGAGATCACCACATAGGAACTGCTTCTTTTTTTTTTTAAGAGAAAGAAACATTATCAGAATAATGTACTTCCATAGCTGATCATCTGACACCCTTTAAAAGATCAAAATTAAGGATATGTAAAGCATGCATTAATCATTGACTTGCAGTTAATTTTATCATATCAGGGAGTAATTTCCCCCTTTTTTTGTTATCATTAATCTATAATTACATGAAGAATATTATGTTTACTAGGCCCTCCCCATCCACATCACCTTTTATTGGCATCCTGTTCATAAGAAGGTAGGAACTGCCAGCTGTACAGCAGGCCCATGGAGGGCAGGCTGGGCTTGGCTGTGAGGCACAGAGAACATGTTAGCCCACACTCTGGACAGGCCCTTATGGAAAGTGCAGTCCAGACTTAAAATCTATGGGACAGGCGACCTTGTTCCTTCACCAAATGCACTGCCAGGAAACACACACAAAAGTGGAGGGGGAGTCGATCAACTAAAGATGCTCAATGGACTAATCAAGCAATTGCAGTGTCTGGACCTAATTTTTATTTTGACTCACACTGAGTAACTGCTAGCAAAACTGGTATTCATGGGACATTTGGGGACATTTTATATCCTGGCTAGTTTCTTGATGATATTACAGAATTGTGAATTTTTTTTAATAGACAAAGATATTGTTTCCATATTTTTGAAGAATATTTAACTTGACATGACTATGGAAACATTTTTGGACAAAATGGTACGTTAGGAATTAACCTGAAGATAAGAAGATGAAAGGGCAGTGGGTGGGGATGGATATGACACAAGATGGCTGAGTTGACAAATGTTGAATTTACAATGGGTATTTGGGGTTGCTACTTTTCTATAAATTTAAAACTTTCTCCAATAAAATGTTTGTTAAAAAAGATTCATTTTTTGGGTCCAGACAGATCCTGTGATACACAGGTCCCCTGATAGTTGAATAAAATCTAATAAAATTGGGGAATTCATTGTTTGCAGGCCTGCCTTGATAGAAAAATTAAGATGAGCTTTGTAAGCAGAGGAAAAATAATACTAAAAGGAAAAATTCAAATGCAAGAGGGGATGAAGGATTTCAGAACTGGCAAAAATGTGAATAAATATAAATGAATGCTGACTGAACATAACAATAGTTGCAATATTTTGCAGAGTTTAGCTTGTATGTAGAATAAAATGCATGACAATAATAATGCAAAAGGTGGGAGGAAGAAATGGAATTTATTATTTGTAAGGGTCTAGCACTGTCAGGGAAATGTTAATTTTTATTAGACTGTTTTAAGTCATGCACACACACTGCAATCTTTAGGTAACCATTATAAGGACTGTATAGATATACAAGTAAAAATTAACTAGAAGGAAAAAATGGAATAGCATAAAACATTTCATTAAAAAAGAAAGTCAGAATATAAGACTGCAGCAGGAGAAAGCAGGAGACCCTATTCCTTGGGATTCCATTGCAGTGGAAGGTTCTTGGTTACACTCAGGATAGAACTCAAATGTGAGCCAGATACAGCATGAGGCAGATTTATTAAGGGTATAGCTTAGACAGCAAAGCGGAGCCACTGCTCCACAGGCAGAGTAGCCCTCCTCGGTGGCCTATTTGCTCTCTTTTTTTTTTTGGAAGGTCAGTGAGCATGTAGAGTAGGGGCAGAATAGTCATGATTTCTCTGGGGAGGTTTTTACAAGAGGGGGATTTTTTCCTTATTAGGCCCCTTCTGGGGGTTCTCATGACAACTGTAAACTGCTAATGAGACTTCAATGAAGCCAGAGGTCTATTCCCTGTCAACTTAGGTGCCCTCCTGTTCTGATCTAGTTCCAGCCAGTCTCCAGTGCATCTTGCTTATCAGTCATAGGCCGCTTTGCCCATTGTTCCTGTGTGTGACTAGTCAAGCTAGCCCAGACTTTCTGTCTACCTCGCCCTGCCATTCCCTTCCCCACTTCAAGACAAAGGTCCCTAATAGACACACAGCTGTTTCTTGAACCCAGGGTTAAGGGTGCCAACCTGTGTGCAACACAAAATGTGCATATAACTATTCACTCCCCAGAAACTTAGCTACTAAACAACAGCCTGCTGTTGGCCAGAAGCCTAACTGGTAATATAAATGGCTGATTAACACATTTTTTGTGTTTTATATATATTACATACTCTGTTCTTACATTGAAGCTAGAGAAAAGAAAATATTCTCAAATTGTAAATCTTCCCCCAAAATTTCCAATATATTCATTGAAAAGACATCCATATATAGATAGACCCATGCAGTTCAAATTTATGTTGTTCAAGGGTCTACTGTTGATGTTAAGACAGTAGAAATAAATCCAAATGCACTAATTGCATTAAATATAAAAGGGCAACTGCCAGGAGCCATGCTACTCAAGCTGTGTAGCAAAGCTCAGGCTGGAGGAGACCCCCACAAAGCAGGGGCCTTTGCAGCTGGCTCCCCCTATTACCCACCTTGACTTTGTTTTTCTCCAATATACTATTGTCTTTGCTTTTGCTCCCATTTTTGCCAAAGACTAAGTTAACCTTTGATAAGCAGCATGGAAATGAGGAGAACATAAACTTTCCAAAAGCTTTTCAGGGCAGTGGTCCTGAAGAATAGAACATGCAGAGGCCAGATGGCAATCTTGGCATAGAATACCAAAACCTGTAAGTAGCTAGTCAAACATTGACTACCCCATCTCCACCTAAGTGAGAATGTCCCCCTTTTTTGTAATGCTAGTGAAATTAGTGATGAAGAGTTTTATAGGAAAATTAGAGAAATAGAGTTATAGGGGAATACTGAATAGAATAACCCTGTCTGACACTTAATCTTCTCATGTTTTCTTCTATTTGCTAGTTCTATAGCTTTTCTTCTTTCTTCCTAATTACAGCCCTTTACTAGAATTTGTGCCTATATGTGAAATTACCAAATACCATAATTTTCCAAGAAGTAAAGATACCTCAAGACAAGTGCTGGGCCTGGAAGCCACAGGGCATAAATCTGCAAAGAAGTAAAAAGCTAACATTTTCAAAGAACATTACTTCTCTCTCACTTACCAGCTTTACATCTCCCTGTATGGCCCCAGAAGATGGCTGGTTAGCCAGAGACAGGTAAGATTCCACAAGGGAGGAACAACCTAAGACAGGCACAGTCACAGGGGGGCCATCACGTGAGAAAATGGGGGCCAACAGAGGTGAGGCTTAGAACCTCACCCCTCCAGTGTTGAGAGAAGTTTCTGTTCTCATGGATGTTTTGTTGCTCTTGTCTGGCTTGGATTAATACCTAGTCTATAGGCACAAACCTGATCATCTACACTTGCCTTCTTACAGTTCTAAATCATGCTTTCTATCTTTATCTTGCATCTACCTATGATAGAATGAATATTATGAGGAGATAAAATGTACCCATTGCATTAGAAATATAGATGATGATACCTGCCTTGCTAACTGTAGTAGTGAGTGACCTGTATTTCACCCTGAGCTGATAGACTCCATAGTCACTGCTACATGCTGCACATTTCTGTGGTCACATGCATTACTTAGAAACCGCTTTGCATAGAATCAAGAAACACAATACAGTACATGTTTTTAGGAAAAGTTTCGGTCAAGGAACAGAAAACGATCACCTGTCTAACACTTGACCAACCATGAATAGATTAGAAAGAAGAAGAAAGAAAAAAGCTTGCCTATACCTATTAATCAAGTGCCTATACCAGTTAATCAACAGAACAATAAAAAATAATCATATCCTTGTGAAAAATGATATATATAAAGTTGTCATTGGCCCTTTGTTGAGAGACCACCTCCATCTGACCCTGTGTCCTGTCTCTCTGTGCACCAACTCCGTCTCATCCTTTTTGGCTTCACAATCCCCCGCTGGAGCTGGACTCCGGCAGGCAACTAATATGAGTAAATGACTGAGATTATCTAATTACAGTAAAAAAAAAAGAAATTCTACCATACTTTGATTACAGGAAACACACTTTAAATATAAGTACACAGCCAACTTCAAAGTAAAAGCATAGAAAAAGATATAAATAATATTAAAGATTTTAAAAATCTTTTTGTTCTCATAAAATACTTACCAAGAACAGTGCTTGGCTTCTTCTCATCACCTTATGCACAATGCAAAACATGCATCTCTTCCACACCATGGTGAGTCATCACATCACTTTCTAAGCCTGGCACAGATCCCAGCATTTTACCCTTTCTGTTTCAGTGTCATAGACGGAAAATTCCTTTAAAGGTGAAGTCTTGCTTGCTGGTGCACTTTCTTGGGATGTCTTTGTCTTCACGGTCACAGCCATTCTCATTTCCATCTCACTGATGTTGATATTGACAAGTGTGTCCTCACTAAGTTCCTCTGGCTGCATATCCAAAGTCTCTCAGATATCAAAGTGAATGTTCCCATGGTCAACTATTCCTTCTCTAAGTCCTATTACTATTGGATTGACTTTCCCATCCAGCCTTATCAGTCTGTTTCTTTACTGCACTTTTGTCTTTGGCGGCCAGTTTCCTTTTTTGATTATCCATTTGTATAAAATATCATGTGAGCTTATCACTAAAGGACAAAGAATCAACACAGCTACATGCTTTGCTGTCTGGGCAGGAACTGAGTAACATGCACAGGAAGCAGACAGAGTTTGAAAGAAGCAGCATGACAGCTCACTGATCCTGATGCACATCTGTTATTTATGCAGTGATTGGTAGAGTTAAGGTCTAGCAGGAATGTATATTTTATGCAATTACAGTTGAGCTTCTGTGGTAGTAAAATCTGAACCTTGTGGGGAACTGGTATTATATTAACTAAATTGTAGTAGTTGATAACCACACATATCATAACCAGGCAGAATGAGGATGGCTGGTGTTATAGCTGCACAAATAAAGCTACAGAAATAAATATTGCTGTGAGAAGAGACAAACTGAACAAGGGCACAAAAAGAGAATCCAGAAACAGCCCCACACACACTGACCTGAGTAACAAAAAGGTGATGCTGCAGTGCAGTTGGAAAAAAAGGAGCTTTTCAGTGAATGGTGCTGGGTTGTTTAGATTCCTATATGGAAAAGGACACCTGATCCTAACCTTGTACATAGGCAAAATCCATTTCAGATGAATTGCAGATCTAAGTATGAAAGGTAAAATAATAAAACTACTAGGGAAAAAAGAAACATAGAAGAACATCTTTGTGAGCCTGGTGCAGATACAGATTTCTCAAGCAGAAGGCAAAAATCACTAAACATAATGGAAAAATGATATATTGATATTGAAATGGCAACTTTATATTCATCAAATACACTAACTGAAGTGAAAAGGAAATGCTCCCACAGAGTGGAAGCAGCATTCATCCAACGTTGGGTCATCATTAGCACACCTGCCCCATATCCATGGAGCCCACAGAACTTCCTCAGGGGAGACTGTCACCCATGCCAGGTGGGTGAGAGGAGAGATGCCCCCTTTGGTGTGGGACCATGAAAGGCCAGGATTCCTGACATAACACCTGCTGAGTGACCACCTGCCAGGGATCCATCTCCCCTTCAGACTGAGTGAGCCTGAAGGTTTAGCCCTCTCCCCTTCCCTTCTGAGGCTGAGAGCAGGGTGAACCCTCTCTCAGGTCCCTCCAGTCCAGGCTGTAACTTTTACCTCATATCCACCTTCCACAACCACTAAAATCTATTCAGTGTCACCAAATAACCTTAAACCAGACAAAGTGCTGTATGTATCTCTTCAACCCTCTGAGATTTTTCCCTGTTTAACCGAGACTACAACTGTCCCCCATAGTATCCGTGTCATAAAACAAAACAAAACAAAAATGAAACACTCTTCATTTCACCAAAACAGTGAATTCAGTATTAATGTATTTGACTCACCATTACAGGTCACAGCTACTCACTCCTCTAAGCTTGAGGCACCAATCCCAGCAGCATGCAAGTTCCCAAAGAGGACAGTTAAGGAAATATCTTCACGACAAAAAAAGGGCAAGATGTAACACCAAGGGACTGCTAATATACACCCAGCAACTGGAAGATGGACTGAAACCAAGGCTGTGCCGGCACAATGCCTGCCAGTTCCCCACATTTACTTACTCACCAACTGTGTCCTAATGCCTCTTGGATGTGCTGAATGCTGGTGATGTGCAGACAACTGATATCTTCATAGCTACCCCTTCAAAAACATTTGAAGTCCCCTGGGAAGATAAATCATGCAATCAGGGGATAAAAGGGCAGTGTAAACAGAGCAAAAGTGGGCACAGGAGCTCTCTAGGTGACCAGCTTTCACATGGGCAGCTCCAGCCTGAACTGTGCATTAACTACACTAGCAGTGAGTGACCAGCAAGGTACTGGACAGTCACTGAAGGTAATCTGGCATGTGTGAGGAAAATAACCCAGCAGTCATGTATAGCGCAGACTGAGGAAGGGAAAAGGAAATCATGGAAAGGAAGGTCATTAGGGAAACATGGTTGCTGTACCAAATCTTGATATTAGCAGCTTGAAATGTTAGGGGATAGTCAACAAAAGCACCCTCACTTCTGACACCAACTGCAGAGTTAGGCATTCCACAAGACCACCTTCAATTTCAAAAATCCAGTAGAAGGACAGGGGCAAAGATGCATGAACAGAATGCAGAAAAACTGCAACTGGAGCTTGCTTCTGTCTTCTCCTCTTGGAACTGTGGACAATGCTAACATTCCCTGGAAAATAGTGTGTGACAATATGCATGGAGCGTCTATGACCAGGGAAGCTCACCTGAACCTTGGTGTCCAGAGTTTTTACTGGGGCTCAATCGCATAGAACTGGTTGGCCACCCAGGCTTCAGGCCCTCTGGAGGGTGAGCAAATATTACATGATCCAAAGCCCCACCTTATCTGGTGTGGCCCCAGGCCCCAACATAGTCAAATACAGTTCTATCAGAAATGGCATTCCAATGGCTTAGAGATCAACTCCTAAGGAGGCTAGGGCAAAAGCTAGACCCCTCTTTGGGTAAGATTAATTCTTTACTACACAAGGCTAACCTGATTGTGTTTTCAATTTATTTCTATGACACATTACATTCCATTTACAATTTATCTCCATGATCAAAAGTATGGAAAGATCTCCACACCCACCTCTCCAGTAACACAGGGCCAACCACACAGCAGAAGAGTCTACTTTTGGAAATCTGTGGAAAAATCTTTATCTGAGTATGTTTCTGGGCTTCTTGGAGCTGCAGTGAGAAAGGCTACGTCTTGTGGCTTTCCTAACTCTCTCTCTGGATTTGTGGGGTGGGGAGGGGGCATTTAATCTCTAGGTTTCACGCTCCATGGACTGACTGCTAGTGCTACCTATGTGAGCTGAAATTTGTTGATTTTTAAAGTAACTGTAAAATATTTTGACAATGACAAAAATAAAACTACTGTGTATATGGCTTTAAAAGATTAATTATAAGCTATGCAGCACCTATCTCCAGAAGTTTCCAATATATATTTGAGGACTACCTTCTTACTAGAAAAATGAAATAAAGTCCAAGTCATTTTCTAGTGGCATTAAGAATACAAATGGGATGATAACAAAATAATAATAATAATAAAAAGAATACAAATGTGTTTTACCATTTCATAGCTGGGTGACATACCATGTGGCCTTAAAAATACTTAGAATAAGTGAAGAGAATGTGCAGTTCCTTTGTCCACACAACAGTCTCGACTTACTAGCACATAGTTCCAAATCTGCCATTAGCCAGCTGTGTAATCTTGAACTTGTCATTATAACCTGCTGGCTCTGCTTCTTTCTCTGTACAGTAAAGATGTTGGAGCAGATCATTGTTAAGTTTCCTTCTGCTTCCACCAATTCCCTCTCAGGATGAAGTAACATTTTATAAATATAAATGAGCACTCCTGGAGGCTGAGGTTGCTATGTGCTATTCAGATATAGTTCAAATACTTATTTTGTGAATGATTCTGAGCAAAATGTCGGTGACATGGAGATTCAAACAGTCTGCCTAATACACTCTGAATTTGATAGGAAATAGAACATGGGAAATTTAGTTAAAGTTATATGCCTTCAAAAACGCAGTGACTTTTTCTTTTAATAAATTTTTTATTAAGGTATGATTGATATATACTCTTATGAAGGTTTCACATGAAAAAACAATGTGGTTACTATATTTACCCATATTATCAAGACCCCACCCATACCACAATGCAGTCACTTTCCATCAGTGCAGCAAGATACTACAGATCCACTATGTGCCTTCTCTGTGCTACACAGTTCTAAACATGATTCCTCATACTGTGTGTACTAAACATAATACCCTTCAACCCCCTTCTCCCTCCCTCCCTACCTGCCCTCCCACACCCCTCCCCTTTGATAACCACTAGTTCATTCTTAGAGTCAGTGAGTCTGCTGCCATTTTGTTCCTTCAGTTTTGCTTCACTGTTACACTCCACAAATGAGGGAAATCATTTGGCATTTGTCTTTCTCTGCCTGACTTATTTCTCTGGACTGAGCATAATGTCCTGCAGCTCCATCCATGTTGTTGCAAATGGTAGGGTTTGTTTCCTTCTTATGGCTGAATAGTATTCCACTGTGTATATGTGAGCCAGGGACCATGGGTGTAGTCAGAGTAGGGTGAGGGTCTCCGGGAAAAGCAGGGAGGAATATTTATAGTCAGAGCAATGTAACAATGGGTAAAGAAGACCCATTGAAACTCTGTTAAGCACTATGCAAAGTCAAGGTCACACTAATTCTCTAGGGAAAGATACCTAAGAATATAGACATCTTCAGTGAGATCCGTTAAAGGTCAAAAGGCCAGAAGCAACTTGGCCTGGAATGTTTGAGTGTTCTGCAAGGGTATCAGCATAACCCGTGACACCACTGTCAGCCCTAGCAATCAGACTATGACCCAGCCCACCTTGAGTACAGGGCAGGTTATGCAAGTCCACACTCCTACGTTTTTTCATGTTCTCGAAAAATCCTCAACTACCTCTAAAACCCCCTAGACAATGCACCACTACGGACTCTCTTGTGCCCTCCTGGCGTGAGCCAGGAGCTCTGTCCTTTCACTTTATCTCTAAATAAAAGCCTGTACCTTGCTCTCCTACCTTGACTGTTTGTGAAGCTCATTCTTTGGCTCTGCAAACAAGAACCCCAGCATCATCTTCGGGGGCTCGCCCAGGATAACCTCGGAGTTGAGTATCAGCATGCAAGCCTGCCTTTTCTTTTGCTGTCTTTATAGAAAGAAGCTGTCTGTGGCACACAGCATCAGGTGCTCATCAGCCACTTAAATGGGACTAGCCTGGCTGCTGATCTCAAAGTCTCAAGTGACAGGTTCCCTTGCATCTCACTCAGAGGATCCTCCATCTCCCTTGGGAGCCAGGAAAGTCACCTGAAGTGGAGGCCAGGATTCCCTTTCAGAGGCATCTCCTCAGATGAGAGGGACTGAGGAAAGCTGTGGGCAACTGTGAGAGTCTAGGCTGAGGCTACACTTCAGTGGCTTCTCAAAGGTCCACATGTCTGGAATCAGACTCCGACAGCCCGACTGGGTATCCATGAGGAGTGTCTCTTTCTCTGTCTCTGACTTCCAGCCTGCTTCAGGCTGCCCTGGCCTCTGAGTGAGGCAGGGGTCATTCCTAACTCTCTCCTAACTTCATCAATCTCACAGAACCCGATGCTCACCACCGCAAGTAGCAGATCCACGCTTTGCTCTTATTCCTAACTAAATGCTGTTCTTTTTATCTCATAAAAGTGTGTCTGGGCACCCGTTAGCCACTTAAAAGACAATTAGCATTGGCTACCAGTCTTAAGTCTCGAGTGAAAGGTTTCCCAGTGTCTGCCACTCCTTGATTCCCCGCCTCCGGATGGACAGGAATGTCGGGGAGTGGCTGAGCTGATTTCCTACTTTCCTCTCCTAATCTGCAGACTCCGAGGGCAGACCAGACCAGTAGACAGCAGTCCTTGGATCTCGGCTCTGGCCCATTGATCCTTTGGTGCTGAGTGAACCTACGGCTAGGCTGCTGCCTATGTGAGAGTCGCAGATGACCCCTGACCTTTTGTCTCAGAGATCAGATTTGTTATAGTGAGTGACTGGCTAAATAATTCTCAGGCAGTGGCAGAAATTGGTGTTTGAGAACAGACACTCCCCTCCATAACTTTATATGTAAATGGCCCTGTTTAAATTCTTGCCATGGCTCTATTCTATTGATCTCTCTTCCTTGGAGGCAGTCTTCCTGGGGCTATGGCATTTGCTTATCTGCAGCCCAAGTGAAGTATGCTAATGCCTGTGCAGAGACACTAGGGTCTGGATAGGACTCCTGGAAGGTATAAAGTAAGAGCATACTGGTGAGGTCCCCACTAGATCCAGAGCTCTGAAGCAACTCTTGCTTAGTGGGAAGGCAAGAGGGGAATCAAGGTAAGATAAAGGCCATGCTGGTAAGGAATGGTTAAAGCCAGTAGGCCTGGCAGAGGAGGTGATTGACCACTATCACCCAGGCTCTAGGAGTAACTAATCCACTGTTTACCAATTAATGAATCCTAAATTTGACTACTGCTTCTCCACCTAATTTCAATATCTACCCTTATTTCCCTGCTTGCAAACACCAGTCTTAATTGTCTGCCCCTAAGCTCATCTTAGTTTATTTCCATATTACCATGCACTCACAAAAAACTTCAAACCATCTTGATGCTTTTTGGGCCAAAGCCCTTTCCTCTCTTGTCCACATTTGACTCACATGCTGAGCTCCTTTGCAAATAATTTAATTTTTTCAGTGTCCTCCATATTGAGCTCTCACTTTGGTTGTCTACTCGATTTGCTTTCCCTGTGTTTCTTTGGACCTAATTCCGATAGCTGCTTATGTATTCACTCCACCCTTTTCCCAGTGGGGATAGCTGATTAAGTCATTGTAAAGCCTCCAGATCCATTTGGCTTGCCAGCCCCTTTTTACCTCTTTGATAAACCATTTGGTTGGTGTTTAAAAACAACTACAACAAAAACACAGAACTTTAGTGTGGAAGATTGCTTAGAAATGCCTTGTTCTTACCTAAATTCTTACCCGAACAGTTCTTCAAATGCTTATAAATATGTTCAAAGTATTACTTTGCTTAGCATATAACTCAGTAAATGTGTTCTGGGAGTGAACCTAGAACAAGACTGAAGGGGCCATGCCATCTTCTAATTGAAAAAGTTGGTCCTGGGGTTCATATTGCAATTGTAGCAATGTATTTCTTAAATTTAATACTATCTGGCATTGGCTTTTAGCACTCTGAAGTAATACAGTCATAGGAATGATTCCCCCATCTATAGTTGAATGTGATTGTTAGGACATTTGATACTGAGGTGACCTGAAATATTTGGAGAATTTAGAAGTTGTAGGAGGATGTTTGACATTTTACAGTGGGAAGAGTATGGGATTGGGATTAGATGTGGAATCTAGTTCCAGCTTTTCCATTAACTGGTTATACTGCCAAGCCAAGGAACAGCCTTCTCTCTGTGCCTTAATCTCCTTATATTTTGGGATAGGTATACTTAACATTCTACAGTTCCATGACTTTGAGATACTTAACAAGCATTTTAAAGAGTGTGATCTCAAGGTCTTTATTGTGTTTAGTTTGTCTTATAAACTGAAGGCTTAGTTTTCTCTTGCCTGCAAGTGTTTAATGAATGCAATGCTTAGCCCCAGATTGAGTTTAACAGACATTCATCTAGGCTTCCAATTTGTAATACTTTGGAAACCTAGAAGATAAAAATATAAAAAAGACATAATTTACTCCCAGGCTCAATGTTTAATCTTGGAAACTGACAAATTACATGAAAACTTTAAAAGGTACACATGCTAACTCCTATGATAAAGACAAACAGGAGGCTTTCTGATTAATTCTAGTTACAGAGAATTTTGGGGAAAAGGTAGTATTTGATCTGAGAATTAAGGGATAGAAAGATAATGAGAGCAGTAAGTTGAAGAGGTGACAGCTTGAGCAAAAGTAGGAAATTGCAGGATGTACTTCCCAAAATGTATTCCAAAATATATTAATAGGTTTTTGTGGGAGAAAAAAGATGCCATAGTCAAATAATACTAAATGAAATTATTACTGTGCAGTAATTGTTGCTTAGTGTTATCATTTTTGTTATTAAACAAATGTATGAGCCAGTGGGCTCAGTGAAATTATACACAGGTATTTTTACTGCTATACTGCTCTGCATCTTAATATCCTAAAGTTCAATGTGAATTGCTGAGAGGAACGTATAGTACTTAGTGTATGAATCTTATATGATCACAGAACCCTTTTCCATAGGAACCCTAGTTGCAAAGAATGAATTGTTGAGAAATTGCACAAGAAGATCCTATATATCAATGGAATGGGTAGAATGTAGCAAGAGAGATTTACTGATATTTATTTCCAATAGATATATTATAGAGTTTATTAGAAGAGTTTAAGGAAAAGAAAGAGTTTAATAAAGAGGATGTGTATGTACACACAGAAGCCATTTTCTATGTCTGCCAGCAGGTGTCAGTAGATGCCAAGCATAGCTTGGTTACATCCAGGAAGAATAGAGTCCAGAGAGTCACATGTGGATAATTTCCAAGAGTACCTATACACCAAAGGAAGGGACTTTATAAAAGAACTTCTATTTATTTACAATTCTAAGGTTAATATATTTTAAACTACTTAAATAATGAATTGTACTTTGCTAACACACACACACACACACACACACACTCATTCATTCATGGGCTTAGTGCCACATATTTAATAAGCATGATGCTAGGAACAACCAGGTATTCTAGACAGATTGAATATATTCTCACATTCTTGGCATTATTGGGTTACTTGAAGATACATGATGGTTTAAAAACAGGTGAGATGGAAGTTTTATTTGTTCATGCATTCAACTACTAGATGGTGCATCAGGTTGATGGTACACAACAAGGTATTCCAGGCAGATTAAATATAATTGCACCTTCTTGGTATCTCATTGGATTACTTGAAGATATGTGATAGTTTTAAAATATGTCCATAAATTCTTTATTCCTCCATTAGAGGTGGAATTTAATTCCCCCTGTCTTTTTTATGTGGGGGTGCTAGATTTAGTGACTCACTTCTAATGAATTCTAAAAGTAGGTCCTAAAAGACCGAGTGTGTTCCTCTTGCCCTGTGTCTGGGATCACTTGTTCTGTGGGTGGGGCAGGAGTCCAGCTGCCATTGTGAGGACACTGGGACCCCAGCACAGCCTTCAGATGCCTGTAGCCCCTGCTGACATTTTTACTACAACCTCTTAAGAAACCCTGAACCAGAGCCACTCTGCTCTTATTTCCAGATTTCTGTTCTACAGAAACTATATGTTTGTTATTTTACACTGCCAAATTTTGGGATAGTTGTTCTGTAGCAGTAGCTCGCTAATTGAAGACATAGACAGAAATCTGGAGTTGTTGGATGTTGTGCCCTCACGTCCAGCAAATTTCAGGGTGTCTTTGAAATTGGACTAAATATAATGTGCATCTTTCTTGACAATTATCAGTTTTCATCAGTTTCTAAAAGGAATTCTTAATCTCTGAAAGACTACAAATCTGTTTTTATTAGGAGGAAATAGAGCAGTGGGTCCCACAGAAATAGAAAGTTTTCATTTTGGGAAACATCTCTCATATATAAGTAATTGATGTGTATTTGCTGATAGAGACTAGCATTGAATTGGGCTTTAAAAAGTGAAAATAACTTACAATCATATGAGAGTTCTCTTTCAAAGTGTGCTTGGTTGTTTAGATCAGGGATGGGCAAACTATGGCCAGCAGGACAAGCCCAGGACCCTTCATTCACTCCATTGCTTTTGCCACTATGATTTTATTGAAACAAAGCCATGCCCATTTGTATAACATTTTCTAAGGCTGTTTCTGCCACAATAGCAGAGTTGAATAGGCGACAGATGTCCCATGAGCCTAAGACATTGATTATTTGATCATTTATCAAAAAATGTTCTGACCTTTACTTTTTAATACTGAGATGCAGTTGGCATTCTTGTGGCATAAAAGTGGTGGCTAAAATGCATCTCTCTAACTGATGAGTGGTCGTACTACCTGTCACATAGCAGATTGTTTTACAGGTAAGTAATGCATCGACATTCACTCTCCAAGCCGCACAGGAGTGATTGCCGTCCTGATCCAGGAGTGGCTCTTGGGACAGCCTCCTAGGGAAATGAGATTCATAGAGTGGGGGAGAGCGGGGGTCATGATGCTGGGCCAGAGGAGAGCACACCAGTGGCTCTTCAGTCGTGCGGGGCATTCAGTAGGAGAGGCCTGCTGTACTCTGTTACTACGCAGGAGCTCTAGCTTCCTCTATATCTGTCTCAACAACTTGGCATTTTTCTTTCTTACCTGAAGAATCTCATAAACCTGATCTATAAATGATACATCCATTATTTTGAAATAAGATGCTTGAGGGCTGGATTCTAACCTATTTCCTTTCTAATTCCATTTGTATAGTGTTGTGAACTCTCGTCACTGAGTTACTGATTCCTCCAGATAAAAGAGATACTTACTTTAATATTGGTTTTAGTTCTGAAACTTCAAGTCTGATTCCATTTTATTGCACAATCTCTTGGCAGCAGCTGGTTTTGCTTTATGCTTTTGGTTGCAATGTGCCAAATGTTTATCTTTTAATATGTAAGACATTCTCAAACTTTAATAAACCTAGTTGATGAAAAGTCTAGAAGGGAAATGGGATGCAGTAAATCAGGTCAGTGTTTTGCAGGCTTGCTGGCTTTTCTCTGCTAACTGTGATGCCCAGTGCCCTAACTCAAACTTGCCCCCAGGGTACACTCGTCCAGGTCTCAGGTGACCACTGGCTGACAGCCTCAGGAGGGAAGAGCAGTTACCAAACCTGTGAGTCGGTATTCAGAGCTGATTGTTTCAAAGTTCTGCTGGTATGTCAGGGGAAGAGTATTTCTTCTCTCACATCTTATATTTCAGTGAGGGGGCCAGTCTCAGGGTACTAGAGCTAAATTTCTTAAGAGTTTTGGTCAGGCTTATACGCCAATTAATTGCCTTTTGTTATGAACTGTTTTGAATATAAAGAAAAGTTAGTAATGTAATGAACATCCACTTTCTTCCCGGTTTTTAATAAACCTTACTGTATTGTCATATTTGTTACAGAGATAATTTTTAGCAATAGTACATCTGAAGCTTCCTCTGACTCCATCTCCTGTCCTTCCCCAGAGGAAATGTGTTCGTCATTGCCATGTGTAATTCTGTAAATAAGATTGTATGCTGTTAGTTATCATGCATACTTTTACTAAATATGTACACTTTTATATTTTTTATATTTATACTAAATATGAAAATTAAGAATCTGTGGTATTAATTTGCATTTTTAAATGCCATTTAAGTGGTATTGTGTTTTATGTATTCTGTTGTAACTTGCTTTTCCGTTCAACATTTTTAAAATACTTTTCCATGTTGGTAGTTGCTTCTTCTTTCATCTTAATTGCTGCAAAATATTCTTTTGTCAGAATATACCACAGCTTATTTATCTGTTATTCTTTTGGTGATGAGATATAATGAGTTGTAAGAAATACATATTTGGTCACTCATATAACCAAATACATATTTCCCAGGTATATTTTGTCTTCATTCACAGTTCCTGAAAACACTGCAGAGTCCTAAAGGTGAAATGGGTGTTTTGTCACATTAATGACAGACTTTTGGATCCCACCCAAGGGCAGGGGCTGGAGCAATAAAGCCCTCACAAAACCCACAGGAAGAGCTTATCGCCCCCTGCTGTCTGGGGTCTTGCTTCTCTGTTGGAGGCAGAGCCTCTATTCTTGGGGAACCAGAAAGCCTCCATTTGCCACTGAGCCAGGCCCCAAGCTCCATGAGGATAGAGGCTCCTTTATTTGGGACTTTCACCTGGCTCTTGACTTGTAACCCTTAAGGTATCTTTTATTAAACTGGTAAACATAAGCATTTCCCTGAGTTCTATGAGCTGCTCTAGCAAATTAATCAAACTTAAGGAAGAGGTCATAGGAACCTTTAACCTGTAGCCAGTAGGTCAGAAGCACAGGTAGCTCCCCAGGGTTTGTGACCAGCATCTGGAGTGGGGGGCAGAGGCAGCCATGTAGGACAGAGCCCCTTAACCTGGGGATCTGGTGTGGTCTCCAGGCAGATAGCCTCAGAATTGAGTTGAATTCTCGGACACCCTGCTGGTGTCTGAGAATTGCTTGGTGGTGTTATGTGTAGGGATACCCACTCCCACATGCTTACATTGGAATTATATCTGGGAACTCAAATGGAGTTACACTACTATTATTTCTGTGTATAATATTGTTATTGTTATATACATATGTAGGAAAAAAGACACCATCTCAGTGGACATTTATTTTCAAACTTTTCCATTACAAATAATGAGGAGGGAGCATTCTTGTTCATGTCTTCTTTAATATGTGAGCCTTTCTCTTCTTTACACTCAGAAGTGGAATGATTGTTTCTTATGGAGTACAACTTCAGTATTATTAGGTGATCCCAAATAACTGTCCAAAGCAGCTATACTAATTTATTCCCACACCAGCATTATAATTATTCCTGTTGCTTCACAATCATGGTCAGTGATTTTTAATTTTTCCAATTTGTTACTTTGTTATTTTTTTATTTTATTATTTTTATTTTGGTATCAATAATCTACAATTACATGAGAAACAGTACGTTGACCAGGCGCCACGCCAACCAAGTCCACCCAACAAACCCCACCACAGTCACTGTCCATTGGTGTAGTAAGATACAGCAGTCACTACTTGTCTTCTCTGTGTTGCACATCCCTCCCTGTGCCCCACCCGACATTAAACATGCTAATTGTGATGCTCCCTTTCTTTTTTCCCCCCTTATCCCTCCCTTCCCACCCATCCTCCCCAGTCCCTTTCCCTTTGGTAACTGTTAGTCCATTCTTGGGTTCTGTGATTCTGCTGCTGTTTTGTTCCTTCAGTTTTTTCTTTGTTTTTATACTCCACATGAGTGAAATCATCTGGTACTTGTCTTTCTCTGCCTGGCTTATTTCACTGAGCGTAATACCCTCTATCTCCATCCATGTTGTTGAAAATGGTAGGATTTGTTTTCTTCTTATGGCTGAATAATATTCCATTGTGTATATGTACCACATCTTCTTTATCCATTCATCTACTGATGGACACTTAGGTTGCTTCCATTTCTTGGCTATTGTAAACAGTGCTGTGATTAACATAGGGGTGTATCTTTCTTTTTCAAACTGGGCTGCTGTATTCTTAGGGTAAATTCCTAGAAGTGGAATTCCTGGGTCAAATGGTATTTCTATTTTGAGCTTTTTGAGGAACCTCGATATTGCTTTCCACAATGGTTGAACTAATTTACATTCCCACTAGCAGTGTAGGAGGGTTCCCCTTTCTCCCCAACCTCGCCAACATTTGTTGTTGTTTGTCTTTTGGATGGTGGCCATCCTTACTGGTGTGAGGTGGTATCTCATTGTGGTTTTAATTTGCATTTCTCTGATGACAAGCAATGTGGAGCATCTTTTCATGTGTCTGTTGACCATCTGAATTTCTTCTTTGGAGAACTGTCTGTTCAGCTCTACCCATTTTTTAATTGGATTATTTGCTTTTTGTTTGTTGAGGTGTGTGAGATCTTTATATATTTTGGATGTCAACCCTTTATCAGATCTGTCACTTATGAATATATTCTCCCATACTGTAGGATGCCTTTTTGTTCTATTGATAGTGTCCTTTGCTGTACAGAAGCTTTTCAGCTTGATAGAGTCCCACTTGTTCATTTTTGCTTTTGTTTCCCTTGCCCAGGGAGATACGTTCATGAAGAAGTCACTCATGTTTATGCCCAAGAGATTTTTGCCTATGTTTTTTTCTAAGAGTTTTATGGCTTTATGACTTACATTCAAGTCTTTGATCCATTTGGAATTTACTTTTGTGTATGGGGTTAGACAGTGATCTAGTTTCATTCTCTTATGTGTAGCTGTCCAGTTTTGCAAGCACCATCTGTTGAAGAGACTGTCATTTCCCCATTGTATATCCATGGCTCCTTTATCATATATTAATTGACCATAAATGTTTGGGTTAATGTCTGGTGTCTCTATTCTGTTCCATTGGTCTGTGGCTCTGTTCTTGTGCCAGTACCAAACTGTCTTGGTTACTGTGGCTTTGTAGTAGAGCTTGAAGTTGGGGAGTGAGAGCCCCCCCACTTTATTCTTCCTTCTCAGGATTGCTTTTGTTGTTCAGGGTCTTTGGTGGTTCCATATGAATTTTTCAACTATTTGTTCCAGTTCATTGAAGAATGCTACTTTGTTATTTTTAATAATAATTCCCCAAATACTAGGGTGATTGAACATTGGCTTTATTTTAAAACTTTGAAATTTCTTGCTCTTTAACACTATATTGGAGATACTAGTTAATGCAATTAGAAAAGAGAAAGCAATTGTGGGTATAAAATTGGAAAGGAGAAATAAAACTATTTGAGGTTGATATGATTCAATATCAGGAAATCCCAAAAGCATCCATGAGTAAGCTACTACAACCAAAATGTAATCAGCAAGTTATGTAAAGGTTATTGTTTTTTAATATATAATAAAAACCATTTTAAATGTATTATGGAAGGGAATACCCCATTTATGAGAGAAAAAAATGAAAGAGAATACCTAAGAGTTAATTTAAAAATGCCCAAAACTTGTATGAGGAAAATTATAAGATACTCTTGAGAGAGCCTATAAAATTTGTCCTAAGCAAATATAAATATATGCCATATTCTTGGGTAAGAAGGCTAAATATCATAAAAATGTCACTTATTCCTTATTGTATAATCCCAATAAACTAAAACTCAGAGATTACATCAGATTTTGTTTTCAGCTGAAGAAGTTGATTATAAAGTCCATTTGGAAACAAGCAAAAATAGGAAAACCCAGAAAAATAAATCAGGGAAGAGATTAGCCCTACCAGATAATAAAGTATATTATTATTAAGCTACTATAATTTAACAATGCTATGTACTGATACAGGAATAGACAGACTATTGGAACTCAGTAGAAATAGTTCTGATCATATACTGAAATTGAGTATGTAATAAAGGTGGCCTCTCATATCAGTAAGGAAATGTAGAATTTATAATATTTAGTGTTAGGATGATGGGATAGATATAAGGAAAAAGATAAAATTTTAATCTTCACATCAAACACTAGAGATTTTAAGAAAAGAAACAGCATAAACACAAAAATAAAATATGGGTGAATTCTTGGAGTGAAAAAAAATCTTTCAATGACTTAAAGCCTAGAAGCAGTAAGGAGAAATAGTAATGAATTTGTTACATAAAACATTTTTAAAACTTTTGTACAGCAAAAAGCATTATAATTAAAAATGAATAACTGTGAAAACCCCATAAATTTAGCCACAAAGGCCAATAACCCTAATGTATGAAAATCTACAGAGGAGAATTAAAGGGCTAATAGCCCTATAGAAAAATGGACTGAAGATATTCACAGATGTTTCCTAGGAAAAGAAATGCAAAATGATCTTCAACATATAAAAATATGTTCAATCCCACACCAAAAAATAACTGCAAAATAAAACTTTTTATTAGACTGGCAAAAATCCAAAAGTTTGACAATGTATTCTACTGGTGAAACTAGAGGGAAGTGGGAAATCTCATTGGAAATGCAAAATGACAGAAGTCTTGTGGAGGGGAATGTGGCAAAATTATAAGTGCATTTTATTTTTGATGGAGCAATCCCATCTCTGAAAATTTATTCTAGTGATACATTGGCCCAAAATGAAAAGATATATGCACAAGGCTATTCTTTGTATAGCAACATGAATGGATGCATGCATGCATGAATAAATCATTCAAAAACAACCCAAATATCTATCAGTAGGGGACTGGTTAAACTGTGATGTGCTTTTGCAATTAAGAACCATGTAACTGTAAAAAGTAATGACAGATATCATATGGTCAAGTGAAGAAAAACTTGGGTAGAAAATGTGAGGAAATTTTTTGAAGAAAAGTGTGTGTGATATGCTATTATTTATTGAGAGTGGTTAAAACCTGAATCTTAAAAAAAATCAAAGGAAGACAAAATTTAAATAGCATATAAAGGGAGGAAAAGAAGAGATGGAATGGAACAAAAATGAAAGTTAGACTTAAAATTTTACCTGATTTCATAAATTTGTCTTTGGAGCTACATATTTTACATAATTATAAGACAAAATACAATTTAAAAAAGCCATTCCTAAAAATGCAAAGGAAATTTTTTAAAAAAAGAACCAAAATGTATATGCAGTTGTAACATAAAAACATGAAGAGAAAGTGCTCTGATTAAAACACAGTAATTGGACTGTATATTCCCTTTGAAATAGATCCTAATGACAAAAGAAACTGCAAAACATATGAAAACCTTTTCAATAATCATATTATTGGTGATAGTGGAGCTGATATCCTGAGACCATTATATGTACATTTTTAGGATAAGGCACATGACTATGTTTGTGTCTTGAGGACTGGGAGTTTTAGCATGGGAAAAATAAGGTAACAGAGGATTTATGAGCCTAAATAAAACTCTGTAGTCTTGGATTTGAAACAAAATATTAAAATGAATACATGATTTATTTTAATCTTAAAAAAATTAATACTCTTTAGCTTTGTTCACTGGAAAAGATTAAAAACAGTGCCAGATGCATCCCTAGAACCCAGACTGTTTGCTCTCTAAATACCGTTTCACACTAAAAGCAACCAGGACTCTGTGCCGAAGTGGTGATTCCAGGTATATGCAGGCGCTGTACGAGAAGAACTTGTAATATCTTGTTATAATAGAAAAGAAGTTGTCAGTTACTACCAGGGTCATGTCAGAAGGACTCAGGAGACAACTTGAATAGGTTCCTTTGAAAGATGGGTCAGTTTGACTCTCCATAAGATGAAGAACTAAATAATAAGGATAAAACAAATATATTTAGATCCATGAGTTCATAATGATACTTAAAAAACAAAAAAATATCAGTGGCCTTTGGAAATATCACCTTTGGAAGATGCTAGTGAGCCATCATTGTTTTGCAAACTGGAAGATAAAGGGGAAAAAATTCTAGCATTTACCCTGCTTTTCCTCTCTGAACTGTACCTCAAAGTAACCAAATAGATGATGAAGGGAAGTTTCTTTTTATAGAAGGATTCCAACTGGTAAATGAGAGCAGACATTATAGAATTGGAATAGCACCAATTATCACCATTTCCTGACCCATCGTGAAATAATGGAACTTGAAAATGATCATCTGTGGATGCAAACATCACAAAAAGAAAGGAGGTTGATTATATGTCTCCTGACAGAAATACATAAAGCTACCTATGAAGTAATCTTCCCCAAAGCATCAAGCCTTGGTTAGGTCCCTAGATCCAACTATTAGTTTATAGGAAATTCAGGAGACAGGAATGTATTAAATTATACCATCAGGTTGTAATCAGCAAAATTGAGACTGGGAAACTTTACAGGACAAATAACCTGGTTTCTTCAATAAAAAATTAGCAAAGAAAAAAAAAACCTGTGGGTTAAAAGAAACATATGACTTATCAAACAATTGTAACATATGGATCTTGATTTAAACAAACTGAAACAAATTGTAAAGTCGTTAAGGACATGTGAACATTTGATGAGATTAAGGAGTTACTGTTAATTATTTTCAGGTATGATAATATGGATATGATGTTTTTAAAATGAATCCTGTATTTTGGAGTACATATAGAAGTATTTACAGATGATATGATAGTATTTATGAAATTAGCTGTAAAAAAATCCAGGAGTTGAGGGTATTTCCTGGTGAATATAGCTGAAACAAGATTAGCCATGAATTGATAATGTTGAAGCTGGGTGATGGGGACATAGTGTTCATTACACTGTCCTATCTACTGCTGTATACCTTTCAAATTGTTAACTAACTCTTAACTAGGTTAAATGATTGAGAAACAGAGGCAGTTTATTATAGTTCTTTGTGTCTATTTATCAATTCATCCTTCTAGGAAATAATCTTAAATGAAAGAAGTCCTGGTCTTAATGGACTTAATGGGGTTTTCTTGCACAGTACTTGCTAAAATGTACTTGAATTGAAAAGTCAACTCTCCATTCTTCAAATAGATACAGAATATATGCTATTATTTTATTTGCTTTGAAAAATGAGAATAATTATTTTAAAATACCTTATCACAATCTCAGAAAACCATTAATAGCCCTCAACAAGAGAAAGGGAAAAAAGACTCTTCTCACCTTATAAATGGGTATATTCCAAAGTTTCATTCTAAGAAAATTCTCTAGAACTACAACAATGTTTCTCAAAGAATTATGTTTTAAATATCAAATAGGTTTCCAAGCCAGTCCACAAAAATCTATGAGTCCATAACATGATCTGCAAAACTGACAGAGTACTAAGGGTTCAATACAGGCAAAAATTAAATCTTTTTTTCTAGGAAAATGCTTTCATAACTGACTTCCAAACTCCAAAAGATGAGTGACTTTCCTGCATCTTTAAAGGAATTAGTCTTGTTATACTCCTGGATCATTTAATTGCCATATGCTTTGAATTCTGGAAGCAAAGAACAGTAATATCACCTGTGACTTGAACTTCTCCCATTCACAAACTAAATACTTGATGGAGCAGATATTATCTGCACATGAATGATCTTTTAAATAAAATCCTGCCTTTTCTGGGTTTTTCTTTTTGTATGTACATTATCTCATTTGATACTACAAGAAACCACTGAGGGTTAATGGACAAATATTATCACCATTTTACAGCTAAAAAAAGCTGATGTTCAAAAGTGTGGTGGAGAATACTCGGGAGTCAGGACCTGGATTTGACTCCAGGTTCTGAGAGAGCATGTGCATGTCACTGAACCTCTTGAACTTTGGTTTGCTTGTCTGTAAAATGGACATAATGAAACCCCATTTTCCAATGTTATGAAAACTAAATGAGCTGATAGTTGTAACAGAGTCTGATAAGATATGATACAAATTTTCACTCTATAGTGATGATGAAGATCACGGTAGGGCTATTTTAATAAATGCTCACTAAGTTGAAAAACTAGAATGGTAAGGAGATGCATGTATGTGATATGAGGAAATGGAATGTTTAGGAAATGGAATATTAGCTTAGAGAAAAATCAGGAGTAAGTGTTAGATGTCAGATATTTTCTGAAGGGCTCGGTTCTGAAGAGTAGATTTCCTTTGGTTATGAACTTTTTTGCAGTGAGTCTCCCTGTTACTGGAGTTTTCAAGCAAGGACCGTGCAGTAGGAATATCACAGAGGGGCTTAATTTCTCAAGTCAATTTCTGCTCTGAGATTTTATAATTGAAATCTAACAAATTTTCAGAGTTGGGAAAGATTCCTGGTCACTGATTCCAAGTCTGAGAAGGACTGATGATGATAGGCCTGTAGTGGGATAAAAAAAAATGGCAGAAAATTATCTACAAGCTGATTTTTTCAAAATTCACTTAGCAAATATTTAGTATTTACCACATTGCAAGATGATGTGCTAGGTACCAAGACACTTTTAAGAAAACATCTCTAGTGTTTCATTTTTTGAACACTTAAGATTCAGTTCTGTTTTCTATTATTCTCTCACTTTTAAATATACTCTGTCAGTCTTGATCTTCTCAGGTCTTTTAAGGGAGGTGATAAATGTTAGGGTCCAGGACTCTGGGGTTTCCCCAGAGAACAAACTACACGGACACGGAGATGTAAATCCAAGCAAAGCCTTTATTCAGCCAGCTAGATGCGGCCGACAGCAACTCCCCTGACATGCAGGCCGAGTCCGTGCTGCCGACCCCCCAAGCAACTTTAGGTATAGATTATATAGGATTTCCACAGCCATTGCACCAAAGCCTACACATTACTACAACCAATGAATTTGAAACGCATCCCATACTTTAACCAATAAAGTTGAAACGGGGACCGACCGCTTGCCTGACCTTTGCACGAGCATTCCTTAACGTCTTGTCACGAGTTTCGTCCCCTTTAGGGTATGTAAACTGGGTGGCTCTCGCTCTAGGGTGTTTCCTGCATTCCTTTATATTCCCCCCTTTTTCTTGTAACTATTTCAATCATGAAATTAGAGGTCATCTGTTTGGTAGTGCAATAGGGGAAAGGCACAATATGAACGGCGCAGTCTTAGCTTTTGCCAGCTGATGTGGTTATCTTGGAATAGAGTTTTTGAGAACGGTGTGTGGGTCAGCTAAACAGCATTGGTGTTTCTGGATGCGCACCTGATCACTTTAGGGGTTTTCTGGTGATTTTAAGCCAGAGAGGATTCTCAGTAGGTTGGGCTCTCCACGCAAGATGGTCGTCAGCTGTCTCGGCTGAGACAATGGGTTTCACATGAGATGCGTGGATCCAGGTGGCAATCTCGTCAACTTTGACTGCTGTTGGGGTGGTCAGTAACACTAAGTAGGGTCTTTGAATATTAAAGATAATTTCTTTCTTTGATTTCTCTCTGGGACACTGGCGCCTTGGTTCGGGTGCACATCAAAAGATTGCATGCCCAGCCTCTAAGGTGGGCTGAGACATTGTCTATTTGCTAAAGAATCTTGCTTTTTACTATGCCATCTACAGCTGGGTCTGCATGCTAAGTCAATTGCTCAGCTTGCAAAATTACCTAGTCAGATCTGAAGGAGGAAAAACAGCACACAGGCCCAGGCCCTCTAGTATGCTAAAGCAAATCTCATACACGATTACAAATGACTAGCATAACAAAACATGTGCTACTTTTCTCTATCTGGGGAACATTAACTGATCTCACTGAAGAATGATTCTAGAGCGTAATGTCGTTATTGAAACAATACTTTTCTCTAAAATTACCTTCATTTTTATTAGAAGTAAGTAGGTTAAGAAAATAATTAACAGCTGGCTTGATTATTTGCACAAGTGCAGCAAGAAGAGCAATTGATTACACACGCTCTTTTAAATATGCTTTGCTGGAACTTTTTGTAAGGAATTTCAGATTGAACTTTTAAAGGCCTCTTGAGGCCAGACAGCCAAGCTAGACTTGCCATCAGGCTTTGCCTGCAGTACCTGTAGATTTGGATGAATTCCTCTCTTCTTGAGGTCTCTGCACCTGCCAGGAAGTGACTTTCTTTACTCACCTGGTAAGGCTGCTGGGAACTCTGTAAGCAAGGTACCAGGCCAGTTTTTCCAAGGGGCTTTGCTGGCTTTATAAAGTCAATCTTAGTTCTTTAAAGTTGTTTACATCTGAGTCTATGCACATGTTTCTCAGGTATGACATTCTAGTCACAGCTCTGGAAGTATAACTAGTGTTCTTAACTAGTCTTCTCACAAGGAAAGCAGATTCTTATTGATCTCGTGCAAATAAACATACTGCCATGGAATACAAAAATAGTCACTGAAAGTTCTAAACTCTGGAGGGATCAGGTAGAGAGAAGGATGTTTGAATTCTGCTTATAAAGATAGTTATTTACTAAACTGTTGACAGCTTAAGAGAACAAGCTTAAAACACTTTATCAGCAACATTTGAAACAAAAAGACACAAAACTATCTTTTTTAGTTCACTTTATCTTATGTAACCAATACCTGTTCTGCCAAAATCTAGTTCTTTACTAGTTTAGGAATAATAAAACAGTGACTATAAATGGCAAAAGACTTACAAATGACAATGGTTAAAGATCTGATGAGAGCTTACTGTAAGACAGTTGACATAAGGAAATTCTGATATTTTTGTCTGCTTTCAACTTCAGGAGGGAAAAAAAGCTACAATAAGAATTCACATTTAGCTGAAAGAACTGTCCAAACTCAAGGCAGCACCAGGCATACAAAAGACTTGTTAGAGATACATACAAAGAATGAATATGGCTATAGTCGAATTCAACTTAAAAGTTTAAGCAGAATCTCAAATTTAAATGTCTCTTTCTTTCACACAGATATTAAGATCTGACTAGAAATATGCTTTGAGATGAAAGATCAGGCATTTTACTTCTTCACTTAGGGATTGAGAAATGATGACCTTTGGCTTTCTAACTAGCCATTTCATTCATGGTGCCAATAGTGGGTTGTGGTGACATGGAAATGTATGCTGGAATATTACATACAATCAATAGCTTTCAAACAGTGAAAATAATAAGAACATAACTCAGCATAAGTGTCCAAGACCAGATACAAAAAAAGCAGAGAAAGTGCTTAAGTCTACAGGTCTTCCCTGAAAGCTTCAAGAATGTTTTACTCTTTAATAGTAGATAGAGCTTATAATAGAATTTGCATAGCAGTTTATAAGATCATTTGCATTAAAAAATATGGAGAGTCCTCCATGTTTGTTTGTTTTTTTTAAACATACAAACATATCCACAGCATATAAATTAAACAAGAAGACCTGGTAGTTCTCAAAACAATCTATTATAACCTTTCTCAAAAGTGGTCACACGTTTGTCCATCTAAACTTTTACAGTGAAACCTGTTTTTCTGGGAGAAACATAATCTTGTCTAGATTCTACACAGTTTAATTTTTAAGAATAAATTTTGGTTACCACAAAAATTCTCAGGCTGTTTGCAGATATATATACCATTATACATTAATACAGTGTTATTATTAAGATGTTTATTTGCTACACTTGTTTACTTATTTTTAGCAACTATGCCAGATTACTTAGAAAACTTTTACTAAACATTAGACAAAGTCAAGCTTTTCTTCAAGCATCTTCTTGAAATGTTTAACAGGTAACATCAACTTAAATGACTTTATGTAAACTTTGGCAGCTGATAACTACAAGGACATGCCCGCCTCATGCAAACCCAAATTAGCATTAATGCTTAACATTTTTTTATCAGATTTTCTGGAAGTTTTAGAATGCCCAATTTTCACAAGCGCTTGTCTTTAAATCAATTTCATTAGTACCATCCGGAGGTAGAAAGATATTTTCATTTACACACTTAGGGGGTCGTCTGAGTCTGTCCCATTTCTTATGTCAACAAGACTAAGACAAACACGACAAACAACAAACAGGCGCCTACAGAGAAGAATCTGCCGCGGCCACGGAGGCAAAACTGAAACTGAGTTGAGGGCCTGTCAGACTGCAGCGGCAGCCGACTTTCTTCACAGATGAGAACCTCGTCCTCCAGACAGGGGTAAGGGACGTCTCCCAAGACCCTTGGCCGGTGACATGCCAGCGCGTCCGCCTAAGTCAATGCCGACCCAGACACAGATTGGAGCTCCCACAGGCTTCATGCAGGTTTCAGGCTTGTTCGTAAACAAAAACACTGGGTGCGCTCACCATCTGGCAAGGCACTTTCTGATTAAACACAGAATATTCTTACAGGTTTGACAAGAGACACACGAACCCAAACACAGTAATACCTGGTCAGGGCAAGCCTCCGATCCTTGGCTTGTCTTTCCTCCGGTGGGGGGGGAGGGGGGCGGGGCACGCGATCCCGGGCGAGCCTGACCTTTAGGAGTAGCCTGAGTCTGGCCCATAGTGAAAAATACGAGGAAGACAAAGGCAAGGGATAGAGATGCCACTTAAAACAAGATGACTGGTGTATGTGCTTGTGAACGGATGCCTGTCGCTGCACAGTTTTTCTTCTTCTGCGGGGGACGCGAATTTATCTGGGATTCGTGGCTGTGACCCCCTTATCCTGTCACGGGAGTCTTCTAGCGGCGGGCGCCCTAATGGCTTAGTTGCCCGACCCGTGCCCGCGGGGAATGATTTAGTGTCAGAAAGGAGGAACGAAAAGAACAGGAGAACTTCAGAATAGGGGAAACTTAAAATGAAAATCGCAGAAAGAAATACAAACCGAAACTAAAACAAAATATAACAATCAACGATAACACTAAACACACACACCACATCTGATCACACTCGCTCGGACCGGTCCTTCTCTCACTCTGGTGCGCACCACACTCACCACTTTCAGGATCCTCAGAAACTCTCGTGACTCTCTCGAAAGACGTCCACTCGGACTGCCACAGGGTGACTCTCTCGATATTTTCCACCTTTTGGGCGCCAGGTTCCTGCCGATCGGATTTGCCTTCCTAAGGCCGAGTCACTCGGACCCTAGGGCCAGGATTGGTTACCTGGGCTTCACCCAGGGTCGCTAACCTGGGGGCCGGGACTACCAACCCGGACTGCCTCACTCGGGATCACTAACCCGAGACCAGACACGGGATGGCGACTCCCACTTTATACTGGATTTATGCAGACACGAGGGGGCGACCCTCGAATTACACTGCCCCATCCGGACAATCAGACCTTGCCTCCAGCCGTCCTTTGTTCTCCGGGAAGCTGCTCGGATCCCGGACGAGCCCCCAAAAATGTTAGGGTCCAGGACTCCGGGGTTTCCCCAGAGAACAAACTACACGGACACGGAGATGTAAATCCAAGCAAAGCCTTTATTCAGCCAGCTAGATGCGGCCGACAGCAACTCCCCTGACATGCAGGCCGAGTCCGTGCTGCCGACCCCCCAAGCAACTTTAGGTATAGATTATATAGGATTTCCACAGCCATTGCATCAAAGCCTACACATTACTACAACCAATGAATTTGAAACACATCCCATACTTTAACCAATAAAGTTGAAACGGGGAGCCGCTGCTTGCCTGACCTTTGCACGAGCATTCCTTAACGTCTTGTCCTGAGTTTCGTCCTCTTTAGGGTATAGAAACTGGGTGGCTCTCGCTCTAGAGTGTTTCCTGCATTCCTTTACAATAAAATGTTAACATTGCCCACTACTTCTGTTCTTGTTATTCCAACTGATTTTGTTTCTAATTTTGTTGAAACTTTCCTGCAAAGACTTTAATTCTCCAGAGTAGAGTCAAAATGTGTTGAAATGACCTCCTAAAAAAAGAAAGGGAAAATAGATCACCTAGTACAAAATATGTTTTTGCATCCTAGGTTCTGAAGATAAAATATTTGGCTATATGAGTAATGTATCAGAACCTTAATGTTATTTAAACATATGGATGAATACATTGCATGCATTTTGTGTATTTAAAAATTAAAGTTTTTGTCTGAACAGTGTCTTTCATTTGATGTCCTTGATGGTGATTTATAATAGACTGCTTTAAATAATCTGAAATAGCAAGACATATGAATTTCAACAATAACTTCCCCAAGGCTAGAGAAGTCAGCAGGAGCTCAAACTGCTAGGTAGACATTTTTTTTTCAAACTCATATACAAGTGTAAAACTTTTATGAGGCTACTTTAACGAGGTCCTTTGGGATTTAGGGTTATTTATCTAAGCTCTTATTAAAAATGAAAACTTTTCTGTTTAGCCCTGTAAAGCAAAACTGATTCCAACAATACTGTAAGCTGGGAACATGAATACTGTTCTATAGATGGACTCAAAAATAAAGTTAAGGAATTTTGGGGCTAGTGTCTTCAGCACTGCCATATGGTAAAAGGATAGTGACAGCAGAGCCTGTATTTCAGTCTCCTTTAATTTAAAAAATTCGGCTCTACTCTGCTGATAATTTAGGGTTTGACATGAATTACTAGAATGACTCCCAGCCTGGAAGCCCTGCCTCGCAGAGACCTCGGGTGTCGCCGTGGGAGTCCAGTTGCCCCGGGAGTGCTGCCTGGAGGTCTATCAGCACCTTTTCATGTGTGCCGTCTGCTTACTGAAGTATGTCTTTGGCTTCCGCCCTCCCCCACTGAGCAGTGGGGCATTGGAGAAAGGTTGTTCCTTCTCACTGTTGTTTGCTTGAAATATGTTTTTCCATCCCTTGACTTTTAGTCTGTACATGTCTTTGGGTTTGAGGTGAGTTTCTTGTAAGCAGCATATAGATGGGTCTTGCTTTTTTATCCATTCTGTTACTCTGTGTCTTTTGATTGGTGCATTCAACCCATTAACATTTAGGGTGACTATTGAAAGATATGTACTTATTGCCATTGCAGGCTTTAAATTCGTGGTTACCAAAGGTTCAAGGTTAGCCTCTTTAGTATCTTACTGCCTAACTTAGCTCGCTTATTGAGCTGTTATATACACTATCTGGAGATTCTTTTCTTCTCTCCTTTCTTGTTCCTCCTCCTCGATTCTTCATATGTTGGGTGTTTTGTGCTGTGCTCTTTCTAGGAGTGCTCCCATCTAGAGCAGTCCCTGTAAGATGTTCTGTAGAGGTGGTTTGTGGAAAGCAAATTCCCTCAGCTTTTGTTTGTCTGGGAATTGTTTAATCCCACCGTCATATTTGAATGATAGTCGTGCTGGATACAGTATCCTTGGTTCAAGGCCCTTCTGTTTCATTGTATTAAATATATCATGCCATTCTCTTCTGGCCTGTAGGGTTTCTGTTGAGAAATCTGACGTTAGCCTGATGGGTTTCCCTTTATAGGTGACCTTTTTCTCTCTAGCTGCCTTTAACACTCTTTCCTTGTCCTTGATCTTTGCCATTTTATTTATTACGTGTCTTGGTGTTGCCCTTCTTGGATCCTTTCTGTTGGGGGTTCTGTGTATTTCCGTGGTCTGTTTGATTACTTCCTCCCCCAGTGTGGGGAAGTTTTCAGCAATTATTTCTTCTAAGATACTTTCCATCTCTTTTCCTCTCTCTTCTTCTTTTGGGACCCCTATAATATGGATATTGTTCCTTTTGGAATGGTCACACAGTTCTCTTATTATTGTTTCATTCCTGGAGATACTTTTGTCTCTCTCTCTGTCAGCTTCTATGCGTTCCTGTTCTCTGATTTCAATTCCATCAATGGCCTCTTGCATTCTATCCATTCTGCTTATAAACCCTTCAAGAGTATGTTTCATTTCGGCGATCTCCTTTCTGGCATCTGTGATCTCCTTCCGGACTTCATCCCATTTCTCTTGCGTATTTCTCTGCATCTCTGTCAGCATGTTTATGATTCTTATTTTGAATTCTTTGTCAGGAAGACTGGTTAGGTCTGTCTCCTTCTCTGGTGTTGTCTCTGTGATCTTTGTCTGCCTGTAGCTTTGCCTTCTCATGGTGATAGGAATAGTCTGCAGAACTGGGACGAGTGACGGCTGGAAGAACTTCCTTTCTTGTTGGTTTGTGGCCCTCCTCTCCTGGGAGAACAGCGGCCTCTAGTGGCTTGTGCTGGGCAGCTGCGCGCAGACAGGGTTTCTGCTTCCTGCCCGGCCGCTATGGAGTTAATCTCCGCTGTTGCTGTGGGCGTGGCCTGGCTCGGGCAGCTACTCCAAAATGGTGGAGTCACGTTGGTGCAGGAGCGGCTGGGAGGCTATTTATCTCCGTAAGGGGCCTCCCTGCTCCCTGCAGCCCAGGGGTTAGGGTGCCTAGAGATCCCGGATTCCCTACCTCTGGATTAAGTGACCCGCCCTGCCCCTTTAAGACTTCCAAAAAGCACCTGCCAAAACAAAACAATGCCCACCAAAAAAAAAAGAAAAAAAAATTTTTTTAATTAAAAAAAAAAAAAGTTTTTAATTAAAAAAAAAAAAAAGGTGTTCGTTCGTTTTTCTTTATTCTGCGGTGCCAGCCTCAGGCCTCTGCTCACCGGTCTTTCTGCCCTGTTTCCCTAGTATTGGGGTCCCTATCCCTTTAAGACTTCCAAAAAGCGCTCGCCAAAACAAAACAGCAAAAAAGCAAAAAAAAATGGTCACGCGCTTTTCTTATGCCCTCTGTCGCCCAGCCTCCAGTGCCCGCTTACTGTTCTTGCTGCCCTGTTTTCCTAGTATCCAGGGCCCTGCACTCTGGCCTGGATGGCTGGGGCTGGGTGTTCGGCAGTCCTGGGCTCCGTCTCCCTCCCGCTCTGCCTGCTCTTCTCCCTCCGGGAGCTGGGGGGGAGGGGCGCTCGGCTTCCGCGGGGCCGGGGCTTGTATCTTACTCCCTTCGTGAGGCGCTGGGTTCTCTCAGGTGCGGATGTGGTCTGGATATTGTCCTGTGTCCTCTGGTCTTTATTCTAGGAAGGGTTGTCTTTGTTATATTTTCATAGATATATGTTGTTTTGGGTGGAGATTTCCGCTGCTCTACTCATGCCACCATCTTTTGCCCCTGGAGAAAGGTTGTTCCTAAGAATAACATGCCAGAATCACTCTGTATATAACCAGTGGAAGAGCTGGAGCTGCTGCAGGAAAAACTTTGTAATCGTGAAACACATTCAGCTTCTTTGTAGGTATGCTCTAGTTTGAGGAGTCTGGGACCTACAGTAAATCTATTCTTAGACCCTGGGTGGTAGGATTTTAAATTATCTGTGATGTAGTACAGTTTCAGGGAATGAGGATATTATGAGGGGAGAGAGCAAATGGTACACAATCAGGGTGATGATCTTTTGCAGACTTTAAGAGCTTATCAGAGTCAGTTTAGCCTTGGTGTGTCCAGTCCAGTTGGCAGAAATTTTGAGATGAAAAGGGTGGGTGTATAAACGGATAAAAATGTGGACAGAAAGTTTGGAGAGATGGATAGACAAATGAAACTACTTGCTGGTAATGTGATTGTTGGTGAATAGGTTTCTATGCTACAAAAAAAGTATAAAAAATTGGACCAACAGACATTTGTGAGTAGGATCAGGGTGCCAAATGCAGAATTTTTAAGACATTTATAAAGTGATCAAAAATAAAAACTGTTAGCCAGAGAGCAGTTTTGGTTTTTAAGGGCCTCATTTCAAAAGATAACCTTAATAGTATTAACTTAAGCCAATGGAAATAATACATCACTTAGTGGAGTCTGGGGACTTCTCAGTTAACACCTCTGATGCATGGAAAGTGAAATATAATGCTTCCAAGACAACAGAGTCAGGAGTGTAAGACACACAGGCAGCAGTTCTGAAGAGGGAAGCACAAAACCACCGGTTTGCAACTACGGTTCAGAGTGTGAAGGAGACAGAGGGCAAACGCCAAGAGAGGTGATGACGGCGGCCATATTGGCTGAACGTCAGAGGTGGAGGTAATACAAGTATAAACATTTAAACAGGTCAGGAAATGTCAAGATGAACTTAAGTTTAGAAGCTTCTATTCTGAAAGAATCTCAAAGCATTTACAAATGGGAGGAATAGTATGTATATGGTTGATTTTTACCTCCTCAACTTGAGCGGCTGTTTTTTTAAAATTTTTATTAATGTATTATTGATATACACTCTTATGAATTTTTACAAGAAAAAAACAATGTGGTTACTAAATTTACCCATATTATCAAGTCCTCACCCATACCCCATTGCAGTCTCTTGTCCATCGGTGTAAGAAGATGCCACAGATTCACTCTTTTCCTTCTCTGTGCTACACTGTTTTCCCCGTGACCACCCACACCGTGAGTACTAAACATATAACACAGCTCAACCCCCTACCCACCCCCCACCCGCCCTCCCAAACCACTAGTCCCTTCTTGGAGTCTTGAGTCTGCTGTTGAGTAGCTGTTTTTAACAGTTGAGTTGAGAGGCACTGTCAGGAATAGAATATTTTAATTTTGGAGAAACCCAACTGTTAAAACAGCTGTTTGGTCTGATTAGACTTAAGCTGGCTCTGCTTAGGTTGCAAAACCTATTTGGATCATGGCACCAGGCAAATTGGCTGTTACGATTTTATTGCACACAGCAAAAACATGAATGGATGCTAGCTTGAATGTTAGGTTGGACAATGACTTTGCAAAGAAGCCGCATTTCCTGGTTTGTTTTGGCAAAATGCTAAAGCAATCAACATGGGCTTTACCTTATTACAATTCATGGAACTTACCTTTAACAATTTTACCCTACATTCCTTGGATGTGAGCTCTTTCCTGGCACTTAAAGAAAAAACTCTCTTGACATCTCTTTATCGTATCTTAATACATAATATACCTGCTCAAGAAGTCAGCCATTCGTATTATTTTGTATTCTTTGCTACCTAAATAAATAATCCTTTTAATAGCAACCGTCAAATTTTTCATTTTGTAGGCAACGTAAATATCTAGAACTTGAGGGATCCTCACAATGATAACAAACTTGAATTTCAAATTTACCATCTGAAGTACCTTTTTGCAAGGAAAAGACTACTGATTAGGTTAGTTTCAGGTAAATTAAAGATCTAAAATGTTAGGATGATTTGGTTGTTTGTTGCTTAAAAAACTAATTTTACTAGCTACAATATTAATATTTTAAACAATTAAAGATTTTCATTTCATGTATTTTCAAAGTAAAAATAGCTTTTTATGTGATCACTAGTCATAATCATTGTAATAATTTGAGATGATACAGGAGACAGCAAATAGAATTCTTATTTAGTCTTGCTCTCCATAGACTCCTATTTACATTTTGGCACTCCTTTCATCTTTTTATGTACACATATACAGCTAGAAAACTTAATTTTACATAAATTAATTCTAATGTGTTACTCTTAATTTTGCTTTTTTTTTAACTTGTCAAATTATAACTACCTTTCCATGTCAATATAGATCTACAATCATGATTTAGGTCTTTTTTCAGGGGTTTTCAGACTATGAAACAGTAGCTTATTTTTGCTACTTTCTGTGAGAAACACAGTCACCGGTCCAAATTCAATAAGTGGACATGGAGACAAAAAGAACAGTGGAGCAAGGCTTTAATGACGGTCTTGCAAGATCAGGTGTCTGGTGGGCAGGCACACCTGGGGAGTTTGGCTCCAATAATCTTCTCTTAGTACGCAAGTCCCTCCCCTGGTTCCTCATTGGCTTAGTCCTACAGGGTTCACATTCTTCCCCGGACGTCACGTAAGCCAGTTATATCTTCCCTTTACATTTGTCTTAATTTTATTGGTAGGTTTAAAAAACTCAAACAGGTATTGCCAGGCAATTCCCCCACCCCCACTCTCAGCCTGAGCAGCTTCCACCACGTGGCACTTTGTCAATACCTTACTGTTAAAATGTTTAAACATCCTAGTGGAAATAAATCACATTTAGGTTTTATACTCTTTCCTAACAGTTCCCCCCTTTTTATTTAAGAATTTCTGATTTTATTCCCAGTAATGTATTTTAATTTACACTTGGTCCTTTCTCAAATTTCTCTAATAGCTTTTTACTCTCTTCATAGTTCAGATTTTCTTCTAGATTATTTTGGGTTGCCTTTATAAGCTTTTGAGCCAAGCCTCTCACACAAGGGATGATACAGTGGCAACTATACCTTTCTATTTTCCAAACCATCTTTCCAACCAGTCTATAAAAGGGTCACTGGTGCCAATTTTCAGCTAATTCATTAGCTAAAGTGGTGCCTTGTAATGATCTACAACTTACATGAAAAAAAATTTTTTTCATTGGGTGTGGAGCGAAATGCCAGGGTAAATGGAATGGCCAAGTGGACTAAAGCACAAATCTTAGTCCAGGTGGGTGGCAACAAGTAGCACAGGTTCCCCTTTCCACAGTACCACCAAACATCCACTAGGGGGATGTATAATTTGGAGAAGTTGCCCTCTTTAGAGACATTTAGGACATGGGTACAAGTCAGTACTTCCCCACAGGAGTTCTGAAACCTTCCCCTTGCCTAGAGAGGCATGAGGAGTGATTCATCTTCCCTATAGAAAAATAGGGGATTGCCCTTGGGTCTGACTTCTTTAGTACATTAAAGAGTAAAGACAAGCCCTTGCAAGTCTCATTTCCCCAAGCGTCCTTGTCCTGGTACAGGGCCAACATGCAGTTCATCTCAGTGGGGTCTGTGTCCCAGCAGAGAGGGAATGGGACCCCCTGCACCTGTAGACATCTAGCAGCACATGCGTAACAATCGCTTTTATTCAAAGCGAGTACTGAAAATTTAACCCACTCTACCCAGGCATTGGTGTCTCCATAACTTGTCTCTACTTCAAGAGTCTGTTTTAGGTCTTTTTTCTCTGTTACAGTAACTAGTCTAGGGTCATTTTGGGGAAGCTCTGGCTCAATATTATCCTCAGGATTGGGGGTGGCCACTATGGGTGAAGTCTTGCCTTTGATTAAATTAAGACCAAACCTTCCCACAGGATCCACTCCAATGACATCTGCACCAAGTCCATCTTGAGGTTTATGTATAGTTAATAAAATGGGTTTACACTGTCTATCCTTGCAATTGTCAGGAGGAATTCCTTTAGCTAAGTGGAGCTTTCTTTTTAAAGATTCTTCTACTGTATGAGGGGCTGTCCACTCTTGAAACTGGGTAGTCCACCAAACACTGCTCTACCTTGGACATGGGGCCTACTTGCCTTTTCTTATTCTATTAAGATTTGCCCATTCAGGACAGAGATACTTATTATCTCCAGAAGGCTGTCTTTGGTCATTTAGGTCACCACAAGAGAGAACCTGACAAGCATCAAACCTAATGGTTTGGGGCTTGATGTTTTAGTAATATTGATTACCAGTTTGACAGGATTACCAGGAGTTCCTTCCCATTCTAAGGCTTCCTGCGACTTGCCTGTGAAATACAGAGTTAGAAGGATAAAATTTAACATTTTTAGGTTCTTTCTAGTTTCAGCCTTAAGGGTTGGTTAGCCACCTGAGACACCTGCCAATTCTGTTTTGTCCCCAGATCCTCCAGTCAGTTTCATTACTCTGGTTTAATGAGTCCAACCCTTTCCAGCCATCCTCACTGCAGTCTCTGTGATCCGGAGCACTTGGTAGGGGCCTTCCCAGCTGGGCTGGAGTCGATCTTCTTTCCAGGATTTTACTAACACCAGGTCTCTAGGCTGTGAGCTGTGAGCAAAGAACTCAAGCCGGGGAGTCTGGGTGAGGAATACTTTCAGCTTAAGAGAAGATAAGTTAGAAGACATGGCCAGCACATATTCCCTTAAAAATTGATCTTTTGTTTCTATAGTGGGCAAGTCTGTTGCCCTTCCCAGATATGGTAGCTTAGCAATGGTGTAAATGCTAATACACTCATAAATCTTTAACAAAGCATCACACATCACTTGAGGACTGCAATGGCTCCCTCTATGTAACATGTTCATCAACTCTCATAATAGGCTGGCCAATCATTTCTCTCCCATCTGGTAAAGTCCACCTCCCTTTCTCATCTCCAGATGCCCCCACCTCCTGTAGCTTCTTAATCTCCTTCTTGGAAAACTTTGGGATCAAAGAGATTTTAGGGATATTTGGGGTAAGGTTCAAAAATCTAATTTCATCCTCAGATGCAGCCTCTTTAGCAGCTACATCAGCAATCCTATTACCCGTAGCTTCATAAGAATTTCTTTTCTGGTGACTATTCACATGCATTATAGAAATCTCAGCAGGAAATACAGGATTTTTCAGAACTTCTTTAATTTCTCATGAATCAGTTTTGTCCTTTATTATTTATAAGACCTCTTTCTGTCCAAATTTTTCTAAAGGTATGGAATACTCCAAAGGCATGTCTGTGTAAATGGTGCCTTCCTTATCTGAAAGGAGTTTTAAGGCATGATTAAGAGCCAACAACTCACAGATTTGAGCAATGACTGGGTAATCTCCCCTTTTTGCAGATGGATAACTGGTCTTCAGCAATGATGGCATAGCCATTATGTCATTTGCCCTCTATCATCTGTGAGGACCCATTTATAAACAGTTTCATACCCCCACCTAGAGGAGTTTCCCTTAAATCAGGCCTGACTTTATAGTTTGATACTCTGAGGTCTATGCAACTAATGGCTCAATTCTGATTGATCTTCAGCCTTCCCTGCCCAGCAGAAGCTGGTTGGATTGAGACAGGTGTCCGTGGCTAAGATCAGGTAATCTTTTTCAAGTAAACTTGCTTTTTTTAAAAAAAATTTGAGAATCTATTAGCCAGTGCCCAACCCACTGATTAAGTAAGCATGACCCGAACCTGGTGAGGAGTACTGTGAGGGTTCCTCCAAGTTAATTTCCTGCTCTCTTCCACCAGTACGGTCATGGCTGCGATGGCCTGAACACATTCAGTCCATCCTCAAGAGACAGGGTCCAATAGTTTAGACATAAAGGCTACTGGTTGTTTCTTTCCTCCCCAGGCTTGGGTCAAAACCTCTACAGGGAACCTTTTTCAACAGTAACAAATCAGTGAAACAACTTCTCTAATGATGGGAGTGCTAGGACTGGGGTGGTGACTAAAGATTGCTTTCAATTCTTCTTGAATTTGCAGTTCCACTGGGTACATTGGAGAGGGTCTGGCTCTCCCTCTACCAATTTGAAATACAAGCTTCTACCCTCTATTCTAACACTTTTTGAGCTTTTCTCAGTAATTCTTCTCTAGGTTTTTCATTACATCCATCTAAATTCTATAATTTCTTAGATATATCTGGCCAATTTTTGGTTACAAAGTTGACTTTTAAAAGATCCTGTTCTACCTGAGCTTCTGAGTCAAGTTCTGATTATTTTCTCATCTGGTCCCTGAGTCTCTATGAAAATGCAGTTGGGGTTTCTTCCTTTTGCCATTGGACTTCAAACACCTTAGAAACATTTTGAGATCTTGGGGCCATTTCTCTAATTCCCTTTATAATTAGCCCTCGAAGATCTCACATTTTAATTCTTTCCCCTAGATTATTATTATCCTATCTAGGATCTACATTTGGGAACTTTTGTTCCGCTGACTGGACACCCTGGCCTGGTGGGTTTTTTTGTTCCCAAATGGACACAGCAGCTCTTCTGATCACCCCCCTCTCACCACCAGGGAATAAGATATTCATGATGGACATCAGTTCAACCTAAGTATATACATTAGGTACCAGGAATTGATCTAGTGGGTCCACTAGGCCAGAGGGTTCTTCCAGTAATGCTTAAAATTTATCACCTCAGTACCCATGAGGGGAGCAGTAACAAATTTCCCCTTGTCCTAATGGGACCTGTCTCAATGGAAACGTCTTGGGATTCTTGGTGGACTCCCCAGAAGGCAAGGGAAACTCTAAGTCCTTCTTACATTGTTAAGTTCAGGGAGAGGAAATCTTGGGGCAAAATACCTCTAAAAAATGTAATCAGTCAAAGGGAGAAATAAAGTTTAAAATCTATTTATTGCTCATAAGCTGTGGTCTGGGGCCGTTTCTCTCTTTCAGTCTCCAACATCAGCCAAACCCCCACCACCACCCCACCACCCCGCCTTCACCTCTCAGGTACAGATAAGCCCTCCCTGTCCAGGTAATTACCCATTGACATGGAGATGAACATCTCTCCACCCAGCAGGAAAGATGCAAATGCACTAAAGCCATACTTCTTTTCACCTCTGAGTGTCTGTTGATATATGAGTGGGGTGGAAAGAGAAAAAGGCCAGGAAAGTCCACTAAAAAGACCAAGAGTTAATTAATTAAAGCTCAAAAAGACAGGAGCAACTTGGCCTGGAATGTTTGAATATTCCTCAGATAAAGGAGAGGGTACCTCAACATAGCCTGTCTTTATTATGTTAATCATACAGGCCCAGCTTCTTTTCTTTAACTTTACCTATATCCTATTTTTTTTTCTTTCTGACCCCAAATAGTCTGCAACCCAGGCAATCAATTCAGCATGCAGGCTCAGCCATAAACAACATAGCAAAAGGCAGGAAGGATTCCACCCCAAAGATTGCATTTTAATACTCAGGAGGTCAAGAAGCAAGATTCTCAATTTACTCATTAGCAAACAGACAATAACTCTGCCCCTCTTGGAAGAAGGGCATCCAGTCCTGATATGCTCCCAAACCAGGAAGCTGCCATCCTGGGAGGGGACTAAAAGCAGTAAATTTATTGTGTTAAGCTAATTTTGCAGAATTACCCAGAGGATTGATAAGAAAATAATGTCTCATCAAAGATACTTGAGACCACCTAACAAGTCTACACCTCAAGGTGCCGGCCACACTCCTAAATAATCCTTAAAGAGGGAGCCCCCAACACCTGGGGCGCTCCTCTCTCCGAGGCCGCCGGCACCCTCAAAATGTACAACCTTTTAACTTCAAACCTTCTCTCTCCAACCTCCCAGGGTGCCCCTCCCTCCTGAGGCAGCCTCACTTTCTCTCTTCAGGAGTAACTCCAAACAAAATTCTCATTCCGCCTCACCACTGTGTCCCCGCCTCTCAACTCTCCGCTGCGGCTGCGGTGGGGAAAGTGACCTAGGAAAACACACAACGCTCTTCCAACACCAGGCCTTGTCCTGGGAGGTCTCTTGTATTTCCTCCTCCCTAGCTTTCCCTTCCCTGGTGTTGAGGGGAAATAGGGGAAGCTCCCTTGGTAAACAACAGATTCCTCAGGTGAACTGGAGGCTTTATTACCATCAAAAAATAACTCAAACCTGGCAAAGCCAGTTTTCATCTGATCTAACTTTAATCCAGACAAAACAGCAAAATTTGTTCATCTTCTGTTTGTTCTTAACCCAGTATAGGAGACATCCCCCCAGTACTGTAACCTTCACCCCAGCAGGCTATCTGGGGGGAATTCCAAGGGAGCTCATCTGGTTCCCTTTCTCTGCTTCCCTAGGCCTAGAATCTGTATTTCCCATCCTTGAAGAGGTCCCTGTGTCTGAGATCCCTGTGTACTCAACCCCGTATAATGGAAGTTTCTTGCACACACCCCGAGATTACACGTCTCATCCACACACATTCGACCTCTGAAAAAATGCCCAACCACCAAGGCAGTACTAATAGCCCAATTTTCCCACCTTGGCTCGTGCACGAGGTTGCCTGATTGCCGCGGTGCCTGTGTTTTCTCCCCTGCGTCAGTCACGCTGTCTCCGCACAACAGTCTCGGGTCTCCCCTCGGCTTCCTTGCGAAGGTGAGATGCCCAGACACAGCTGGCCGCCCAAAGCCCGGCGGGACGTGTCTTCCCACTCCACTTGGGCCCCCACCTCTCACAGGCAAGAGGATCACGGATGAGCCCCCAAACTGTGAGAAACACACTCACTGATCCAAATTCAATAAGTGGACATGGAGACAAATAGAAAAGCGGAGCGAGGCTTTAATGACAGTCCTGCAAAATCAGGTGTCTGGTGGGCAGGCACACCTGGGGAGTTTGGTGCCAATAATTTATCTCTTAGTACGTGAGTCCCTCCCCTGGTTCTTCATTGGCTGAGTACTACAGGGTTCACATTCTTCCCCGGACGTCACCTAAGCCAGTTATATCTTTCCTTTCCATTTGTCTTAATGTTATTGGTAGGTTAAAAAAAATAAAACAGGTATTGCCAGGTCCTTATCAATTCCCCCACCCCCACTCTCAGCCTGAG
Source organism: Manis pentadactyla (assembly GCF_030020395.1). Classification (NCBI taxonomy): domain Eukaryota; kingdom Metazoa; phylum Chordata; class Mammalia; order Pholidota; family Manidae; genus Manis; species Manis pentadactyla. The sequence goes on from NC_080019.1 coordinate 38,850,957, forward strand.
CAGCTTCCACCACGTGGCCCTTTGTTAGTACCTTACTGTTAAAATGTTTAAACATCCTAGTGGGAATAAATCACATTTAGGTTTTATACTCTTTCCTAACATTTCCAAAACTCAATGTTGTAAGTAAATTCGAAAACAGAATTGAAGATGATGCTTGGAGTGTTACAATTAAGAGATGAATTCAGGTAGCAAAAATATAATTTTGCTGCTTTCGCTGAAAAACGTATGTGTTTATTTAACTTACTAGAGCAAATTTATCTGTTTTGAATGTTTGCATCAATAACAACAAAAAAATGGTTATAGATGAAATAGTTTTGTTAATTTAAAGTAAGAACTTAAATAAGTAGGCCTTTTTTATTTGGATCACCAAGAAACATTGTTTCACTTTCTTCCTGTTTCCTAGGCTAAAAATACAAGTTTTCCTCATTTTAACATTCACAACTTCTCATTATAGTATGAATTGGTTCATAGGATGACAATATATATATATTCATAGTTTGATATATTTCTGTTAAAGAAAAAATGAGAAAAGTTAGCTTTTCTAGCTTTCCTAACACTGGTAAGTTCAGGTCCTTAACTACCTTTCATCAGTTTTTGAGAATAACTTTAAAACCTTTCTAAGATACTGATTTCTTGAGTATCCATATCTAACACACAGACACTGCCCCACCCCAATTACACACACATACATTGTACAGGGGTGATTGCACACATTTTAAGTATGTTTTTCATGTCTTGATTTCAGATATTGAGAGTGGCCTCTCCAATATCAACAGAATGTAGTACAGTAAAAAACTAGCTATCAGAGATATTCATTTCTAGGGCAAGGATGATGGCAAGGAAAGAGAATATTACCTATTTAAACTGTGACCTTTGGAGGTTTCAGTGAAATTCCTCTTAGGTTCCAAAAGCTGCTATTTAACAACATTTGATTCTGCCTTGGAAAACCTAAGTCAAATATTTTCCTCTAAGTCAAGATACTGTTTCAAGGGATAATTCTTAATCTGTACAATCTTTGAGTAGAACTTTGGAGCATATTTGCCAGTTTCTATAATCAGGTCTCTTTAGGGTCAGCTAATGGGTAAATGATAGATGTAAAATTGAGGAGCCTGACCTGGTGGATCTGACTGTTTATATTCATTTTATTAAGGTACAGAAGAACCAAATTGTTGCAGGTGGATTGAATTTAGGTTGGTAAAAATGAATTACCTCTATAAGTTGATGTAGATATTGATTCTCTTTCCTTACCTGAAATGGATGTGGCCATCTGGGCTTTCACTCCACCAGAGTCACATTAACATGTGATTTCACACAAGGTCTGAAGGACATTTTCGAAAATCAGGGACTCTTATGTAGGGAGCATGAGTAGGTCAGTGATGTTGGCATTTGGATTCTTAGATTGTTAGTCATTGGAACTTGTCTTCTAATGGGTCAGAGAAAGTCACTTGTGACTTAAGGTCATGCAGTGCAGTTACTAATAGCTAATATACCAAGACTGGCCAGGCCTAATTGATCTGAGCTGAGTACACCATTGCCAAGTGCGCTCTTGGGAAGAAAGAATGTTCAGGTTTCCAAGAAAAAGCCATCTGAGGGTGGACATAGGAAGGGGTGTAAAGAGAAGCCAGGGATACTGAAAATTATGGCATTTGGTAAATGCAGGGAAGAATAGGATTGTTTATAATGCAAACCACGAGGGTTTGCATTATACCCCCTTCTGAAGCTATGGGCTGATAGAGCTTTGAGAGATCATCTCTCTACTGCTGGGACAAAATGTGGCTTCACCAAACATCTCAACACAGTACTGCCAAACAATTTGAACTGAAAAATGAAAAAAACCTATTTGTTATAGTAAGTCTAGGGAATAATAAAAGGAGAAAAAGTCTCAAACTGTTGCTTTGTACTTTAGGCATCACAAACACTCTTAAACTGCCTTGAGTGTCTGTTTGGCAAAGGACTTAACTGCGGGACAGAGTGGATAGTGTTGACTGATGGAAGTATTGTGTGAGTTGGCCCCCTAATGGGACTGAGAACCTAATGGTGTCTGGTGTGAGGTTTCTTTGTGACAGTATTAGAGCGGACCTAATTCATTACATCCCCAACCTTGTAGGTTGACTTCCAGTTACTCAGGAAAGTGACTAAGGGATTGGAAGTGCATTTCTTAGCCTCCTTTTCAACTGATTTCCTCTGGTAGTGTGGAATTCAGTAAAAATTTGAGCCAGGAAACCTCTTTAAAAACTCTTTGAAAACTTTTCCTAAATGGTTAAACTTACTAATATGCTAACACAAGTATTATGATATATAGTTAGTTTAAAATGGAACTGGTTTTTAATACCTTATTAAGATGGTAGATTAAAAATCAAATTTAAGCTTAGAAGCAAAGACTTTTACTCTGAGGTCTATGAATCTTGAAAACAGGCCAAGTGGAAGCAGCCAGACAAAAAAGACCACATATTATATGATTCCATTTATATGAAAGGTGAGCATAACTGGGCTTGGGGAACTGGGTGATCTGAGAAATATGCAGAATTATACACAAAATTTTCTTTGTACAAATGAAAACTGTTGTGGGTAGAGAGTCCATCATTTTAATCATACCATCAGAGAGACCTATAACCTTCAGATGGTTTAAAAATCACTGCTTGAAAATCTTTTTAAAAAATTAATTTATGTGCTTTGTCCTCCTTTATAAATGTGTAGGCACTCTATTATAAAAGCTTCTGCCATCTGCTTGTGATTTTTAAAGATTTTTTGTTCATTGACAATACAGTTTTAAAAGTAATGAAACTCGGGAGCCAAGATGGCGGCATGAGTAAAGCAGCGGAAATCTCCTCCCAAAACCACATATATTTTTGAAAATGCAACAAAGACAACTCTTCCTAAAAGAGGGACCAGAAGACACAGGACAACATCCAGACCACATCCACACCTATGAGAACCCAGCGCCTCGTGAAGGGGGCAAGATACAAGCCCCGGCCCAGCAGGACCCGAGAGCCCCACACCCCAGCTCTGGGCGGGAGGAGAGGAGTCAGAGAAGGGAGAGAGAGGGAGCCCAGGACTGCTAAATAGCCAGCCCTAGCCATCCGCACCGGAGCGCAGACACAGTGCATGCATGGGGTGCTAGAGAAACAGGACAGTAGGACCTGTGAGCAGGTCCCTGCAGCCAGCACCATGGGGAAAAAGAAAAGCGAGTGCTTTTTGAAAGTCTTAAAGGGACAGGGACCCCAAAACCAGATGGAAGCATCCTGGGACACTTAGTCCAGCAGCAGGGAACTCCGGGAACCCTAAACCCCTGGATAGCAGGGCAGCTCAGAGGCCCCTTATGGAGATAAACAGCCTCTCAGCCATTCCCCCTCCAACGCGGCTCCACCATATCACAGCAGCAGCCCGAGGCAGGCCACACCCACAGCAACAGGGGAGATAAACTCCATAGAGGCCGGGCAAGAATCAGAAGCCACGTCTGAGCACAGGAGCCCAGCACAAGCCACTAGAGGTCGCTGTTTTCCCAGGAGAGAAAGGCCACAAACCAACAAAAAGGGAAATTCTTCCAGTTGTGACTCATGCCAGCTCTGCAAACTATCTCGATCACCATGAAAAGGCAAAATTTGAGGCAGACAAAGATTACCGAGACAACACCTGAGAAGGAGACGGATCTAACCAGTCATCCTGAAGAAGAATTAAAAATAAAAATCATAAACATGCTGACGGAGATGCAGAGAAATATAAAAAAGCTAAGGGACGAAGTCCGGAGAGAGATTACAGACATCTGGAAGAAGATTACAGACATCCGGAAGGAGATTACAGAAGTAAAACAAACTCTGGAAGGATTTATAAGCAGAATGGATAAGATGCAAGAGGCCATTGATGGAATAGAAACCAGAGAACAGGAACGCACAGAAGCTGACATAGAGAGAGATAAAAGGACCTCCAGGAATGAAACAATATTAAGAGAACTGTGTGACCAATCCAAAAGGAAGAATATCTGTATTATAGGGGTACAGAAGAAGAAGAGGGAGAAAAAGGGATAGAAAGTGTCTTGGAAGAAATAATCGAACAGACCACAGAAATACACAGAACTCCCAACAGAAAGGATCCAAGGAGGACAACACCAAGACACATAATAATTAAAATGTCAAAGATCAAGGACAAGGACAGAGTTTTAAAGGCAGCTAGAGAGAAAAAGGTCACCTATAAAGGAAAACCCATCAGGCTATCATCAGACTTCTCAACAGAAACCTTACAGGCCAGAAAAAAATGACATGATATATTTAATGCAATGAAACAGAAGGGCCTTGAACCAAGGATACTGTATCTAACATGATTATCATTTAAATATGAAGGAGGGATTAAGAAATTCCCAGACAAGCAAAAGTTGAGGGAATTTGCCTCCCACAAACCATTTCTACAGGGTATTCTAAGGGACTATTTTAGACGGGAGCACTCCTAAAACTAAACAGATGTCACCAGAGAAAATAAAATCAGAGCAAAGAAAGCAGACCAACCAAATACTAACTAAAGGCAAAAAATAAAATCAACTACCCACAAAAGCAGTCAAAGGAAACACAAAAGAGCACAGAATAAAACACCCAACATGTAAAGAATTGAGGAGGAGGAATAAGAAGGGAGAGAAGAAAAGAATCTCTAGACAGTGTATATAACAGCTCAATAAGCGAGCTAAGTTAGGCAGTAAGATAGTAAAGAAGCTAACCTTGAACCTTTGGTAACCACGAATTTAAAGCCTGCAATGGCAATAAGTACATATCTTTCAATAGTCACCCTAAATGTAAATGGACAGAATGCACCAATCAAAAGTCACAGAGTAATAGAATGGATAAAAAAGCAAGACACATCTATATGCTGCTTACACGAAACTCACCTCAAACCCAAAGACATGCACAGACTAAAAGTCAAGGGATGGAAAAACATATATCAGGCAAACAACAGAGAGAAGAAAACAGGTGTTGCAGTACTAGTATCAGACAAAATAGACTTCAAAACAAAGAAAGTAACAAGAGATAAAGAAGAACATTACATAATGATAAAGGGCTCAGTCCAACAAGAGGATATAACCATTGTAAATATATAGGCACCCAACACAGGAGCACCAGCATATGTGAAACAAATACTAACAGAACTAAAGGGGGAAATAGAATGCAATGCATTCATTTTAAGAGACTTCAATACACCACTCACTCCAAAGGACAGATCCACCAGACAGAAAATAAGTAAGGACATGGAGGCACTGAACAACACACTAGAGGGGTAGAGCCAAGACAGTGGCATGAGTAGAACAATGGGAATCTTCTCCCAAAAACATATATATTTTTGAAAATACAACAAATACAACTTTCCCTAAAAGAGAGAACAAAAGACACAGGACAACAGACAGACTACATCCACACCTGCGAAACCCAGCGCCTGGTGAAAGGGGTAAGATACAAGTCGAAGCCCGGCGGGACCCAAGGCCCCTCAACCCAGCTCCTGGTGGGAGGAGAGGAGTCGGAGCGGGGAGGGAGAGGGAGCCCAGGACTGCTGAACACCCAGCCCTATCCATTCGCTCCAGAGCACATACACTGTGTGTGTGGGGTGTTGGAAACTAGGAAAAAAGGACAGTAAGACCTGTGAGCAGGTCCCACAGCCGGCGCCCCTGGGACAAAGAAAAGTGAGTGCTTTTTGAATGTATTAAAGGGACAGGAACCCCACAGCTGGACGGAAGCATTCCAGGTCACAGTAAAGCAGCTGGAAATTCCAGGGAACTCTGGGCACACTAACCCCCTGGGCAACAGTGCTGAGACCCGTCACAGAGGTAAACAGCCAAACAGACCCCCGTCCATTACCCCTCTGGGGCCCAGCCATAGCAGAGCAGCAGCCTGAGGCTGGCCATGCCCACAGCAAGGGAGCTTCCTACACACCAGCCGGGCCAGATACAGAGACCCAGTCCACATGCAATTGCCCAACACAAGCCACTAGGGGTCGCAGTTGCCCCAGTAAATAAAGGCCAGGAGCAAGCGGAAAGAGTCTTGACTCTCCCAGCTGACAGACGAGTCAATAGCATACCACTGCACCTATCAACATGAAAAGGCAAAAAAATTTGTTCCAGACAAGACTAACCCAGACATCTTCAACATCTTCTACATCTTCCCCTGAGAAGGAAGCTTCGGAGATAGATTTAACCAATCTTCCTGAAAAAGAATTCAAAACAAAAGTCATAACCATGCTGATGGACTTGCAGAGAAATATGCAAGAACTAACAAGGGAGAATACAGAAAAAAAACAATCTCTGGAAGGTCTTCAAAGAAGAATAGATGAGATGCAAGAGACCATTAATGGACTAGAAAACAGAGAACAGGAACACAGAGAAGCTAATGGAGAGAGAGATAAAACGATCTCCAGGAATGAAAGAATATTAAGAGAAAAGTGTGACCAATCAAAATGGAACAATATCCGCATTATAGGGGTACCAGAAGAAGAAGAGAGAGAAAAAGGGACAGAAAGTGTCTTTGAAGAAATAATTGCTGAAAACTTCCCCAAACTAGGGGAGGAAATGGCCTCTCACAAAACAGAGGTACACAGAACTCCCATGACAAGGGACCCAAGGAGGACAACACAAAGACACATAATAATTAAAATGGCAAAGATCAAAGACAAGGACAGAGTATTAAAGGCAGCCACAGACCAAAAAAAGGACACCTACAAAGGAAAACCCACCAGGATATCATCAGACTTCTCAACAGAAACCCTACAGGCCAGAAGAGAATGGCATGATAAACTTAATGCAATGAAACAGAAGGGCCTTGAACCAAGGACACTGTATCCAGCACGACTACCATTTAAATATGTAGGAGGGATTAAACAATTCCCAGACAAGCAAAAGTGAATTTGCCTCGCACAAACCACCTCTACAGGGCATATTACAGGGACGGCTCCAGATAGGAGCACCCCTAAAAAGAGCACAGAACAAAACACCCAACATATGAAGAAGGGAGGAGGAGGAATAAGAAGGGAGAGAAATAAAGAATCATCAGACCGTTTTTATAATAGCTCAATAAGCGAGTTAATTTAGACAGTAAGATAGTAATGAAGCTAACCTTGAACATTCGGTAACCACAAACATAAAGCCTTCAATGGCAATAAGAACATACCTTTCAATAATCACTCAAAATGTAAATGGACTGAATGCACCAATCAAAAGACACAGAGTAAAAGAATGGATAAAACAGCAAGACCCATCCATATGCTGCTTACAAGAGACACACCTCAAACCCAAAGACATACACAGACTTAAAGTCAAGGGATGGAAAAAGATAATTCATGCAAACAACAGAGAGAAAAAAGCAGGTGTTCCAATCCTAGTATCAGACAAAATAGACTTCAAAATAAAGTAAGTAACAAAAGACAAAGAAGGACATAACATAATGATAAAGGGCTCAGTCCAACAAGAGGATATAACCATTATAAATATATATGCACCCAATACAGGAGCACCAACATATGTGAAACAAATGCTAACAGAATTAAAGGAGGAAATAGAATGCAAGGCATTCATTCTGTGAGACTTCAACACACCACTCACTTCAAAGGACAGATCCACCAGAAAATAAGGACACACAGGCCCTGAACAACACACTAGAACAGATGGACCTAATAGACATCTACACAACTCTACATCCAAAAGCAATAGGATACACATTCTTCTCAAGTGTACATGGAACATTCTCCAGAATAAACCACATACTAGGCCACAAAGAGAGCCTCAGTAAATTCCAAAAGTTTGAAATACTACCAACCAACTTTTCAGACCACAAAGGTATAAAAAGTAGAAATAAATTGTACAAAGAAAGCAAAAAGGCTCACAAACACATGGAGGCTTAACAACATGCTCCTAAATAATCAATGGATCAATGATCAAATTAAAATGGAGATCCAGCAATATATGGAAATGAATGACAATGACAACACAAAGCCCCAACTACTGTGGGATACAGCAAAAGCAGTCTTAAGAGGAAAGTATATAGCAATCCAGGCATATTTAAAGAAGGAAGAACAATCCCAAAAGAATGGTGTAATGTCACAATTATCGAAATTAGAAAAAGAAGAACAAATGAGATCTTAGGTCAGCAGAAGGAGGGACATAATAAAGATCAGAGAAGAAATAAATAAAATTGAGAAGAATAAAACAATAGCAAAAATCAATGAAACCAAGAGCTGGTTCTTTGAGAAAATAAACAAAATAGATAAGCCTCTAGCCAGACTTATTAAGAGGAAATGAGAGTCAAAACACATCAACAGAATCAGAAAAGAAAAAGGAAAAATCACGACGGACCCCACAGAAATACAAAGAATTATTAGAGAGTACTATGAAAACCTATATGCTAACAACCTGGGAGAAATGGACAACTTCCTAGAAAAATACAACAACCTTCCAAGACTGACCCAGAAAGAAACAGAAAATCTAAACAGACCAATAATCAGCAACGAAATTGAAGCGGTAATCAAAAAACTACCAATGAACAACACACTAAAACAGATGGACCGAATAGACATCTATAGAACTCTACATACAAAAGCAACAGGATATACATTCTTCTCAAGTGCACAGGGAACATTATCCAGAATAGACCACATATTAGGTTACATAAAGAGCCTCAGTTAATTCCAAAAGATTGAAATTCTACCAACCAACTTTTCAGACTACAAAGGTATAAAACTAGAAATGAATTCTACAAAGAAAACAAAAAGGCTCACAATCACATAGAGGCTTAACAACATGCTCCTAAATAATCAATGGATCAACGAACAAATTAAAATAGAGATCAAGGAATATATGGAAGCAAATGAAAACAACGCAAAACCCCAACTTCTGTGGGACGCAGCAAAAGCAATATTAAGAGGAAAGTATATAGCAATCCAGGCACACTTAAAGAAGGAAGAACAATCCCAAATGAATAGCCTAACATCACAATTATTAAAACTGGAAAAAGAAGAACAAATGAGGCCTAAAGTCAGCAGAAGGAGGGTCATAATAAAGATCAGAGAAGAAATAAACTGAATTGAGAAGAATAAAACAATAGAAAAAAATCAATGAAACCAAGAGCTGGTTCTTTGAGAAAATAAACAAAATAGATAAGCCTCTAGGCAAACTTATTAAGAGAAAAAGAGAATCAACATACATCAACAGAATCAGAAATGAGAATGGAAAAATCACAACAGACTCCACAGATATACAAAGAATTACTAAAGACTACTATGAAAACCTATATGCTAACAAGCTGGATGGAAAACCTAGAAGAAATGGACAACTTCCTAGAAAAATGCAACCTTCCAAGACTAACCAAGGAAGAAACACAAAAGTTAAACAAACCAATTACTTGCAAAGAAATTGAAACGGTAATCAAAATACTACCAAGAACAAAACACCCGGTCCAGAAGGACTTACCTCCAAATTTTATCAGACGGACAGAGAAGACATAATACCAATACTCCTTAAAGTTTTCCAAAAAATAGAAGAGGAGGGAATACTCCCAAACTCATTCTATGAAGCCAAAATCACCCTAATATCAAAACCAGGCAAAGACCCCACCAAAAAAGAAAATTACAGACCAATATCCCTGATGAATGTAGAGGCAAAAATACTCAATAAAATATTAGCAAACCGAATTCAAAAATATATCAAAAGGATCATACACCATAACCAAGTGGGATTCATCCCAGGGATGCAAGGATGGTACAACGTTCGAAAATCCATCAACATCATCCACCACATCAACAAAAAGAAAGACAAAAACCACATGATCATCTCCATAGATGCTGAAAAAGCATTTGACAAAATTCAACATCCATTCATGATAAAAACTCACAGCAAAATGGGTATAGAGGGCAAGTACCTCAACATAATAAAGGCCATCTATGATAAATCCACAGCTAACATTATACTGAACAGCGAGAAGCTGAAAGCATTTCCTCTGAGATCAGGAACAAGACAGGGATGCCCACTCTCCCCACTGTTATTTAACATAGTACTGGAGGTCCGAGCCATGGCAATCAGACAAAACAAAGAAATACAAGGAATCCAGATTGGTAAAGAAGAAGTTAAACTGTCACTATTTGCAGATGGCATGATATTGTACATAAAAAACCCTAAAGACTCCACCTCAAAACTACTAGAACTGATATCGGAATACAGCAAAGTTGCAGGATACAAAATTAACACACAGTAATCTGTGGCTTTCCTATACACTAACAATGAACCAATAGAAAGAGAAATCAGGAAAACAACTCCATTCACAATTGCATCAAAAAGAATAAAATACTCAGAAATAAATCTTACCAAATAAGTGAAAGGCCTAAACCCTGAAAACTACAAGACACTCTTAAGAGAAATTAAAGGGGACACTAACAGATGGAAACTCATCCCATGCTCTTGGCAAGGAAGAATTAATGTCGTTAAAATGGCCATCCTGCCCAAAGCAATATATAGATTTGATGCAATCCCTATCAAATTACCAACAACATTCTTCAACAAACTGGAACAAATAGTTCAGAAATTCGTATTGAAACACCAAAGACCCCAAATAGCCAAAGCAATCCTGAGAAAGAAGAATAAAGTGGGGGGGGGATCTTAGTCCCCAACTTCAAACTCTACTACAAAGCCATAGTAATCAAGACAATTTGGTACTGGCACAAGAACAGAGCCACAGACCAGTGGAAGAGATTAGAGACTCCAGATATTAACCCAAACATATATGGTCAATTAATATTTGATAAAGGAGAAATGGACATACAATGGGGAAATGACACTCTCTTCTACAGATGGTGCTGGCAAAACAGGACAGCTACATGTAAGACAATGAAACTAGACCATTGTCTAACCCCATACACAAAAGTAAATTTGAAATGGATCAAAGACCTGAATGTAAGTCATGAAACCACAAAACTCCTAGATAAAAACATAGGCAAAAATCTCTTAGACATAAACATGAGTGACCTCTTCTTGAACACATCTCCCTGGGCAAGGAAAACAAAAGCAAAAATGAACAAGTGGGACTATATTAAGCTGAAAAGCTTCTGTACAGCAAAAGCACCATCAATAGAACAAAAAGGTACCCTACAGTATGGGAGAATATATTTGTAAATGACAGATCAGATAAAGGCTTGACATCCAAAATATACAAAGAGCTCATCCACCTCAACAAACAAAAACAAATAATCCAGTTAAAAAATGGGCAGAGGAACTGAACAGACATTTCTCTGAAAAAGAAATTCAGATGGCCAACGAACACATGAAAAGATGCTCCACATCGCTAGTGATATATCAGAGAGATGCAAATTAAAACCACAATGGGATATCACCTCACACCAGTAACGATGTCTACCATCCAAAAGACAAACACCAACAAATGTTGGCGACGTTGTGGATAAAGGGGAACCCTCCTACACTGCTGGTGGGAATGTAAATTAGTTCAACTATTGTGAAAGCAGTATGGAGGTTCCTCAAAATGCTCAAAATACACTTACAATTTGACCCAGGAATTCCACTGCTAGGAATTTACCCTAAGAATGCAGCAGCCCAGTTTGTAAAAGACAGATGCACCCCTATGTTTATCACAGCACTATTTACAATAGCCAAGAATTGGAAGCAACCTAAGTGTCCATCATTAGATGAATGGATAAAGAAGATGTGGTACATGTACTCAATGGAATATTATTCAGCCATAAGAAGAAAACAAATCCTACCATTTGCAACAACAGTGGGGGGTGTGAGAAAGGGGAGGGCTGTGCAACACAGAAAAGACAAGTAGTGATTCTACAACATTTTGCTATGCTGATGGACAGTGACTGTAATGGGGTCTGTGGGGGGGACCTGGCATAGGGGAGAGCGTAGTAAACATAATATTCTTCATGTAATTGTAGATTAATGATAACCAAAAAAAGAGAAAGAAAAGGGGATTACTCCCTGATAGGATAAAACTAACTGCAAATCAACAATTAATGCATGCTTTACATATCCTTAATTTTGATCTTTTAAAGGGTGTCAGATGATCAGCTATGGAAGTACATTTTTCTGATGATATTCCTTTCTCTGAAAAAAAAAAGCAGTTCCTGTGTGGTGATGTCCAATAGTTTCCTTACAATTGTATAAAGGTCATATCAAAGTGTGGGCAAAGGGTTTGTTTGTGTTTATACAGAGAATCAAAGCCTAATTTGGCTACCCAGAAAACGAATTAAGATACGATATGAAGAAGCACTTCCAACATCAACATCCTCTGGAAGAGTCATTCCAGAAGATGATCATCAAAAACCTTCAACAAAGATCCTGGCACTGTTGCAGTTGTAGCTGTATTCATCCCATCAGTTCCTGAACTTGCCATTGGAATGAAGAAGGAGATATCTAAGCTGGCCTGTGCATACAGTAAAACAACAAATTTGACTGGATCTATACTGTCAGAACTCAACCAAGAATTAGGAGAAGTGCAAGTTGCAGTGCTCCAAAATCGTGCGACTATAGACTATCTACTGTTAAAAGAACATATGGGATGTGAACAGTTCCCAGGAATGTGTTGTTCTAATTAGTTTGATTTTTCTCAAACTATTAAAATTCAGTTAGACAATATCCATCATATCATTGATAAGTTTCCACAAATGCCTAGGGTACCTAACTGGTTTTCTTAGTTTCACTGGATATGGCTGGTAATTGTAGGTCTGCTTCTGTTATGTAGCTCTATTCCTATTATGTTAATGTGTGTACGCAATTTAATTAGTAGTTTGTTAAAACCTATACATGCTTATGTTACTCTACAAGAAGATATGTCAAAGAAATAGTCAATCTTCCCATGTTTTCTTCCATCGGTTACTTCTATAGCTTTACTTCTTCCTTCCTAATTACAACCGTTTAGTTGAATTCGTGCCTCATATCAAATTTACCGAGTATCATAATTCTTCCAAGTGGTAAAGATACCTCAAGACAAATGCTGGGCATAAAACCCACAGGGCATAAATCTGCAAAGAAGTAAAAAGCTAACCTTTTCAAACAATATGGCTTCTCTCTCACTTACCACCTTTACATCTCCCTGTATGGCCCCGGAAGATGACTGGTTAGCCAGAGACAGGTAAGATTCCTCAAGGGAGGAACAACCTAAGACAGGCACAGTCGCAGGGGGGCCATCAGGTGAGAAATTGGGGATCAACAGAGATGAGGCTTAGAACCTCACCTCCCTGTTTTGAGAGAAATCTTCTGCATCCGTGGATGTTTTGTTGCCCTTGTCTAGCTTGGATTAATACTTAGTTTATAGGCACAGACCTGATCATCTACATTTGCCCTCTTACAGCACTAAATTATGTTTTCTATCTTTATCTTGCATCTACCTACCACTTCAGTAATTTATTTAAAATAATAATAATAATAATAATAATAATAAGGGAGAAATGTGGGATTCACATATTAATCAAGTATAAAAATCAAACATATAATCATATCTGACTTGATTGTTTATAGTTCATGATGCGTGATCAAAATGGAAAGTTTCTGTGATATGACTGCCCTTGCACTGTTCACCATGTAAGAACTTATTCACTATGTAAGAACTTGTTCACCATGTAAGAACTTGTTCGTTATGCTTCAGAAGATTGGAGACTGTTGAGAAGAAGGCTTGGGGTTGATTAATGATTGTGCATTGAGTCCCCTATACATAATTTTATTTTTTTTAACAACCATTTGATCAATAAATATGAGAGATGCCCTCTCAAAAATAATAGTAATAATAAAACTCTTATGGTTCATCGGCTTGTCATAATTTTTTAATTTTTCTGGAAAGATTTTTTAATTGATTTATTTTTACTTTTATGGCTTTAATACATCTTGCATTTAATTTTGACTATGTATAAGAGAGGTTTTTAAATTTATTTTCTTCCAATTATGCCTTTGTATAGTTGAAATTTTGTACAATAAAAAGTTTTCAAAAAAATGTGAAGGAATAAATAACTGACCTCTTTACATTGACTTTTCACCATTACATTCTAATGATGATATTACCTCTTGAATTTCCAGCAGGCATGTTCATAGTGTAGGTTATCACCTTTAAAGAAATTGTTGCCAGTCTCATTCCTATGTTCTCAACAACTGGTATCTCTTAATAATTCACACATTTATTTTAAAAAATTTTATTATTTTTTGGCACAAATTAATATAGTTAATTTTGAGATTGTCTGTTTAATATCTTATTTAAAGCAGAACCATTTTCTCTATGTTTTCTGATCTGTGGTAAAGAGATTGTTTTGACAAGTTTGTCTTATGGGCAAAGTTTGAAAGCCATAACTTTCAAAATTTTGGATTATGCCCCTAAATATCTTCGCTGTAGAATCCTTAATTGAAGGAGAATTGAAGAACAGTTTAGGTAGTCATGATTTAAAAAGCTCAATTTTTTTCTGTTATTCTCAAAGAGAAACTTTAATTTCAAAGAAATGCCATTTATTAATTAACCTTATTTTGAAATTTATAAGCAGTAGTTGGCTGAGCTGGTATGTTTTTTTTATTGACGTATCATTTATATACAGTCTTATATTGGTTTCATATACACAACACAGTAGTTTAACAGTTAACCATATTATTAAATCCTCACTTCCATTAGTGCAGTTACTATCTGTCGACATAGAAAGATGTTATGGAATCATTGCCTATATTCTCCATGCCATACTGCTGTCCCCATGATGAGCTTATATTATCATTGAGAATTTTTGTGCCCCTTTATTCCACTCACACTATCCACCCATCTACCTCAAACTCTCCCCCATGGTAACCATTAGTCACTTCTCAGTATCTATGAGTCTACTGCTGTTTTGTTCATTCTGTTTTTATATTCCACAAATAAGTGAAATCATATAGTATTTGTCTTTCTCTGCCTGAACATAATACCCTCTAGATCCATCCATCTTGTTGCAAATGGCAGGCTTTCTCGAGTCAATGTGGTTTATCATAACAGGTATACCAGTACATTTAGTTGTTTCAGAATTGTGTGTTCTTGACAGTTCATAATTTCTAAAATTTTGATTCCTTGTCCAAATTATGTATTAAATAGTTTTATGTTTATAATTATTCTAGCACTAAGTTGTGGCCATATGTTCATTTTGGTATTTTGAGGGCTTAATTTGGTAGGCTTATCATTGTTATAAGTTTGAAACTGAATTTTAAAAATCTACAGGTATAAACAGTATTATATTTCAATATCCTAAATAGGCTGTTAGCTTTCTTAGGTCCTTCTAGAACTGAAGAGTCCAAACTAACTACTAAAATATGACAAATGTGAAATTTAAGTTAAATGTTTTCATCTTGAGCTTTCTTATACCATATGATTATTTTCTTCTCTAAACAGAATGTTGGACTGATTTAAAATATTTTAATTTTGGTAGAGTTGTATCATCTCTATTTGTCATTTTCCCCAATTACATTAAACAACCTCTATGTTTCCTAGAAGACTGTATCATCTTTCTGTTTTCTCAAGTTCTTTTCTTGATACTGATTGGTGTTTGATTCGGTCTTAATTTCACCATTTTTGTTAGAAGTGATGGGAAGTGACTTTTTTTCCCCCTTCTCATTGCCTTTTTAAAAATAGATAGGCCATAGTTGCTTCTCTGGGGAATTTTGTCAAGGCAAAGCCTTAAAAAGAAGGATGGTATGTTCTCTGATTGTATTTTGGTCTTTGGCTAAGGTCACCTGACTGACAGCTCTGACCTCCTAGGAAAGCTTTTCCTCCCCCACTACTTAAAATACAAAAACAGAAATAGGTTTCAAATGATGTTAAGTTCATGTTCCCTTTGCAGTATCTTTCTTGTTAGTTTTATAGTTCAAGTTTACTGATTTAGGTCTAATAGTCTGGGATGTCTTTGTAGGAAATACCATAAATAATCTAAATTCTGGAATACAATAATCATATGTTTCTGAAAATTCTTATATTGTTAACAGAAATTTGTATTGATATTTGAACTATGGGTAAATAGTCTCAAATATCATCTCTGGCTTAATCAACACATGCCTTAAATTCCACGTAATGAATTTGATGATTGTTTTAAAATAAACTGAATTTT
Source organism: Manis pentadactyla (assembly GCF_030020395.1). Lineage (NCBI taxonomy): Eukaryota > Metazoa > Chordata > Mammalia > Pholidota > Manidae > Manis > Manis pentadactyla. The sequence continues at coordinate 38,867,031 of NC_080019.1, forward strand.
AAGTATGCCACAGCATTTCTCCATATTTCCATCTTGCTCTCTATTTCTTTCTTTCTAAATGAAAACATTAACTCCTGCACAGTAACAATTTCCACATCTGTAGAATAGAGATAACACTAGCTCCATTTCATAGGTATTTGAGGATTGAACAAGATGTGACACATAGAACAGAGCATAAAACATAGAAACCATTAGGTGTGTTAGCTATTATCCACCCCCCAACCCCAAATAGGTCTCTCACAAATAGGACTGCATTTCATATGACTCTTAAACTTGAGTATAAAATGTTGACCTGAAAAAAATTGCCAGATCCATCTGTTTTATACCAAAAATACTATGAAAATATATAAATGTCTTAGACATTTATTCTGTGAATTTTTAACATAACTTTTTATTTCTATTTTTTGTACATTGCTTTTTCTTCCCATACATAAAAGTTTTTCCTTCTTCTACATATTCTTGAAATAATTATGACCAGATATAATTATGAAATTATATATATTGTTTTCCAGGCTTTCCAGCTCATGGGAAAGTGATGTCAGCACCCACTCTCTGACCCTGCCTTCTCCAGCCTGCTTGGAGCTGCTGTTGATGTTATCAGGGAATAATGCCACTCTGCCCCCATCCCTCTGCTCTATGGATTTATTTCAGGTAAGGAAGAGCTCCTTTGCCAAAGTGTGATTTCTCCATTTATTTGCAATTGTTATTTTTTTTTTAGATAATTATTTTTTATTGAAGGGTAGTTGACACACAATATTACATTACATTAGTTTCAGGTGTACAACACAGTGATTCAACATTTATATACATGATAATTCTAGGTACCAGCTATCACCATACCAAGTTGTTACAATATTTTGACTATATTCCTTATGCTATACATTACATCCCGGTTACTTATTTATTTTACAATTGGAAGTGTGTACTTGTTTTTGTTGTTGTTGTTGTGAGGGCATCTCTCATATTTATTGATCAAATGGTTAACAACAATAAAATTCTGCATAGGGGAGTCAATGCTCAATGCACAATCATAAATCAACCCCAATCCTAATTTTCATCAGTCTCCAATCTTCTGAAGCATAACGAACAAGTTCTTACATGGAGAACAAATTCTTACATAGTGAATAACTTACAAGGTGAATAGTACAAGGGCAGTCATCACAGAAACATTTGGTTTTGCTCATGCATTATGAACTATAAACAGTCAGTTCAAATATGAATACTCATTTGATTTTTATACTTGATTTATAATTGGATACCACATTTCTCTCTTTATTATTATTATTTTTAATAAAATGCTGAAGTGGTAGGTAGATGCAAGATAAAGGTAGAAAACATAGTTTAGTGTTGCAAGAGAGCAAATGTAGATGATCAGGTGTGTGCCTGTAGACTATGTGTTAATCCAAGCTAGACAAGGGCAATAAAACATCCACGTATGCAGAAGATTTCTCTCAGAACAGGGGAGTGAGGTTCTAAGCCTCACCTCTGTTGATCCCCAATTTCTCACCTGATGGTCCCCCTGTGACTGTGCCTGTCTTAGGTTGTTCCTCCCTTGAGGAAACTTACCCATCTATGGCTAAACAGTCATGTCCCGGGGATATACAGGGAAATGTAAAGTTGGTAAGTGAGAGAGAAGCCTTATTGTTTGAAAAGGTTAGCTTTTTACTTCTTTGCATATTTATGCCCTGTGGCTTCTATGATCAGCATTTGTCTTGAGGTATCTTTACCACTTGGAAGAATTATGATACTCAGTAAATTTAATATGAGGCATGAATTCTATTGAAGGGTTGTAGTTAGGAAAGAAGAAGAAAAGCTATAGAAGTAGCAGGCGGAAGAAAACATGGGAAGATTGATTATTTCTTTGACATGTCTTCTTGTGGAGTAACTTCAGCATGTATAGGTTTTAAACTACTAATTAAATTGCGCACACACATTAACATAGTAGGAGTATAGTTACATAACCTAAGCATACCTGTAATTTCCAGCCATCTCCAGTGAAACCAAGAAAATAAGTTAGGCAACTTAGGCATTTGTGAAAACTTATCTATGATATGGTGGATATTGTCCAACTGAACTTGAACAGTCTGAGAGAAATCAGACAAATTAAAACAACCCATTCCTGGGGACTGTTCACATCCCATATGTTCTTTTACCAGTAAAGAGTCTGTAGCTGTAAGATTTTGGAGTGCTACAATTTGCACTTCTCCTAATTCTTCTTTAAGTTCCAACAATACAGATACAGTCAAATTTGTTGTTTTACTGTATGCACAGGCCAGCTTAGATATCTCCTTCTTCATTCCCATGGCAAGTCCAGGAACTGGTGGGATGAGTGCATCTACAGCTGTAGCAGTGCGTGGATCTTTGCTGGGGTTTTTTGATGATCATCCTCTGGCATGAGTCTTCCAGAGAGTGCTGATGTTGGAAGTTCTTTTTCATATCATATCTTAGTTCATTTTCGGGATAGCCAAATTAGGCTTTGATCCTCTGTATAAACACAAACAGACCCTTTGCCTACACTTTTATATGCCCTTTATACCCTTGTGTAGGACTGATTGGAGTTCTCCACACAGGAACTGCATTTTTTTTTTGGTATCATTAATCTACACTTACATGACGAATATTATGTTTACTAGGCTCTCCCCTATACCAGGTCCCCCCTATAAAGTCCTTTACAGTCACTGTCCATCAGCACAGCAAATGTTGTAGAATCACTACTTGCCTTCTCTGTGTTGTACAGCCCTCCCCTTTCTCCCACTCCCCCATGCATGCTAATCTTAATACCCCCCTTCTTCTCCCCCCCCATATCCCTCCCTACACACCCATCCTCCCCAGTCCCTTTCCCTTTGGTACCTGTTAGTCCATTCTTGAGTTCTGTGATTCTGCTGCTGTTTTGTTCCTTCAGTTTTTCCTTTGTTCTTATATTCCACAGATGAGTGAAATCATTTGGTATTTCTCTTTCTCTGCTTGGCTTGTTTCACTGAACATAATACCCTCCAGCTCCATCCATGTTGCTGCAAATGGTAGGATTTGCCCTTTTCTTATGGCTGAGATGTATTCCATTGTGTATATGAACCACATCTTCTTTATCCATTCATCTATCGATGGACATTTAGGTTGCTTCCAATTCTTGGCTATTGTAAATAGTGCTGCAATAAACGTAGGGCTGCATTGGTCTTTCTCATACTTGATTGCTGCATTCTTAGGGTAAATTCCTAGGAATGCAATTCCTGGGTGAAATGGTAAGTCTGTTTTGAACATTTTGATGTACCTCCATTCTGCTTTCCACAATGGTTGAACTAATTTACATTCCCACCATCAGTGTAGGAGGGTTCCCCTTTCTCCACAGCCTCGCCAACATTTGTTGTTGTTTGTCTTTTGGATGGCAGCCATCCTTACTGGTGTGAGGTGATATCTCATTGTAGTTTTGATTTGCATTTCTCTGATAATTAGCGATGTTGAGCATCTTTTCATGTGTCTGTTGGCCAACTGTTTTTCTGTTTTGGAGAACTGTTTGTTCAGTTCCTCTGCTCATTTTTTAATTGGGTTATTTGTTGTTTGTTTGCTGAGGCATGTGAGCTCCTTATATATTCTTTTTTTTTTTTTTAATAATTATTTTTTATTGAAGCGTAGTTGACACACAGTATTACATTACATGAGTTTCAAGTGTACAACACAGTGGTAGAACATTTATATACATAATTCTAGGTTCCAGCTATCACCCTATCAGGCTGTTACAATATCTTGACTATATTCCTTATGCTCTACATTACATCCCGGTTACTAATTTATTTTACCATTGGAAGTCTGTCCTTTTTTTTTTTTTTTTTTTGTGAAGGCATCTCTCATATTTATTGATCAAATGGTTGTTAACGACAATAAAATTCTGTATAGGGGAGTCAATTCTCAATGCACAATCATTATTCCACCCCAAGCCTAATTTTTGTCAGTCTCCAATCTTCTGAGGCATAACAAACAAGTTTTTACATGTAGAACAAATTCTTACATAATGAATAAGTTACATAGTGAACAGTACTAGTGCAGTCATCACAGAAACTTTCGGTTTTGCTCATGCATTATGAACTATAAACAGTCAGTTCAAATATGAATACTCATTTGGTTTTTATACTTGATTTATATGTGGATACCACATTTCTCTCTTTATTATTATTATTTTTAATAAAATGCTGAAGTGGTAGGTAGATACAAGATAAAGGTAGAAAACAGAGTTTAGTGTTGTAAGAGAGCACATGTAGATGATCAGGTGTGTGCCTGTAGACTAAGTGTTAATCCAAGCTAGACCAGGGCAATAAAACATCCACGGATGCAGAAGATTTCTCTCAGAACGGGGGGGTGAGGTTCTAAGCCTCACCTCTGTTGATCCCCAATTTCTCACCTGATGGCCCCCCTGCAACTGTGCCTGTCTTAGGTTGTTCCTCCCTTGAGGAATCTTACCCGTCTCTGGCTAACCAGTCATCTTCCGGGGCCATACAGGGAAATGTGAAGTTGGTAAGTGAGAGAGAAGCCTTATTGTTTGAAAAAGTTAGCTTTTTACTTCTTTGCATATTTATGCCCTGTGGCTTCTATGCCCAGCATTTGTCTTGAGGTATCTTTACCACTTGGAAGAATTATGATACTCGGTAAATTTGATATGAGGCACGAATTCTATTTAAGGGTTGTAATTAGGAAGGAAGAAGAAAAGCTATAGAAGTAGCAGGCGGAAGAAAACATGGGAAGATTGATTATTTCTTTGATATATCTTCTTGTAGAGTAACTTCAGCATGTATAGGTTTTAAGCTACTACTTAAATTGCACACACACATTAACATAATAGGAGTATAGTTACATAACCAAAGCATATCTGTAATTACCAGCCATCTGCAGTGAAACCAAGAAAACCAGTTAGGCACGTTAGGCATTTGTGAAAACTTATCTATGATATGGTGGATATTGTCCAACTGAACTAGAACAGTCTGAGAGAAATCAGACAAATTAAAACAACACATTCCTGGGGACTGTTCACATGCCATATGTTCTTTTAACAGTAAATAGTTTGTAGTTGTAAGACTTTGGAGCGCTACAATTTGCACTTCTCCAAATTCTTGGTTGAGTTCCAACAGTATAGATCCAGTCCAATTTTGTTGTTTTACTGTATGCACAGGCCAGCTTAGATATCTCCTTCCTCATTCCCATGGCAAGTCCAGGAACTGGTGGGATGAGTGCATCTACAGCTGTAGCAGTGCGTGGATCTTTGTTGGGGTTTTTTGATGATCATCTTCTGGCATGAGTCTTCCAGAGAGTGCAGATGTTGGAAGTTCTTTTTCATATCGTATCTTAGTTCATTTTCGGGGTAGCCCAATTAGGCTTTGATCCTCTGTATAAACACAAACAGACCCTTTGCCTACACTTTTATATGCCCTTTATACACTTGTGTAGAACTCGTTGGAGGTTACCACACAGGAACTGCCCTTTTTTTTTTTTTTTTTTTTTGCTATCACTAATCTACACTTACATGACGAATATTATGTTTACTAGGCTCTCCCCTATACCAGGTCTCCCCTATAAACCCCTTTACAGTCACTGTCCATCAGCATAGCAAAATGTTGTAGAATCACTACTTGCCTTCTCTGTGTTGTACAGCCCTCCCTTTTCTCCTACCCCCCCATGCATGTTAATCTTAATACCCCCCTACTTCTCCCCCCCTTATCCCTCCCTACCCAACCATGCTCCCCAGTCCCTTTCCCTTTGGTACCTGTTAGTCCATTCTTGAGTTCTGTGATTCTGCTGCTGTTTTGTTCCTTCAGTTTTTCCTTTGTTCTTATATTCCACAGATAAGTGAAATCATTTGGTATTTCTCTTTCTCCGCTTGGCTTGTTTCACTGAGCATAATACACTCCAGCTCCATCCATGTTGCTGCAAATGATTGGATTTGCCCTTTTCTTATAGCTGAGTAGTATTCCATTGTGTATATGTACCACATCTTCTTTATCCATTCATCTATTGATGGACATTTAGGTTGCTTCCAATTCTTGGCTATTGTAAATAGTGCTGCGATAAACATAGGGGTGCATCTGTCTTTCTCAAACTTGATTGCTGCATTCTTAGGGTAAGTTCCTAGGAGTGCAATTCCTGGGTCAAATGGTAAGTCTGTTTTGAGCATTTTGATGTACCTCCATACTGCTTTCCACAATGGTTGAACAAACTTACATTCCCACCAGCAGTGTAGGAGGGTTCCCCTTTCTCCACAGCCTCGCCAACATTTGTTGTTGTTTGTCTTTTGGATGGCAGCCATCCTTACTGGTGTGAGGTGATACCTCATTGTAGTTTTAATTTGCATTTCTCTGATAATTAGCGATGTGGAGCATCTTTTCATGTGTCTGTTGGCCATCTGTATTTCTTTTTTGGAGAACTGTCTGTTCAGTTCCTCTGCCCATTTTTTAATTGGGTTATTTGTTTTTTGTTTGTTGAGGCGTGAGAGCTCCTTATATATTCTGGACGTCAAGCCTTTATCGGATGTGTCATTTTCAAATATATTCTCCCATACTGTAGGTATCCTTCTTGTTCTATTGATGGTGTCTTTTGCTGTACAGAAGCTTTTCAACTTAATATAGTCCCACTTACTCATTTTTGCTGTTGTTTTCCTTGCCCGGGGAGATATGTTCAAGAAGAGGTCACTCATGTTTATGTCTAAGAGGTTTTCGCCTATGTTTTCTTCCAAGAGTTTAATGGTTTCATGGCTTACATTCAGGTCTTTGATCCATTTTGAGTTTACTTTTGTATATGGGGTTAGACAATGGTCCAGTTTCATTCTCCTACATGTAGCTGTCCAGTTTTGCCAGCACCACCTGTTGAAGAGACTGTCATTTCGCCATTGTATGTCCATGGCTCCTTTATCAAATATTAATTGACCATATATGTCTGGGTTAATATCTGGATTCTCCAGTCTGTTCCATTCGTCTGTGGCTCTGCTCTTGTGCCAGTACCAAATTGTCTTGATTACTATGGCTTTATAGTAGAGCTTGAAGTTGGGGAGTGAGATCCCCCCTACTCTATTCTTCTTTCTCAGGATTGCTTTGGCTATTCGGGGTCTTTGGTGTTTCCATATGAATTTTTGAATTATTTGTTCCAGTTCATTGAAGAATGTTGCTGGTAGTTTCATAGGGATTGCATCAAATCTGTATATTGCTTTGGGCAGGATGGCCATTTTGACGATATTAATTCTTCCTAGCCACGAGCATGGGATGAGTTTCCATCTGTTAGTGTCCCCTTTAATTTCTCTTAAGAGTGACTTGTAGTTTTCAGAGTATAAGTCTTTCACTTCTTTGGTTAGGTTTATTCCTAGGTATTTTATTTTTTTTGATGCAATTGTGAATGGAGTTGTTTTCCTGATTTCTCTCTCTGTTGGTTCATTGTTAGTATATAGGAAAGCCACAGATTTCTGTGTGTTGATTTTGTATCCTGCAACTTTGTTGTATTCCGATATCAGTTCTAGTAATTTTGGGGTGGAGTCTTTAGGGTTTTTTATGTACAGTATCATGTCATCTGCAAATAGTGACAGTTTAACTTCTTCTTTACCAATCTGGATTCCTTGTATTTCTTTATTTTGTCTGATTGCCGTGGCTAGGACCTCCAGTACTATGTTAAATAACAGTGGAGAAAGTTGGCATCCCTGTCTAGTTCCCGATCTCAGAGGAAATGCTTTCAGCTTCTCGCTGTTCAATATAATGTTGGCTGTGGGTTTATCATAGATGGCCTTTATTATGTTGAGGTACTTGCCCTCTATTCCCAGTTTGCTGAGAGTTTTTAACATGAATGGATGTTGAACTTTGTCAAATGCTTTTTCAGCATCTATGGAGATGATCATGTGGTTTTTGTCTTTCTTTTTGTTGATGTGGTGGATGATGTTGATGGACTTTCGAATGTTGTACCATCCTTGCATCCCTGGAATGAATCCCACTTGGTCATGGTGTATGATCCTTTTGATGTATTTTTGAATTCGGTTTGCTAATATTTTGTTGAGTATTTTTGCATCTACGTTCATCAGGGATATTGGTCTGTAGTTTTCTTTTTTGGTGGGGTCTTTGCCTGGTTTTGGTATTAGGGTGATGTTAGCTTCATAGAATGAGTTTGGGAGTATCCCCTCCTCCTCTATTTTTTGGAAAACTTTAAGGAGAATGGGTATTATGTCTTCCCTGTATGTCTGATAAAATTCCGAGGTAAATCCATCTGGCCCGAGGGTTTTGTTCTTTGGTAGTTTTTTGATTACCTCTTCAATTTCGTTGCTGGTAATTGGTCTGTTTAGATTTTCTGTTTCTTCCTGGGTCAATCTTGGAAGGTTATATTTTTCTAGGAAGTTGTCCATTTCTCCTAGGTTTCCCAGCTTGTTAGCATATAGGTTTTCATAGTATTCTCCAATAATTCTTTGCATTTCCGTGGGGTCCGTCGTGATTTTTCCTTTCTCGTTTCTGATACTGTTGATTTGTGTTGATTCTCTTTTCTTCTTAATAAGTCTTGCTAGAGGCTTATCTTTTTTGTTTATTTTCTCGAAGAACCAGCTCTTGGTTTCATTGATTTTTGCTATTGTTTTATTCTTCTCAATTTTATTTATTTCTTCTCTGATCTTTATTATGTCCCTCCTTCTGCTGACCTTAGGCCTCATCTGTTCTTCTTTTTCCAATTTCGATAATTGTGACATTAGACTATTCATTTGGGATTGCTCTTCCTTTTTTAAATATGCTTGGATTGCTATATACTTTCCTCTTAAGACTGCTTTTGCTGTGTCCCACAGAAGTTGGGGCTTAGTGTTGTTGTTGTCATTTGTTTCCATATATTGCTGGATCTCCATTTTGATTTGGTCATTGATCCATTGATTATTTAGGAGCGTGTTGTTAAGCCTCCATGTGTTTGTGAGCCTCTTTGCTTTCTTTGTACAGTTTATTTCTAGTTTTATGACTTTGTGGTCTGAAAAGTTGGTTGGTAGGATTTCAATCTTTTGGAATTTTCTGAGGCTCTTTTTGTGGCCTAGTATGTGGTCTATTCTGGAGAATGTTCCATGTGCACTTGAGAAGAATGTATATCCCGCTGCTTTTGGATGTAGAGTTCTATAGATGTCTATTAGGTCCATCTGCTCTACTGTGTTGTTCAGTGCTTCCGTGTCCTTACTTATTTTCTGCCCAGTGGATCTATCCTTTGGGGTGAGTGGTGTGTTGAAGTCTCCTAGAATGAATGCATTGCAGTCTATATCCCCCTTTAGTTCTGTTAGTATTTGTTTCACATATGCTGGTGCTCCTGTGTTGGGTGCATATATATATAGAATGGTTATATCCTCTTGTTTGACTAAGCCCTTTATCATTATGTAGTGTCCTTCTTTATCTCTTGTTACTTTCTTTGTTTTGAAGTCTATTTTGTCTGATATTAGTACTGCAACCCCTGCTTTCTTCTCACTGTTGTTTGCTTGAAATATGTTTTTCCATCCCTTGACTTTTAGTCTGTACATGTCTTTGGGTTTGAGGTGAGTTTCTTGTAAGCAGCATATAGATGGGTCTTGCTTTTTTATCCATTCTGTTATTCTGTGTCTTTTGATTGGTGCATTCAACCCATTAACATTTAGGGTGACTATTGAAAGATATGTACTTATTGCCATTGCAGGCTTTAAATTCGTGGTTACCAAAGGTTCAAGGTTAGCCTCTTTAGTATCTTACTGCCTAACTTAGCTCGCTTATTGAGCTGTTATATACACTGTCTGGAGATTCTTTTCTTCTCTCCCTTCTTGTTCCTCCTCCTCGATTCTTCATATGTTGGGTGTTTTGTGCTGTGCTCTTTCTAGGAGTGCTCCCATCTAGAGCAGTCCCTGTAAGATGTTCTGTAGAGGTGGTTTGTGGAAAGCAAATTCCCTCAGCTTTTGTTTGTCTGGGAATTGTTTAATCCCACCATCATATTTGAATGATAGTCGTGCTGGATACAGTATCCTTGGTTCAAGGCCCTTCTGTTTCATTGTATTAAATATATCATGCCATTCTCTTCTGGCCTGTAGGGTTTCTGTTGAGAAATCTGATGTTAGCCTGATGGGTTTCCCTTTATAGTTGACCTTTTTCTCTCTAGCTGCCTTTAACACTCTTTCCTTGTCCTTGATCTTTGCCATTTTAATTATTATGTGTCTTGGTGTTGCCCTTCTTGGATCCTTTCTGTTGGGGGTTCTGTGTATTTCCGTGGTCTGTTTGATTACTTCCTCCCCCAGTGTGGGGAAGTTTTCAGCAATTATTTCTTCTAAGATACTTTCCATCTCTTTGCCTCTCTCTTCTTCTTCTGGAACCCCTATAATACGGATATTGCTCCTTTTAGATTGGTCACACAGTTCTCTTAATATTGTTTCATTCCTGGAGATCCTTTTGTCTCTCTCTATGTGAGCTTCTATGCGTTCCTGTTCTCTGATTTCAATTCCATCAATGGCCTCTTGCATTCTATCCATTCTGCTTATAAACCCTTCCAGAGTTTGTTTCATTTCTGCGATCTCCTTTCTGGCATCTGTGATCTCTTTCCGGACTTCATCCCATTTTTCTTGCGTATTTCTCTGCATCTCTGTCAGCATGTTTATGATTCTTATTTTGAATTCTTTGTCAGGAAGACTGGTTAGGTCTGTCTCCTTCTCTGGTGTTGTCTCTGTGATCTTTGTCTGCCTGTAGCTTTGCCTTTTCATGGTGATAGGAATAGTCTGCAGAACTGGGACGAGTGACGGCTGGAAGGACTTCCTTTCTTGTTGGTTTGTGGCCCTCCTCTCCTGGGAGAACAGCGGCCTCTAGTGGCTTGTGCTGCGCAGCTGCGCGCAGACAGGGTTTCTGCTTCCTGCCCGGCTGCTATGGAGTTAATCTCCGCTGTTGCTGTGGGCGTGGCCTGGCTCGGGCAGCTACTCCAAAATGGTGGAGTCGCGTTGGAGCAGGAGCTGCTGGGAGGCTATTTATCTCCGTAAGGGGCCTCCCTGCTCCCTGCAGCCCAGGGGTTAGGGTGCCCTGAGATCCCGGGTTCCCTACCTCTGGATTAAGTGACCCGCCCTGCCCCTTTAAGACTTCCAAAAAGCACCCGCCAAAACAAAACAACGACCACAAAAAAAAACAAGAAAAAAAATTTTTTTAATTAAAAAAAAAAAATTTTTAATTAAAAAAAAGGTGGTCGTTCGTTTTTCTTTATTCTCCGGTGCCAGCCTCAGGCCTCTGCTCACCGGTCTTTCTGCCCTGTTTCCCTAATATTGGGGTCCCTGTCCCTTTAAGACTTCCAAAAAGCGCTCGCCAAAACAAAGCAGCAAAAAAGCAAAAAAAAAAAAAATGGTCGCGCGCTTTTCTTATGTCCTCTGGCGCCCAGCCTCCAGTGCCTGCTCACTGTTCTTGCTGCCCTGTTTTCCCAGTATCGAGGGCCCTGCACTCTGGCCCGGATGGCTGGGGCTGGGTGTTCGGCAGCCCTGGGCTCCATCTCCCTCCCGCTCTGCCTGCTCTTCTCCCGCCGGGAGCTGGGGGGAGGGGCGCTCGGCTCCCGCGGGGCCGGGGCTTGTATCTCACCCACTTCGCGAAGCGCTGGGTTCTCTCAGGTGCGGATGTGGTCTGGATATTGTCCTGTGTCCTCTGGTCTTTATTCTAGGAAGGGTTGTCTTTGTTATATTTTCATAGATATATGTTGTTTTGGGAGGAGATTTCCGCTGCTCTACTCACGCCGCCATCTTCCGCCCCCTCTAGCTCCTTATATATTCTTGACGTCAAGTCTTTATCGGAGCTGTCATTTTCAAATATATTCTCCCATACTGTAGGGTTCCTTTTTGTTCTATTGATGGTGTCTTTTGCTGTACAGAAGCTTTTCAGCTTAATATAGTCCCACTTGTTCATTTTTGCTGTTGTTTTCCTTGCCCGGGGAGATATGTTCAAGAAGAGGTCACTCATGTTTATGTCTAAGAGGTTTTTGCCTATGTTTTTTCCCATGAGTTTAATGGTTTCATGGCTTACATACAGGTCTCTGATCATTTTGAATTTACTTTTGTATATGGGGTTAGTCAATGGTCCAGTTTCATTCTCCTACATGTAGCTGTCCAGTTTTGCCAACACCATCTGTTGAAGAGACTGTCATTTTGCCATTGTATGTCCATGGCTCCTTTATCAAATATTAATTGACCATATATATCTGGGTTAATGTCTGGATTCTCTTGTCTGTTCCATTGGTCTCTGGCTCTGTTCTTGTGCCAGTACCAAATTGTCTTGATTACTATGGCTTTATAGTAGAGCTTGAAGTTGGGGAGTGAGATTCCCCCCTATTTTATTCTTCTTTCTCAGGATTGCTTTGGCTATTCGGGGTATTTGGTGTTTCCATATGAATTTTTGAAATATTTGTTCCAGTTCATTGAAGAATGTTGCTGGTAGTTTCATAGGGATTGCATCAAATCTGTATATTGCTTTGGGCAGGATGGCCATTTTGACGATATTAATTCTTCCTAGCCACGAGCATGGGATGAGTTTCCATCTGTTAGTGTCCCCTTTAATTTCTCTTAAGAGTGACTTGTAGTTTTCAGAATATAAGTCTTTCACTTCTTTGTTTAGGATTATTCCTAGGTTTTTTTTTTTAATGCAATTGTGAATGGAGTTGTTTTCCTGATTTCTTTTTCTGTTGGTTCATTGTTAGTATATAGGAAAGCCACAGATTTCTGTGTGTTGATTTTGTATCCTGCAACTTTGCTGTATTCCGATATCAGTTCTAGTAGTGTTGGGGTGAAGTCTTTAGGGTTTTTTATGTACAGTATCATGTCATCTGCAAATAGTGACAGTTTAACTTCTTCTTTACCAATCTGGATTACCTGTATTATTTTGTTTTGTCTGATTGCCATGGCTAGGACCTCCAGTACTCTGTTAAATAACAGTGGAGAGAGTGGGCATCTCTGTCTAACTCCCGATCTCAGAGGAAATGCTTTCAGCTTCTCGCTGTTCAATATAATGTTGGCTGTGGGTTTATCATAGATGGCCTTTATTATGTTGAGGTACTTGCCCTCTATTCCCATTTTGCTGAGAGTTTTTATCATGAATGGATGTTGAACTTTGTCAAATGCTTTTTCAGCATCTATGGAGATGATCATGTGGTTTTTGTCTTTCTTTTTGTTGATGTGGTGGATGATGTTGATGGACTTTCGAATGTTGAACCATCCTTGCATCCCTGGGATGAATCCCACTTGGTCATGGTGTATGATCCTTTTGATGTATTTTTGAATTCGGTTTGCTAATATTTTGTTGAGTATTTTTGCATCTGCGTTCATCAGGGATATTGGTCTGTAGTTTTCTTTTTGGTGGGGTCTTTGCCTGGTTTTGGTATTAGGGTGATGTTAGCTTCATAGAATGAATTTGGGAGTATTCCCTCCTCCTCCATTTTTTTGGAAAACTTTAAGGAAAATGGGTATTATGTCTTCCCTTTATGTCTGATAAAATTCCGAGGTAAATCCATCTGGCCCGGGGTTTTGTTCTTTGGTAGTTTTTTGATTACCGCTTCAATTTCGATACTGATTATTGATCTGTTTAGATTTTCTGTTTCTTTCTGGGTCAGTCTTGGAAGGTTGTATTTTTCTATGAAGTTGTCCATTTCTCCTAGGTTTCCCAGCTTTTTAGCATATAGGTTTTCATAGTATTCTCTAATAATTCTTTGTATTTCTGTGGGGTCCGTCGTGATTTTTCCTTTCTCATTTCTGATTCTGTTGATGTGTGTTGACTCTCTTTTCCTCTTAATAAGTCTGGCTAGAGGTTTATCTATTTTGTTTATTTTCTCGAAGTACCAGCTCTTGGTTTCATTGATTTTTGCTGTTGTTTTATTCTTCTCAATTTTATTTATTTCTTCTCTGATCTTTATTATGTCCCTCCTTCTGCTGACCTTAGTCCTCATTTGTTCTTCTTTTTCCAATTTCAATAATTGGTACATTAGACCATTCATTTGGGATTGTTCTTCGTTTTTTAAATATGCTTGGATTGCTATATACTTTCCTCTTAATACTGCTTTTGCTGTGTCCCACAGAAGATGGGGTTTAGTTTTGTTGTTGTCATTTTTTTCCATATATTGCTGGATCTCCATTTTGATTTGGTCATTGATCCATTGATTATTTAGCAGCGTGTTGTTAAGCCTCCATGTGTTTGTGAGCCTTTTTGCTTTCTTTGTACAGTTTATTTCTAGTTTTATGCCTTTGTGGTCTGAAAAGTTGGTTGGTAGGATTTCAATATTTTGGAATTTACTGAGGCTCTTTTTGTGGCCTAGCACTTGGTCTATTCTGGAGAACTTTCCATGTGCACTTGCGAAGAATTTGTACCCTGTTGCTTTTGGATGTAGAGTTCTGTAGATGTCTATTAGGTCCATCTGCTCTATTGTGTTTTTCAGTGCTTCCATGTTCTTACTTCTTTTCTGCCAGGTGGATCTATCCTTTGGGGTGAGTGGTGTGTTGAAGTCTCCTAGAATGAATGCATTGCAGTCTACTTCCCCTTTTAGTTCTGTTAGTATTTGTTTCACATATGCTGGTGCTCCTGTGTTGGTTGCATATATATTTACAATGGTTATATCCTCTTGTTGGTCTGAGCCCTTTATCATTATGTAGTGTCCTTCTTTATCTCTTGTTACTTTCTTTGTTTTGAAGTCTATTTTGTCTGATATTAGTACTGCAACCCTTGCTTCTCGCTGTTGTTTGCCTGAAATGTGTTTTTCAATCCCTTGACTTTTAGTCTGTTCATGTCTTTGGGTTTGAGGTGAGTTTCTTGTAAGCAGCATACATATGGGTCTTGCTTTTTTATCCATTCTATTACTCTGTGTCTATTGATTGGTGCATTCAGTCCTTTAACATTTAGGGTGACTATTGAAAGATATGTACTTATTGCCATTGCAGGCTTTAAATTCGTGTTTACCAAAGGTTCAAGGTTAGCCTCTTTAGTATCTTACTTCCTAACTTTGCTCGCTTATACACTGTCTGGAGATTATTTTCTTCTCTCCCTTCTTATTCCTCCTCCTCCATTCTTCATATGTTGGGTGTTTTGTTCTGTTCTCTTTCTAGGAGTGCTCCCATCTAGAGCAGTCCCTGTAAGATGTCCTGTAGAGGTTGTTTGTGGGAAGCAAATTCCCTCAGCTTTTTTTGTCTGGGAATTGTTTAATCCCACCATCATATTTAAATGATAGTCGTGCTGGATACAGGATCCTTGGTTCAAGGCCCTTCTGTTTCATTTCATTATATATATCATGCCATTCCCTTCTGGCCTGTAGGGTTTCTGCTGAGAAGTCTGACGTTAGCTTGATGGGTTTTCCTTTATAGGTGACTTTTTTCTCTCTAGCTGCCTTTAAAACTCTTTCCTTGTCCTTGATCTTTGCCATTTTAATCATTATGTGTCTTGGTGTTGTCCTCCTTTGATCCTTTCTGTTGGGGTTCTGTGTATTTCCTTGGGCTGTTTGATTATTTCCTCCCCCAGTTTAGGGAAGTTTTCAGCAATTATTTCTTCCAAGATACTTTCCATCCCTTTTTCTCTCTCTTCTTCTTCTGGTACCCCTATAATACGGATATTGTTCCTTTTGGATTGGTCACACAGTTCTCTTAATATTGTTTCATTCCTGGTGATCCTTTTATCTCTCTCTATGTCAGCTTCTATGCGTTCCTGTTCTCTGGTTTCAATTCCATCAATGGCCTCTTGCATCCTATCCATTCTGCTTATAAATCCTTCCAGAGTTTGTTTCATTTCTGTAATCTCCTCTCTGGCATCTGTGATCTCCCTCCAGACTTCATCCCATATCTCTTGCATATTTCTCTGCATCTCTGTCAGCATATTTATGATTTTTATTTTGAATTCTTTGTCAGGAATACTGGTTAGGTCTGTCTCCTTCTCTGGTGTTTTCTCTGTGATCTTCATCTGCCTGTAGTTTTGCCTTTTCATGGTGATAGGAATAGTTTGCAGAGCTGGAACGAGTAACGGCTGGAAGAACTTCCCTTCTTGTTGGTTTGTGGCCCTCCTCTCCTGGGAGAACAGCGACCTCTAGTGGCTTGTGCTGGGTATCTGTGCGCAGACAGGGCTTCTGCTTCCTGCCCAGCTGCTATGAATTTTATCTCTGCTGTTGCTCTGGCCATGGCCTGGCTCGGGCCGCTGCTCCAATGTGATGGAGTCGCATTGGACGGGGAGCGGCCGGGAGGCTATTTATCTCCGTAAGGGTCCTCCCTGCTCCCTGCAGCCCACGGGATTAGGGTGCCCAGGGATCCCCGGATTCCTTACCTCTTGATTAAGTGTCCTGCCTGCCCCTTTAAGACTTCCAGAAAGCACCTGCCAAAACAAAACAACGACCACACACACACACACAAAAAAAATTTTTTTAATTAAAAAAATAATAAATAAATTAGTAATGGCCGCTCGTTTTCCTTTATTCTCCAGCGCCAGCCTCAGGCATCTGCTCACCGGTCTTGCTGCCCTGTTTCCCTAGTATTGGGGTTACTATCCTTTTAAGACTTCCAAAAAGCGCTCGCCAAAACAAAACAGAAAAAAATATATATATATCTGCTCGCTTTTCTTATGTACTCTGGTGCTAGGCCTCCGGTACCCTCTCACCGTTCTTACTGCCCTATTTCCCTAGTATGCAGGGCCCCTCGCATGCACTGTGTCTGTGCTCTGGTCCGGATGGCTGGGGCTGGGTGTTCAGCAGTCCTGGGCTCCGTCTCCCTCCCGCTCTGCCTATTCTTCTGCCTCCGGGAGCTGGGGGGAGGGGCACTTGGGTCCCACGGGGCCGGGGCTTGTATCTTATCCCCTTTACGAGGCACTGGGTTCTTGCAGGTGTGGATGTGGTCTGGATGTTGTCCTGTGTCCTCTGGTCTTTATTCTAGGAAGAGTTGTCTTTGTTATATTTTCATAGATATATGTGGTTTTGGGAGGAGATTTTCACTGCTGTACTCACGCCGCCATCTTGGCTCCACCCTTCCATAATATAAATATTATATGTATCTAGACAAATTTAGGCAGAAAGGAATTTTATGATAAAAATGATCAGTTTGGCTTAATGATTATTGAAGGCATTTCAAACTAGCAAACCACAGGTCAAACCCAACCTATAGACTCAAAAGAAGATATAAAAAATTTGAAAGGTACCCTTTGGTTACATAGTGAAAGGAAAGTCTCTTTTCCATCATTGCCCCCTGCTGAGAAACTATAACCAGCTTATGTATCCTTCCAGAGGTAGGTTGTGTATATAAGCAAACGTGTGTACATTACCCAAACTCAACCTTATACACACTGTATATAATACTGTACCACTTTTTCTTCCTCCCTCCCTCCCTTTCTTCCTCTTCCCTTACTTAATATACACCTAGAGTTCATTCCATTTAACTACATTCATTTCATTACATTATCATTTTTTTGGTTCTATTGTATGAATGTACCAAAATTTATTTAACCATGTCCCTGTTAATGTCCATTTTGGTTGTTTGCAAATGTTTGCATTTTTCGTGGCTATGAGTACCTTTGCACAAATGCCACATAGGATATGTGAGGATATGTGAGTATATAGGAAGCATTTTTGGAAGTGGAGATGCTGGGTAGAGGGTAAGGGCACTTGTAATTATGATATTGTAAATACTCATGTGTGATGATAGTGTGATTTTAGACTCCAAATAACAATGTATGAGAACGCCTGCTCCTTTATCCTAGCCAGCTCAGGGTGATCTCTATCTCTTTGATCTTTGCAGATGTAAGTGAACAATGTAACCTCAGTGTTTAACATTTTTTATATTAAGAGTGAGATTTAGTATCTTTACATATGTTCAAGAGGCACTTTTACTTTCTCTTTTGAAACTATTCATAGCCTTTTAAAATGAATTGACGGTCATTTATGTATTGAATTGTAGGGGCTCCTTTAATTTAGCAGTACTACCCATGTGGGATATGTGTGCAAATATAATTTTCTTTGTATTTTGCCTTTGCCATGTGGAAATTTGTGGTTTGTGTATTTTAGATTATCAGTCTTTTATGATTTCTGGATTTAGTGTCAACATTAGAAAATAATGAGTTATGTAAAAATACTTCCCCCATGGCATTTCATCAGGTATTTTTATGTTTAATTTTTTACTTTTAAGATTTTAGTGGAATAGGTGTGGATATTTCTCCCATTTTGAAAGGAAAGAAGCGACACACAGCAGCAATTCACCAGAGAATTCCGCTTTATTAGGGAAAGGTGCTGGTTTATATAGGAAGGGGCATGGGGTGATTGTGGTGTCACTTCTACGGGGCTGGTGGCTATTGGCTAGGTGCTGGGATTAGGGGGGCGAGGGGTGATTGGGCTTCAGGTGGTGACGGCGGGAACCGAGGACCCGGAAGAGAAGCAGGAAGTTCACCATCTTATGGGTGGGGGCCCTTCATTCCCCCCTTTCTGCTCTATGGGGTTGTGGACGTTGCTTTCTCTCTGACTGCTTCCTGCTGAACGGGGGCGGAGAAGGGTGTGAGGGCTTGAGGACTGGGAGGAAAGGGTTGATAGGACTCCCCTCAGAAAGGACAAGTAGATGTGGACTTCTTCAGGTTGGAAATTAATGAAGGTTCCCTGTAACCATAGGTCGAGGACTTGTTGATTCTAATGGTGCCAAGAGGATATGGGTGCCAGAAGCCAGGCGTCTGCTGCCATTGTTTCCAGGAACAGTTTCCAGCAGAGAGAGGGGTCCGTCTCAGCGTGTGGTGAGGAGGTTACATGAGGGTGAGGAATCTTCTGTGGCTAAAAGCTGGTAGTTCCTGAGTAAAAGCTGGTTGAAAGTTTGATTAGAGATTTTACCGACTTGGTATTTGATAAACTTTACTATACAAGGTAAGAAGAGACAGGCGAGAAGAATGATTATTATAGGGCCTGCAATGGGTCACAGCCAGGTGAGGAAGGGGTTTGTTAGTATTGAAGAGAATGGGTTGGAGGAGTAATACTGTGGATACCGGGAGTTACCCATGTAGTGAATGGCGCAAGACCAGTAGGGACATCCCCGTAGGTGTCTGGCCATCGCCTGCAACAGGCTTGTTTTTGGTCATAGCGGAAGCAGAGGTAGGGAGAATAAAGGTAGCTGCTAGTGAACACTTCGGTGGAAGGAGGAAAGTGGAGGTATAAAGGCTCGGAGCAGCCTTTCAGAGGGCAGTCTGATGTGGCAATGAGGGTAGTAATTTTTGTTTGATGCTGTGTGTAAGTCTGTCTGACTTTGAATCACCATACAAAGGAGGCTGGGGTGGCGGGGAAGACAATAGGAATGAGGAAAAAAAGTGAGAGAGAGTGAGGGAGCAGTTACGGAGGAAAAAGTCATGATTCGGGTATGGATGGCAAAGGGGGTGAACGGGATTTTGGAGGAAAGAGGACAGTAAGGTCAGGAGTCTGGAGGGAGGGAGAGTCTGTAAACTTTTGTAGGTTAAGAGATGCTTTAGGTGATGTGGGGACAGAATGGTAAGGGGCACCCCGAATGTCAGTTTATGAGCTTCCTTCTGCAAGAGCTGTCCAGTGGCTAATGCCCACAGGCAGGGGGCCCATCTCCGAACTGTGGGGTCTAATTGCTTGGAAAGATAAGCTACTGGGGCAAAGGATGGGCCATAATATTGGCCTAGGTCTCCTAGAGCTTGACTGGACCTCTCATGAATGTATAATGAGAAGGGCTTCAACAAATCAGGAAAATGGAGAGCTGGGGCTTCCACAAGGGCTCGACGGAACTTAATGAAGGAGTGTCTGGGTGAGGAAGATAATGGTTCTTCAGGGGGGCCCTTGCTGAGGTCGTATAGGGGTCTTGCCAACAGGGAGAAGTTAGGTATCCATGCTCTAAAATACCCAGCCAGGCCTAGAAAGGAAAGGATTTCTGTCTTGGTTTCGGGAATGGTCAGGTCAGAGAGGAGCCGTTTTCTGTCTAAGGTAATGGACTTTCTTTGTTGAGATAGAAGAAATTGGAGGTAAGTGACAGAAGGGGAAGGGATTTGAGCTTTGACGGGGGATACACGGTAACCTCTGGAAGCTAGAAGGTTAAGTAGGGAGGCAGTGTCAAGTTGAGACTGTTCCCACGAGGGACTGCAGAGTAGAAGTTCGTCCACATTTTGTAATAAGGTGAACTCAGAAGCCTTGTAGCAAAACTGTCCAAGTGAGTTGTTCAGAATGTCTTGTGTATGGGTCCATCCAGGTGAAGGTGAAAAATTCTTGGGAGGAGGGGTCCAGAGGGATAGAAAGAAAATACATCCTTGAGATCTAGAACTGAGAAGTGGGAGGCCGAGGCAGGGATCTGCGATAAAAGGGTGAATGGATTTGGGACTAAGGGATGGATAGGGACAATGGCCATATTGATGAGGCGAAGGTCTTGGACGAGGCAGAAAGATCTGTTAGTTTTTTTAAACAGCTAATATGGGGGTATTAAATGGGGAGTGAGTGGGTCTAGGTAATTTTTGTTTAAAAGATCTTGAATGATGGGTTGGAGACCTATGAGGGCTGAAGTGGTTAGGGGGTAATGGGCCTGACAGATATACTGAGAGGGGTTACGTAATTTGATAGAGGCAGGAAGACATAGAGCCACAGAGGGGCTTGTAATGTCCCAAACTCTGGGATTTACAGGGTGTATGAGGGCGGAACTGGAGCTTTCATTGGGTAGAGGGGGGTCGTCGGCTATGAGGGCCATCAGAAAGGGAGTACTGGGGGCTGTGGGAGTGGATATAGTTATGGAAACATGAAGGAGAGAAAGGATGTCCCGTCCTAGTAAGGGGATGGGACGCTGGGGCATAACCAGGAAAGAATGGGAGAAAGGTATGCGATTGTCTTGGATTGTGCATAAAAGGCAGGGGGGTTTTAATGGGAAAATCTGTTTATCTCCTACCCCGACTATAGGAGTAATGGCAGGCGTGGTAGGTCCCTGGTATTCTCACAAGAATGAGAAGGTGGCTCCTGTATCTAGGAGGAAGGAGATGGGGTGACCATCTACTATTAAAGTAATCCTGGGCTCCAGTTTGGTGATGGAAATGGTTGGGCGAGAAGCCCCCGGGCCCCGTCAATCTTCTTCTGCCAGCCCCACTACGGTGGGCTTAGGATGGGGGTTGTTCATCCAGCCTCCCCTTCGGGTGCCTGGGCAATCAGACCCTCAGTGGCCCTTTTTGTGGCATCTGGGGCATGGGGTGGTAGGAGATTTGGGGGAGGGGCACGCCCTTGACCAATGTCCCTCTTGTTCGCACTTGAAACAAGCTCCTGGGTGGGTCTTGTTTGTAGAAGGGCGCCCAGGTTGTGGTTTTATCAGCTGGGCCAACATTTGGAAATTGGCCTAATCAGCCTTTTGTTTACGGCGTTCTTTCTCCTCCTCCCGGTTATGGAAGACTTTAAAGGCCACTGTTAGGATCTCAGTCTGTGGGGTAGTGGGGCCCTGTTCTAACTTTTTGAGTTTAGCTTTAATGTCGGGTTAGCTTTGAGCTAGGAAGTATGTCATAAGGACATGTCTCCCGTCAGGCGTTTCTGGGTCCAGGCTGGTATACTGTAATAGGGCTTGAGTGAGTCTGTCTAAGAACTCGGAGGGAGTCTCCTCACTCCTTTGAATTATGTCTTGGAGCTTTTGAAAATTGACTACTTTATGAGCTGCGTTTTTCAGACGTGCTATTAAGCAGCAGGCGAAGATATCTCGAGAGCGGAGACGCACGGCTAAGGGGGACTGAAGGTTCTGGCTCAGTCTGTGGGGGAGAAACAGGTGATGGGGGCAAAGACAGAGGAGGCTCCTGGGACTTAGAGGGGGGCTGAAAGGCTCAGGCTTGAACTGCAGGGGGGTGAGGTGGGGGAGGAGATGGTGGTGGAGGAAGGGGGAGGGGCTGTTGTAGGAGAGGAGGGGGAAGGGAGTGAATGGGAGGCTTCTGTGGGGGAGAGATGGCTTGCAGGCTAGGAGAACTTGGGGGGATGTTGGGGGAGGAAGAGGTGGCGGCGGCGAGGGGGGTGGGAGGAGGAGGCGGAAAGCTTCGATACAGGGAATCTCCTTAAATTTTTTCAGGCGCTGGCAGTAGTTTAAGAGATCGAGTGTGATGTTAGGATTAAGAGTTCCCCCTGTGGGCCATTGGTTGTTATTGTCTAGGGGGTATGTCGTCCAATCTTGGGAGCAGTATTTATGGAGAAGTTTTGGTTTTATATCAGGTGTCAGGGAGAGGGTGGCTAGATACTTGAGCAGGCATTCAAGAGGTGAACTTTCAGGGAGGGATGAGCAGGCTCCCATGGCTAAAGGACAGAGAAGGAGACAAACAGGGGAAGACGAACGGAGACCCTCGGACTGGGAGCAGACCGCAAGGAGACAAAGGGCGTCCCCGATGATCCTTGGTGGTCTGCGGAAACTCGTATACGAGTCGGTTTCTTAGGAATTGTGGGTCGTCGCCCAGACTTCTCTAAGAAGGCAGAGTGCCGGAGTCCGAGGAACCTAGTACTAGGAATTTTCGGCAGAAGGAATTTTCGGTGGAAGGAACGGAAGGAGGGGTGGGGGGGAAAAGGGAGCGTTCTCATCCGCAAAGGAGTCACCTCGTTTATGGCTGTTGGAGGAGGGGCCTGAGGGTCCGCCGCAGCCGTGAAGGCCTAAGGCGGGGAGAATTCCCCCCTCGTCCCTGAGCGTCAGGTCCTTGCTGGACGATCATGGTCAATAGCGCTGCGATAGCTTGGGGAAGAGTGGCCCGCTCCGGGGGAAAACTTACCCAAAGGCCAAAGAGGAGTGGTGAGTGTGAGGAGCCAGCGCCGGAAAAAGAGGACGAGGGCAAGCTGCTGCTGGTGTTGGGGGGAAGACGGGGCCCAGTTGGGGTGTTCCATCTCCCGGTTTTTGGCACCGATGAAAGGAAGGGAGCAACACACAGCAGCAATTCACCGGAGAATTCCACTTTATTAGGGAAAGGTGCTGGGTTATATAGGAAGGGGCATGGGGTGATTGTGGTGTCACTTCTATGGGGCTGGTGGCTATTGGCTAGGTGCTGGGATTAGGGGGGCAAGGGGTGATTGGGCTTCAGGTGGCGCCGGTGCAAACCGAGGACCTGGAAGAGAAGCAGGAAGTTCACCATCTTATGGGTGGGGGCCCTTCACATATGGCCACCCATTTTTTCCAGCACCATTTCCCTTTCTCCTCACGTATTGGAATGTCATCTTTGTAATATTCTAAATTACCTAATAAACTTGGGTCTATTTCTGAACGTATTGCTCTATCTGTTCATATACTACAGCACTGCTTTAATTATTAAGCCTTTATAACTTAACAAAAAATCTAGTGATATTATTTCCCTCTTATTGCTCTCCATTTTCAGAATTTTTTGTATACTATTATTTTTTATATGGAATTCACTTGTTTAGCTCAGATTTAGAATTCACTTTCTCAGTTAAAATCACTTGGTATTCTTATTGAGATATTAAATACCTCATTAATTTAGGGAGTATTGACCTCCTTGTAATATTGAGCTATCCTATCTAAGAATATGATGTATCTTTCCATTGTTCATGCCTTCTTTTTTAAATTCAGTAGCATGTTAAACTTTTCTTCATAATGTTCTTGTACTTTTCTTGTTCATTTTATTGATTGGTGATATGACATATGAGGTCATTTATTCTATTACATCTTCAGTTATTTTAAAATATATGAAACTATTGATTACTATTATATTAATTTTTTTTACCCTGCTCCCTTACTGAATTATTTCATAGTTTGCAGTTAATTAGTTCTAATTAGTTCCCTTACTGAATTATTTCATAGTTTGCAGTTAATTAGTTCTAGATATGCAATCATATCATCTGAAAAAAAAGAAAAGTTACCTCATTTCCAACATTTATGAGCTAGCTTTTTATTCTTGACAAATTCTGTTGGCTAGTAAATTGTGAAATAATAGAACTAATAGCAGGCATCGTTTCTTCTTCCTGACTTTTGTGAAAATGCCTCTGGTGTTTCCTTATTAAGCATGTTGTTAAGTTTGGGGCCATGTTAAGATGGTGTCCATCTTTTTTGATTTTACTGATGTTATTCTTTCAAGAATTATTGTTGAATTTTTTTCATATAAATCTCCATGGTATATTTCATGTAGTTATGTTGTATTATTCTTATACTGTACTACCAGATTTTGGTTGCAAATATTTTATGTAAGAGTTTTGTGCTAATATTTACTGATCAGATTTGACTGTAGTATTCTCTTTTTTATGCTGTTTTGTCAGGTGCAGCTATCAATGTTAGGCTTGCTTCATAAAAATAATTTTAAAATTTCCACTAATACTTATAATCTGAGCAGTTTAAATAGCATTGGAGTTCAATGCTTTTCCAGATTTGTTGGAATTATCTTGTGAAAAAACTGGGCTTATTGTCTGAAGCTCTTTGATGTGTTTCTCCGTTTTTTCCTGGGATTTGTTAATTTTAGATTTTCTGTTTGTTTTGTGGTCAGTTTTGGTAAATGACCTTTACTAGAAAGTTATGTATTTCATACATGTTTAAAATTTTATTTTCATGGAATTCACCAAATTCCATGCAAATTACTCTCTTCGGATTTTTTAATTTCTCCTGGTTTTATTTCCTCTTTATCATCTTTTGTTTTGTATATAATCTATTGTTTGTTTGTTTTATTTTTATAAACTTAGCTCATTATTCACCCTTTCCCTTTTCTTGATAGAAAGAGGTTTTGGATTTATTTATAAGTTCTACTGTATTTCTTTTTCTAACTTATTAATTGCTATTTTGTTGTCCATATTAATTCCCTATATGTTTTCCTTCTGTTATTTCTGATCTATGCATAACTTTTAAAGTTGGATGCTTGTGTCATTTGTCTTTATTCTTTATTCAAATAGGCATTCAAGGTTATGAACTTTTCTCTAAGCATGTGTTAACTATATATATATATCTCCTCCATCTTGATATGCTGCATTATCATAACCATTGTTTTCTAGAAATTTTGAAATTTTGATTTTTAAGTTCCTATTTTACACAAGAGTTGTTTAAGGGAGAGTTTTACTATTTCTAGATGGAATTTCTATTTTAATGGCATTGTGATTTCTGGTTTTTAAATTTATAAGGTTATCTTTGGGGTCTAACATTAATTTTTGTGAATTTTTACATTTATTTAATATGAAGGTATAGTCTCAATTTTCAGGGTGCAGTTTCTATTTATCAGTCAGATCTCTGTTGCTAACTGTCATTTTTGTCTTCTATAACTTTACTTATTTTTTCTCTACAGTTTGTTAATAAACTGGGAGAGGTGACTTCAAATCTCTTACTGCTAATGTGTTTCTAGGTATTTCTCTTTGAATCCCCTATAATTTCTGCTCTATACTGTTGACATTTTATTTGGTGGAGAAATATTTGTAACAGTTGTACACTAATAGTAAATTTTAGATTGTGTCACTATAAACAGGTTTGTCTTGTCTAATGCCACCCCTACAGGGGTCATTTCCTATTTGGGGCCTCAGTTTCACTCTTTACTTAGACACTCGTACAAATTTCTTTTCAAGTACAAACTCAACTGTATTGCTAAGGAGTTCTTTCTTTCCAAAAATGCCTGCTACCAGTAAGTTCCCAAAGGAGTTTCTATTTTCAGGATGCTACAGTTTACAACCTATCCCTTAACTGAGGATATTTTATAACTCTTTGTTCTGCACTCTTTGCAATCTTTGGGGGTTGGAAGAAGTTCTGAAACACCTACTGGTTGGACGAGTGGCTTTGTGGTTGGGATCTGAGCTAAAAGCAGTTTTCTTGTCCCCAAATAGTAGAGAAATGCGGAAGCTGTGACACCTGCTGTCTCTCTGCTCCCGTCCTACCGCCAGCCGAAACATCTGAGTGTGCCTCCAATACCTCGCCATGCTCAGTAGGCTTAGGGAGACTGAGCAGGTGATGTGAGCGGAAAATAAACTTAGTTTATTTCATAGGTATCCAGTCTTATTTCACATGTTTTAATCTATACAATGTTCAAAAGTTTGCTCCCAGCTGAGGTTTTAAAGCAAAGTTTTATGTTGTGAAAAATTTGAATCCCAAAATCTAAGCACATAAAATTCAGGAAGGCAAAAATTATTTCTAAGGCCCGTAAGTTTAAAAACTGTTAATAAATGTATTCGTTATTCAATTCATTAGTGATGTGTTACATGATTTAGAGTAAATATAAAGTAAGCCTTCTGCCTTCTCAAAAGTTATTGAATGATAAAAATAAAGATTTCAGATCAAAGGTTAATGATTAGCTTTAGATTAAATCTGCATAATAGGCCTCCTGGAACCAAGTACCAATCTCAAGCGTCCGTGATTTAACAGTCTGCTGTTTAGGAGCTGGAAGGAGCTGCCTCCAGGACATCATACATCAAGTATCCATCTTATTGGGCTCTCTATTCTGTTTCATTGGTCTATTTATCTATTCCTATCTTGATACAGATGAATAATAAGTATTTGGAAGGCTAACTCTCCCCTTATTATTCTTGTTGGGAAAGGAATGTTGGATGTTTCTGTTTTTTTTTTCCCCCAGAAATAATAGCTGTTTAGAATCTATTGTTCAATAGACTGATTCGATAAAATCAATACTAAACTTACTGGATTTGGTGGAGCTCACATGCACCTCCTGAAAGGCACTGGTCCTCTGGAAGATAAAAAGACCTGAAAGGAAAGAAACAACCATCTTTCCCCAGAATGTCTTGAACTTCTGTGTTGTTTTGGTGGTTCCTCTGGCCTTCACTGCCGGCAGTTGGGGTTGGTCTCTAACAGTGAGGTGCTTGTCGGCACTTTCTAAGAGAAAAGGAAGAGGCTAAGAGCCATTGAGGCTGATTTATTACATTTTAAAGTGTAAATTTCCATGGTGATTTCTAAAGTGATGACTGGGGGATGGGATAGAGAAATTAAGCTGGTTTACATTTTCAAGTCATTTTTGTAAGTAGTGTGCAGGCAACAGTGGAAAGTGGTTTCAAGTTGAAGTCATGGATCGTGTCTTTCACAAAGGTCGCTTCTCAGGTTACTTACATTTCTTCTCTAAACACCTAAAACCATCATGCTACTTGGTATTAAAAAACATCTTTACCTAATAGGATTGTAACAACTTTCTTTATATTTCCTATATATAAATAAAGTAGAGATTTTCTTCACAAAATATATGAAAGTAATATGAACTTTTCAGTATGCTCTGTTAAAATAAAGATTTGGACATTTGGAGAAAAAAAACATTAAATAGGGAAAGAATAGTCTTTTAAGCAGATAGTACTATGAAAGTGGATACTACATGAAAAAGAAGGAGTTGGACCTTTACATCATATTATGTATAAAAACTAACTCAAATTAGATCAGTGTCATATGCGTAAGAGCCAAAACTATAGATCTCTTAAAAGAAAACATAGCAGTAAAACTTTGTGACCTTAGAATCAATGTATTCTAACTTATGATGTCAAAAGCACAAAGAACAAAAGGCTTTATCAAAATTGAAAACTTTTGTGCCTCAAATGACACTATGAAGAAAGTAAAAAGACAGACCACCTAATGAGAGAATGTATTTGTGAATCATATGTCTGATAAGGGTGTATGCTGAGAATATATAAAGGCCTCTTAAAGTCAATGATAACAAATAACCCAATTTAAAAAATGGTCAAATGACCCAGTAGAGATAAGCACTGCCCTCACTTGTAAACTTTTGTCCCAAAATAACCATGTGTCTACATGATGCCCTCCTTCAGTTGGTATGCTAAGTATACAGTATGTTGACGGCCTAGGGCTGGCCACATTCAGGCCCTATCCATGGAAGCATCTTACTGGGAGGCAGACCCTTCTGATGGAGGCTTTTTTCCTTGGGGCTCTGGTGGCACAAGAATCATCCTCCTAGCAGAGCACATAGTCTTTGTCCCCTTGCCCATGTGGGATGGGTAGTCTTTGTGTCCCCCCCACAGAAGCAGTTCCCTGTCTGCCCACAAGAGTAGTGGGCAACCTCATCCAGCCAGCCTCTCCTAGACTACTTGTATGCAAATCCCAAGAACCCTCATCTCTTGGTTGCTGTCTCCGGGTCTTTCCTTTGGTGTCTCAAGCACTTTCCTATCACAACTTGACCAACTGGACTTAAGATTACACAGGCAAATAGACATTTCTCCAATGTATATCTACACATGGCCAATAAGCATAGGGACAGATACTCAACATCATTAGTCATCAGGGAAATGCAAATTAAAACCACAGTGAGATTACTTCACACCCATTAGGATGGCTGGAGTGGAATTCTCATGCAATGTAGAATGGTGCAGTCACTTTGCAAATTGTCTAGTAATTCTTCAAGAAGTTAAACATAAAGTTACAATTTGACACAGCAATTCCAGAGAATTGAAAACATATGTCCACCCAAAAATTTGTACACAAATATGCATAGCAGCATAATGTAACAGCCAAAAGGTGAAAGCAATGCAAACATCCATAAACTGATGAGTGGATGAGCAAAATGTGGTATGTCCACATGATGGAATATTATTTGGCTATAAAATGGAATGAAGTACCAATACATGCTACAACATGAATAGACTTTGAAAACATAGTAAAAGAAACTAGTCACAAAAGACCACAAAAAAGTCCATTAATATGAAGTGTCCAGAGTAGACAAATTTATGGAGACAGCATTTTAGCAGCTGCTTCGGGCTGGGGCAATAGGGATATTGGAGGGTGATACCTAAGAGATATGGAGAGTTTTCTTTGAGGTGATAAAAGTTTTCTAAAATTTATTGTGGTGATGGTTCTACAACTCTGTGAATATTCTAAACACCATTGGATTTTGTGCTTTAAATGGTGAATTGTATTGAATTATACTTCAATAAAGCTGTCACAAAATAAAGAAAACAAAACAAAACAAAACATTGTGATGATTAATTTTATGTGTCAACTTGACTAGGCAATGGTACCCAGATATTTGTTCAAACACTAGTCTAAGTGTGGCCGTTGAAAGTATTTTTTAGATGATATTGACATACATATAAATATGTAGGCTCAGCAAAGTGGATCACCTTCCAGTGTATAGGCCTCACCCAAACCCTCGAAGTCCCATCATTCCCCTGGAGAAGGGCCAGCAGACAGCCTTCAGGCTGAAGCCAAAAATCAAACTTCTCCCTGAGTCTCCCCCCTGCTGGCCTGCTTGGCACTGTTTGGACTTGCCAGTCTCCACAATCACATGTGAACCAATTCCTTAAAATAAATTTCTGTCTCTGTCTGTCTCTGTATCTCCCCCCACCAGCCATGTCTAATCTTCCTGGTTCTGTTCTGGAGAGCCCTATGACTAACACATACAGAAACCAGCAAATTTATCTAATGCTTTATAAGGACATATATGTACATATGCACACGCAGATATGACACTTCCTCACTTACATTTTTCAAAGTATCAGCAGTGCTATTGGTGTCCAAAGTGTGAGTGTTGACTTGGTACCTGCTGGCAGCAATCAGAAGTTACTGCTACAGAGACTTAAAATAACTCAGGGGGGAAATGGTATTAATTTTACACTTGCTAAAAAAGGGAGAGTTAATTTAAATTCCATCCCCAATGCTGGCAATACTTGGTAAAACTGGCACACACCTACAGACATTGGCAGTATATATGGGTACAATATATTTAGAAATCAGTTTAGCAATAAATACTAAGGTATATAAAAATGTTTATATCTTTTGAATCAATAGTCCCACTCATAGGTATTTGTCTTCAAAATGTATCTAGAAAATTAGAAAAACACTATATGCGTACAAATATATAGATAGAATGTCTACATATATAAAGATCTATATTGAGATCTATAATTATATTGTTATATATATAGTTATTTAGTTATGGGCTGAATTGTATTCCCCCAAATTCCTATGCTGAAGTCCTAATCCCCTATATCTTAGAATGTAATCATATTTGTAGTTGAGGTCATTGAAGAGGTAATTAAGTTAAAATGAGGTCTTCAGAATGGGCCCTAATCCTGTATGACTGGTATCCTTACAAGGAAAGGAAACCTGGGCCCACACCTGCACACACAGAAGAAAGACCACGTGAAGCCAGAGGGAGAAGAGGTCCATCTACCAGCCAAGGAGAGAGGCCTCAGAAGGAGTCAGCCTTGCCAGCACTTTGACATCCAGTCCCAGAACTGGGAGAAAATAGACTTCTGTTGTTTAAATTACTCAGTCTGTAGTACTTTGTTAGGGTAGCCCTAGCAAACTACTGTATGTATAAATACACGTGTCTATACAGACTAATCATAAGACTAAAAAAACCTAAGCAACAGCAGGAAAATACTAACATTTAAATTGATAAAATTGATATATCAATATGTTGGGCTATAATGTAGTCTTTAAAATGAAAGTTATGACTTTATTGAAAAGAGATAACTGTAATAGGATATAAGCAAACAATGGAATACTATTCAGCAGCCAAAAGATTTTAAACAAAAACTACATATACTGAAATGCAGAATTCTCCAAAATGTAGTATTGAGTGATTTTTTTTAAAAAACTGAATGTGATTTATAGCTTAATACCACTAATACAAATTTAAAAGCACGTTCACAATAAAGAATGTGTACTGTTTATGGACAGATAGGCACATACATAAAGGTGGATGGTATGTTTTGGAAGAAAACACCTTCAGGGTCAAGATGTGGGTGTTTCTCTGGAGTGAGGAAGGAAGGGAACCAACCGGGGGACCAAATCCCGCAGGACGGGCCGTGGACGGGCTGAGGGAGGTGAGGACGGGCAGGACCAGCCTGACTGTGCATCTGCAGGGCAGCTACACAACAGATGGCAGGTGAAAGGCCCCAGGGCGAAAGTCTGCTCTTCTAGTTACACTACTGCAGAAGGACGTATACGTGTGAGCAACGAAGGGAGTACCAGGAAAGCAGACAGGTAATGGTAGTAAAACTGAGGGTGCCTTTTGTTTTTCACACTTTGTTCTTTCTTTTTGTTTTGGTGGGATTTGTTTGTTTGGTTGCTGTCCTATAAATCAGTTCCCGAGGGAAAATAAAAGAAACACCATCTTTAGTTCAAGATCTTCACGGCGGGGATCTGTTCTTCCAGAGGACAAAAGAATACCCTGCTGCTGTCACCAACACGACAGGAAATAGACGTGATTACCCAGAAGTGAGAGCAGAAACTCCGCGGCCCCCCGCCTGCCGTTGGTACCGGGAGCCGGGGGCCTGGCGGCCGCCGCGGAGCCTGACAGCGGCCGAGGTTTCCGTTCTTGCTCGCAGTGGCCTCTTCCTCTCGGCTGCTCGACCTCCGGCAAACACCGAAAATAAGCCTTGTGACCGCCCAGATTTTTCGTACCCCGCTGTCAGATGTAGTAAAAGGGACAGAGAAAAACCCGCTGGGTCCTGCTGCTCCGAGGCCTTCCGTAGGCATCGCCGTCCCGCGGGAACCTCACTAGGCGGTTCGCGGAGCTGCCGGGCAGCAAAACGATGGCAGTTTTCTCTCTGTGACAGAGCAGAACTCCATGGTAAGACATTGCTCTAAGGGGAGTGGCTGTTTCCTATGTTTTTGAGATTCGATCAAATTTCAAGCCTTTTAATCATAGTCAGCTAAGATTTTTTTTCACCTTGAGGGGAAAAGCTTAAATGCTAAGCAGTTCTCAACTCCCACTGCACGTTAAAATCACCTGGGGGTGTTTTAAAACACACCCGGGTCTTTTGCCAGCTCAGACCCAATGAATCAGAATCTCCCCGGGTGGGTTAGGGGCATTGGTACCTCGTGTGCAGCCAGGGCTGTGAACCACTGAGCTAGAATCCTCATTAATTCAGTCTAGCTCTTCTACAATAACAGAGTCAACGTGCTTAGCGTTACTGTAGACCATCTACTGCACCAGATGTCAGGAGACTCGTACCTGTTTCTAATGAGACCGGCTTATCTGTAAACTCTGGTATTGAAAAAAAAAAGCCCAGTGATGGGATTATTTCTTTCTAGAATAAAATCTTCTGGTTTTTGTATGATTTAATATTGAAATAAATTAATTTTGCTGGTACAAGTCCTGTATTTTATATTTCTAATTATAAGTATGTGAAAATGCCATCCCCTCCAAAAACATTTCTTATCAAAAAACAAAGCAGATAAGGATATTTCCTAAAAACTGATTCCCTAGATCCCTTTGAAAAATGTAAGACAGTAATTAATAAAGCGGTAAATAATATTCTTTTCGGAGTTTAACTGAGAAAGGATGTCACATTTTGATCTCATTTGCATGCTCCTCCCACAATTCTATTAAGTGGTTAATTTAGAGAGAAGGGACCTGAAAGAAATTGAATGCTGTTCGTTAAAGAGTATAAACATGTTATATCTCCCATCTTTAAAAAAATACAACAAAACCTCTCA
This sequence comes from Manis pentadactyla, assembly GCF_030020395.1. NCBI lineage: Eukaryota > Metazoa > Chordata > Mammalia > Pholidota > Manidae > Manis > Manis pentadactyla. The sequence continues at coordinate 38,899,294 of NC_080019.1, forward strand.
TTGGTCCTATATCCTTTTCCAGCAGGCATTCCATACCTGTATCCCTTTAGAAAGAGTGGTTTATAATTATTCTTTTCATTTTAATTTTTCTGCTCCTTTTCTCACTTGCTCTTTTAAGCCAGGGTTCTGTCCTTACATTCCAGTGAATCTTTTGCAAAGGTCACTAACATCCTCCCTGCCTCCAGAATCCTCTCGCTCTGCATCTCACTCGTCTGGATACCCACCCCACCTCCCTGATGCTCCTCTTAGTTTCCACCGCTGGCCCCACCTCGTTTCCCTGGTGACCCTCACTGGGTTTCCCAGAGCTCTGTCTTCTCTGCCTGTCTCTCTCCGTACCCTCACTTAAGAGTATAGGTGATTTCATATATCCTAAAATGCCATATATATGTTAGTATCTCTCCATTTGTATTTCCATCTTCTACCTCTTGCCTGAGGTATAGACTCATTTCTCAAATGGATATTAAGTGGCATCCCCTGTTTAATACACCTAAAATGAGCTCTTGTTTTTTTCTCCTCCAAACTATTCCTCCCACAATCCTCTCCATTTTAGTAAATGGCAACACCATTCTACCAGTTGCTTAGGTCTTGCATAATCCTTGATATCTTTCTTCCATACTCCATATCCAATTTAGTAGCTATTCCTGCCAACTCTGCCTTTGAAATTTATCCAAAATACTGCCATCTCCATTGCTACCACCTGTTCCTGGTTGCCACCACCTCTCACCTGGGTCACTGTAGTAGCCGACTTACTGTTTGTTCTGTTCACATCTTTGCCAACCCTTTTTCTCCACTCCTTCTACCCAACACAGCAGCACACGCCCCTACACACATACCAGACCATACGATTCCCTGTTCAAAACTCTTAATGGCCTCCCACGTGGTTCAGGATAAAAGCCAAATTCTCCCAGGGACCTCTAAGGCCCTGCATGATAGGGTGCCTACTACTTTTTGGCCTCTTCTCCAGAACTCTCACACGTGTTCACTGGCTATGGCACACCAGGCTCCTTCCTGTTCTCAGACACTCCGTACTCCTGGGAGGCATGCAACTTGCAGCTCTGCTTCCTTCTCTGTGCAAGAGTTACCTCCTCAGAGAGGACCACACTGCCCACCCCATCTAAAACAGCAATCTCCTTCCACTTCCCTTCCCTATCCCTGACCACATTGGCTGTTCTTCATAGCGCTTATTAACAACTGACATTATACATTTATTATTTTATGTATTTTATGTTTCCCCCACTATGATATAAGCTCCACAAATGTTATTTTGTTCACTGCTCTACCCATAGCACCAAGAATAGTGCCTGACAAATGGTAAATGCTCAATAAACATATACTATTTAAATTGTAACTCTGATTTCTTTAAGTTTTAGGAATTTATTTCTCACTCCACATTCTGAATTTCCGTCACTTGATCATTTACTCTTTTTATTCTTACCTAAAATACATAAAAATATTCCCCCAAACCCTATAAAATATCACTTATTAGGTACAGTTCAACACCATATTTCATTGACTATAAGACATCAATTATAAGATGCATAATTATTTTGCATGCCACTAAGAAAAAATGTAGCTAAAGTATAATATGCTATTGATTGGAAGAAACACCTTTATTTGTGAATTATTAAAATATAAAATAGTAAATGTATCTTAGAATTAATGAAATATGGTAAAAAGAATCTTCCATGTGGCAGAGATTGCCCCACTGGTCCCTATATCAAGGGGTACAGGGGCTGGTGAAGGGAGAGACATGTGTATGTGTGTGTGTGTGTGTGTGTGTGTGTGTGTGTGTGCATGTGTGTGTGTGTGTGTCCAAATAACATGAGTCATGATGAGGGGCATTAATGAAAAGAGGAAAGTAGCCATAGAGATTGAGCATAAGTGCTCAGTATGCTGGAGGGTAAGGGAAAAGCTGATTTTATCTAGATGAGTTTCTATTATTTTGTGCCTTTTTTAACCTCGTTTTGTGGCTGTTGAACAGTATCTACTTCTTGAGGGATAAACATAGGTGCTAAAAATAGCACAAAACACAAAGACCAAAACAAATAATTTTCAAATTAATCCAACCTATTTCTTTTTTAAAAAAATAAATAAAGTCTAGTGTTATCTTTTGTAAAAGAACCAATTTGGTTTGCTTTCATTTCAAAAGCAGTTAAGCTTTTCCAGAAGGATATTTCTGGTGAATAAAATGGAAATCCCAGATGAAAAAACTGCCAGGTCAGTTATCAGAGCATTTGATCTATTGCTGAAAGGCAATTGACTCAAACTCTGCATGTCTGCAAGTCATTGTGTCAGCGGCAGAGTCACTCGCGGAATCACCTGTGCACACTGAGCCACCTTCCGTGTAAGCTGCTTGTAAATGATTCGGGGCTTAAGAAACCCATACAATATTAGATTAGCAAGTGTTTTATAGGGATATTATCGCTGGGAACAAAGACATTGAAGGACAAAAGAACAGTTCCACCTCAAGCTACACACTGGGTTCCTAACCAAGAAGAAGTGTTTGCCATAGTAAGCCATTTAAACTTAGCTCTCACTCTACATTTAATATTATTTCCGTTCATCAAGTATATACAAATCCCTTTCCTCCTACTTCTTGAATCCTGTGTTGGGCTCTCTGACTACTAGGCCTTTACTGGATTGATCAGGATGCTGGTAGGAAAAGTATTTTTAAAGCCAAAACAAGCGGAGTATAAAGTTGTATGTAAGAATGGACCGAAGTTGCCTAGAGAGGGACACCTAAGGTCAGGAAAGAGGCTGAAGTTACAAAGCAAAAGGAGAGAGAGAAGCGAGTCGGAAGCTGACCGCTGGTGGCCAGGAGAAGCTCGGGCAGCTGCCGGGATTTGAGGCCGCGGGCCGCGGCGAGGCCGAAGGGGAAGAGGCCGGTCCGCACTGGACATGCCGCACGCTTGCCTGCACGGCACTTTTGCTGCTTGAAACTTCAGTAAAAGCCTGTGACTCTTCCAACTCTTTTGGAGTGATGTTTGTCACTTTTTTTTTTTGAAATTTCTTCTTTTTGATTGCTTACCGAGACTGGCCGCGGGGTGACTGAGGGCGTGCAAGAAGTCTGGCTTTATTTGAGTCCCATTTACTTATCTTTCCGAGACGCAGAACGGCAGGTCCATCTGGGCAGAAATGCAAAGCATGCAGACTGTGCTTAGCTTGCCCAGCGGCCTCTCCCTCGGTCTCAGTGTGTCCAACTGAGTGGCCGCCGGCCCTGAGCTGCCCACTTGGACGGGCGCGTGTTCTCCGTCTTCCATTCTGTCCGTCAGAAGTACAGTGGCTCAAGGCCTGTTCCGTTAGACACAGAGTGAGTGAGTGGCCAAAGGAAGAGTAACTGATAACAGGGTACAGCGGTTAAGAACATGGGGTGTGGCGTCTAACACACCCAGGTTTAAATCGGCTCTGGCCCTGCCTAATATATGAATTTGGAAAAGCCGCTTAGCATCACTGAGTCATCGTTCTCTTCAGGTAAAAGACAGTGGACGCCTACCTCTTAGTGCAATAGAAGACCTAAACAGAACAGTGTTTGCACAGCAGACACTGTTGTTCGGTGTTCCCAGCACGGCTTCTTTCCTTCTGGTGACAGATTCTGTCCTTGGTCCAAGGCCTTATAGCCCAGCTACCGCGGGCCCATCAGAGTCTATCCCAGGGACATTTTTCTGACTGGAGCTCAGGAAAGAGGAACCCTTTGTGCCTGTCATGATCCAGCCCTGCTGACAGCAAGTCTTCTGCTCTGTGGGGAAGCCAGGCTGGACAGATCCAGCCAAAGACTCTCATGTGGAGTCAGATGGCAGTTAGGCCATTTAGATGAGTTCTTACACTGAAAACAAAACATGCTGTAAAAATATTTTTATTTTGTTTTCTTGGCAAGATAGTAAGGTTATAATCTAACAGAATGTGAATGAAAGGAAGCTGCTTAAACCGATAGAGGATTTGTAAAACTGAACTTTAATCAGCTGTGCAAGGGACAAAATTCCAATCCTAGAATGCATCCCAGTTGAGAATAGGGAACCAGCCCTCATAAAGCTGTGGCTCCAAAGGGCTATGACCTCAGAGTCACAGTGGCTTGAAGCAAGCCTGCCTCAGCACCTCACCATCACTGCCACTGAACGAGACGGCGAAGGGTAGCTCTCCAGGAATGGGGCAGCACAGGACGAGGGGGAGGCAACGTGTCTGAAATTTACAGCTGCAAGCTGGCCTTCCTGGAGATTTGGAGCCCAAATCATACCATGGGAATAGCCCAAAAAGACCTCCAGTTCAATTTAGTTTGAAGTGATCCTGGGCTGGTAAAGACATGTGGTAGAACCAAAAGAAAATACTTACTGAAGAAATTATTTACTATAGGCCTTAAAGACCTTCTTCAGATAACTTTCCAGAAAAAATATGTGGAGCTCACCATAAAAAATAACAAAGCACATAAGAAAACAAAACAATATGAGTTAAACTACCAAATAATGGGCAGGAGAAACCAAACAAGAGACCTCAGATGTTAGAATGAGCAGACAAGGATTATTTTTTAAAATGTGTTCCACAGTTAAGCAAACAGCTTGTGACCATAAGAAAGCAAATTTCAACAAATTCTGAAAAACTGATACCATATAGTGCATGTTCTCAGACTGCAGTACAATTAACTTTACAATAAAAGTTAAAAAGACAATAGAACTTTCCTTATACATTTGATTATTAAGAAATACACATTTATAGATTGAGTAGAAAAAAAACAATGGGCATTAAAAATGTTTTTACTGGATGATATTGAAAACACTACATTTAGAAACTTGTAGGTTTTATTGAAGGTCAAACTTGGAGGGAAATTTATAGTCTTAAAATTAATATAGTTAAAAAAGAAAAAAGAAGGGCTGAAAATAAAGCCAAGCATCCATCCCAGTAACTTAGAAAAGAAATAGCAAAATAATAACAAAGAAAGTAAAAGGAAGGAAAATATAAGAACAGAAATGTATAAAATACAATATAGAGGGGATTCAACAAAATATAATAGGATTCAACAAAGCCAAAAGATGATTCTTTAAAACTGTGACTATAATTCACAAATGTCTGGTAAATCTTGTGAAGGAGACATATTTCTAGGTCCAAAATGATGTGCAGAATCTACATGTTTTTTAAAATGTTCTATAGGAGATATGATGTACAGTCATGTTTGGAAACCATGGAACCAAAATATATTTGCATTTTTAGCAAGAAATAATGATTTGGTTTAACTCATTTTCACACACTTTGCAAAGCCAGTATGGCCATGAGATACTTTTTCACCAATTCTATTACTATTTGCCATGAAATAACTCCCATAACTTAGGTGAAACTGGGCTTGAAATTCCAGCCCATTAGGGATATTTTTCTTTAGTTAGTTATTACTCCTTTCAGTTGTCCTTGTTCAAGTGCATATGTCTCTTAGTGGAGTGAAATATAAAATCACTAACCAATTTGTCAAACTTCCCTGACTAGGTATCTTTTTGCTATGCTTAGCAGCAAGAAGGATGGCAAAGGGGAAAGAGGACCTGAAAGAGGGGCAAAGTGAATTCTGACAGAGTCTGGTCCCAGTGTTGTTAGGTTTTAGTTCATATGTACCTGAGACTGTTTCCACTCACTACAAATACCTTCTGAAAGCTGAATACCTAACAGTAAGAAACCACAAAACAGTAAGAAACAGTAAGAAACCACCAGATAGTGGTGCTCTCACTGATGTATCAGCCTCAAGGAATGTACCTTCAAATTCTAATCTTGGTGAATGATAAATTATTAACATTTCAAACACCTTTGGTGTCACTGGTAATACTTGAAACCATAAATGTGAAATTCTTCAAAGTCAAAGATGTATATTGTAAATTGCAATTCAACTGAGCAGTAAGAAAACTGAGATGTCTTATCAATGCCTCAGCCATGTGCGAGTGTCTACAATCCCATGTATCAAAAGTTCTATGCAATATGCAGGTGTTGACAAGGCATAAGAATAAGGGACATGAACCTATGGTTAAGTACTGTTTTGGAGTAGAAACACAGAAGTGTTATTTTAACATTTTAGGACATACCTATTTCAGGCAGGGAAAGACATAATATAGAAAACAAGAACTATTCCTAAGTGTAGCACTAATAGGTTAGAATTTGACTTAACCTTATTGCTTTTTAAAAAATTCTAGACTTGAAAATCTCCATGAACTGGGTGGGGGAAAATGTCTTCCTTCACACTTATACCTAAGAAAAGCTAAATTTTGTCTTAACAATTAGTCTTTGACCAACTATAAGTCCCTGCCAGCATAGTCCTCCAAAGTTGTGACTTACTTACTATTAACTTTGTGAAAGGCTGTGATTCAAATAGAAGAGGTATTTACAATAAAAAAAAAAGTGGTGGCTATTCTGTGGGGCCCCTGTTGTCCCTACTCAGGTCATTCTCACCCTAAGGCCTTCACGGATTTGGAAGTGGAACAGCCAGTAAGACTCAGGCATTCTCCCAGACTTTACCAACTACTTTTCAAAGAAGGCCCTCTAAGAACATGCTTAAATGCCCTGGAACTTGGGCTGTCAGACCTCCCTGGGGCTTCCAGTTTTCTGTTCTTGGAAGCTAAAACAGCCAGATCTGAAAGTAGGTAGTTTGTCTCTAGCAGTATCTCCCTTCCCTGAAGCCTCTGTCTCCTCCACACGGGCCCAGCCTCCAACATGCTGCCCACCCCTTGCTGAATACCATTTTTTACAGCACCCCAATCTGTATTGCTGTACTTAAATAATTTCTGGGATTCTGGACTTCTTTTGATAGTTCCATTTCCAGATGGATAGTGATCTCAGTTAGCTCTTCTGATAAGCTACTTTAAAGTGTTAACAAAAATAATTTAGATATTACCTCCTTGAGGCTGAAGTTACTCCACTTCCAGAGAAAGGAGGTTGATCTAGACTTATCTAAGCTTTATTTGGATCTTGAAAATGGCCATTTTATATTTTTAGACACTCATGGATACTGAATCTTCTAAGAACTAAGGTTGGAAATGTTCTGTGGGCCATACTTAAGAGTGACTTAAAAAATCTAATGAAGATTAAAGAAAGCATCTCAATGGTTTTAAGAATAAGAAATGTAAATGATTTACTTTCTCATTTAAAATAATCATTTAGGGATTATATAATCTCAGTCCATAAAATTCTTATGTAAAATTGTCATGACATTAGTTCTTATTAAGAATGTGAAGTATATACAAATATGACAAAAAATATTGTCCTAATTAAAATTTGAATGTTAACATTAAGTGAATAAATAGGAAGTCTTTGCAAGACTGTTCAAGTTAGTCAAGGCAATGGATTTTCTGTCATGCAAAATCATACTGTTGCCTCCAGAATTTTGGTTTGGTAAAAATTATCTTTGATAGTTAAAGTTAGTATGTATGTACATGACTATCTTCTCAGTTTTAAATAAGGGTTAAAAATGCTAACTAAGCAGTTTTAGATACTTTATTTGTTAAACTACTAAGAAGATGAGTAAGAGTTCTTTAATTTCATGAATGAAGGACCAGAGACACAGAAAGGCAGAATGATTCTCCTGTGGTCACAAAGGAAGACAGTGGCACATTTCCAATATATTTGATGTATCCCATCTTACTAGACTACACTTCATTTAAACGGCTAAAGCACAGAAAACTCTGGGATTGGCTCACATAATTTTTTCCTTTTCCAAAAAGGTGTGAAAACACCCGCTGAAGTGTTAAGGTTGGGCAGTGAAGCCAGATGTGAGCAGATGGTACTCTGTGTGATTAGCCATGACTCCTGCAAGGTCAACAGAAGGCTGTGGGGCATTTGTTCAGTATTTACATTCCAGTCTATAATCTGTCAAGGCACAGAAGGAGGGAAGAGTCTTCCCGCCTTGCCAGGACAACCCTGTAGAAATGAAAATAGGCATTTCTGTAGGTCAGTGAAGGACCAGAAAAGAGAAGACAGTTGGTACTGACACTTGCATCCTCTCCTTCTTGCTGTCAGCCTGCACTTGCCCTTCCATTGCACGCACAGACTTACATGTGCACAAGGTAATGGATGCAAAGATGTTCATTGTAACATCGTGCGAGAGGGGAGAAAGACAAGCAGCTTGCTGTCCATCAGTAGGGTTGGGGACAGGTTCTGATTTTTTCATTATTAAGGCAGTTAAAGTAAATGAACTACATCTAAAGAATCATCAAGTTTCAATGGCATTATGTGACAGAAATCAAATGAAATAGGAGTTGCTGGTGCCTTTTAGCACTATCACTGGAGCCCCCTTTTGGTTGTAAAATCCTAATCAAAGCAAGACAAAGACTTTCCAAGAAAATCTACATCTTTGAAATCTTTGGTATTATATTTTCTAGTGTGTCTTCTACAGTAATATAATCTATAACATATTTATTAGAGTAGTGAGTTTCTCTTTTCCACTATATCTGTTAGAATTACAGCTGGCTCTGATAAATTCTATGTGCAGAATTCCTGTGATGTGGCACTGGACTACATACCTTGTATATGTTTAAAAAGAAAACTTAAATATAAACTCTTTATTAAAAGGCCCATTTACCAAATCAACTTTTAAGCTTTTAAATTAATATTTCATAAGCAATATATATAAATAATTCAGACACTGAAAAGAATAAAAGAGTACACAGAAAATATTTGCCCTACCTCTGTCTTCCATCTACTCAGTTCTCATCCCTACAACAGAAAAATGCTATTATTATTTTCATGTTATATTTTTTGAAGCCAACTGAAGAGATGTATGATAGCTATGTGGTCCTAGTAACTTATTTGTTAGGAAATGCATATATTTATACAGAAGCTGGAATATGGGAAGAATAGGTCAGACCCATTTTCTTCTACTGCAATGCCCGTCATCTAGGAAGGAAAACTAGCAAATTCAAATGTAATAAAAGTCCAGCACTGTCAGTGTGGGGTTCACCCCATTGTTGGAACCCATGAGGCCACAAGTGCCGATCATCGTTCTGGAAACATGGTACCATAAGCTGTAACCATAGAAGTTGTACGAATAAAAGAACACAAAATTACGTCTGACTTGTTAAAGAGAAGAGACATTTACTACTGTCTTAAATGATGTCTATGATGTTGACATTGAGGGGAAAAGCATTACAAATGGGAAAAACCATATTAGCAAATGTATCGGCATGGGTGAGCATGGACATGCATAAGGAATTATAGGCAAACTATTTTATTTGAAGGGTGGTATGTAGCTGATATTTTTGTTTATATTTTGGGAAACAGAGACAAGCCAGGAAAGTTTAATTTGTGACCATACAGTGTTAAATCCCTAAATACTGAGGTAAGTAAGCAGTTTGTATTTAATCCCGCACATATAGTGAAGCTATTGAACTTTTTTCTCTGGTGTGCGGAGTGATTAGTTCTGGGCTCCAAGAAGAGTAACTCAGTGACTGTACAAACCTATGTGGAGAAAGCGAAGGTCACTATGGCCAGCGCTCTCACCTGGCCCTGGTTGGCTTGCTCACTACACACATGTGGGCAATACGTTGTTGTTATGCTCTGTATAAAGAGCTCTGTCCAGTGCTCAGGACTGCTGCACTGCTGCACAGGTGCAGGAGAGCAGAGGCTGGAGTGGCGGCAGCGCCGAGAACAGAGGCTGAGATGGCTGTGGGGGCAGAGAGGCCTGGGGGCAGAGACTGGCTTGCTGAGTGCGGACTCGCTTTGAGTGGATGGGATTCTAGTGACTGACCTGCCACATGGAAATAAAGTTGGGTATAAACCCTTTCATCCCAAGAATGTTCCACTGTCATTTTTCGGGCTCACTGAATCCTTGGACTTGTCCGGGACTGAAACCCACTGGCAAGACAACCTGAGTGGGAAAATGTGAAAACTAAACAAAAAATGGTGAGTTGGGACTGGGATAAGCATGTGCTGGGTTATTTGTAGTTATACCTCTTTTCCTTTTATAATCATTAATAGAACATTATTTCAATCCCAACTATATACTGGTTTGGATTATAAATTAATATGCTTCCCCCCAGTTAGGAGACTTTCACAACATTCCAGGCATATGAAAGTCAGAACTGGGACTGGGGAAGCAGTTTCGAGACAGGGGAATCAGTCTTCATGGTGCTTGGTGATAAGATACAGGGGCGACAGGAAAGGTCTTGTCTAAGAACCGGTTGAGTATTTCGAGTCCATGGAATTAGAGGGAGAGAAGTGGTGCCAAGAAACAAAGCAGGGAAGTCAGGAGAAGGAGCAAGTACAGAGGTCAGTGTCCGGAGGCATCTCTGGTGGCCGGTCCCAAACTTTCCCTCCCCGCACCTCCGTCCCGCTAGGAGGGGCACAGCTGCCTTTGGCTGTAGTCATTCCTCTTTTGCTGCACAGCCTGTTCTGGGGGACGAGGAATCTGAATCACCCTAAGCCAATCCTGGAGACCCGTTGATCGCTGCCAGCGGTGGGCCTGGAAAGGGCCACACGGCCTGGTTCGGCCAGTGAGAGGTGAGAAGTCTGACGGGAGGGGACCTGTCTGGAAAAACTTTATTACCTCTTAGACACGTAGGGGAGGGAAAGAGTCCCTGACCCCGCCTTCAGACATCGGTACGTCCACCGCTGCTGTCCTGCTGCCGGAGTCAGAACGGACCACCCGGAGCTGCGCCGGAGCGCGGAGCCCGGGGCGTGAGGCGGAGGAGGACTCTCGACAGTGCCGGCTGCGCAGCCGGTCACTGCCGGCCGCTCCCGCCTCGGGGCTCCTTGTAGGAGGTGGCAACTCCTCCTACTGCTCAGAGCACTTTGAATTGTGTCCTCTATTACTTGTATCCCCCAAATTCTCCCAAGTGATACAGAGGTAAGTGCAGGTCTGGATTAGGGAGGGAGGAAATCATGACTTCTGATTAGTATCTCAAGCCGGAGTAAGTGCTTCATCACTTAAACTTCCACAGCA